>NC_083584.1:45380893-45722560 GCF_027579695.1 Neoarius graeffei | reverse complement strand
AACTCCGTACAGAAAGGCCCTCGCCGGCCACAGGGCTCGAACCCGGACCTTCTTGCTGTGAGGCGACAGCGCTAACCACTACACCACCGTGCCGCCCTAAATTAGGTATTTGCATATACAAATATAAAAAAGAATAAGAATAAGATATGGGAAGGGGGGAGAAGGGTCAACGGAAGAGGTATTGAACATTATATTGCACATTGTCCGGTATTGTTTATTGTCAGGCTAGACTACTGCTCCTTCCCGTCCTCTGTCCTCCTGTTACCCCCCCCCCCCCCTCCCCCAGAGAGGAGTTGTACAGTCTGATGGCGTGAGGGACAAAGGAGTTTTTAAGTCTGTTCGTCCTGCACTTGGGAAGGAGCATTCTGTCACTGAACAGGCTCATCTGGTTGCTGATGATGGTATGCAGAGAGTGACTGGCATCATCCATGATGTTCAGTAGTTTGTCCATAGTCTTCTTCTCTGCCACCGTCACCAGAGAGTCCAGCTTCATGCCGACCACAGAGCCGGCCCGCCTGATCAGTTTGTCTAGCCTGGATGTGTCCTTCTTGGATGTGCTGCCCCCCAGCACACCACGGTGTAAAACAGGACACTGGCGACCACAGACTGATAGAACATCCACAGGAGTTTCCTGCAGATGTTAAAGGAGCGCAGCCTCCTAAGGAAGTACAGCCTGCTGTCCCTTCCTGTACAGGTGGTTCTGTCCGAGTAGGATTTTTGACGAGAAGGATAAGGAATAAAGTGAATTTTTCTCGATGTTTATTTCCTGAATACTCACTACCACTACTTGTTTTGTCTGTGATCTTTATAGAAACTACGGTATATTTTGTTAAAAAGGCTTCATTTTTTTCTAAGAAATATGTTCCCTATTCAATTCTGTTTTGAATTTCATAACTTCATGTAGCCTGCTTTGATATGCAAATGATCATCATGGTTCAGTGACTATTCAAATTATGACATCTGTGACATCATGTGGCAGCTTCTAGTGACTTTTTGAGCATGCATTAGCTCTGAATCGATAGCACTAGGTTCATCATACAGTTTGTCATTTTTGTTCCCTGGTTTTGAAATATGGCAAAACAATGAATGATGAATGGTGACAAAACAAGAAGTTCCAGTTTTCTCACTCTGATTGTGAAGGATGATTGGACTTCTTGATTTTCATGTGTGTATATTCACTTGTCGGTGTGCTGATTTTCATGTTTTGTTTTGGTTTTGTCAGAATAAAATGTATCTGAAGTACTGTTCAGTAATTTCACAGAAATCCAGTTTTAAGTGAAATTATATCTGGGATAATGTCTACTGTATAGTATAGAGGCTTTAAAACGTGCCAGGGGCAATTTAACTGCATGGGTGAGCACTGTGTATGTGTGCATGAGGGCAGGCAGGGCAGTTACCATGGGTTGGGGTGCGGTTAGTGATGGGCAGTTTAGAGTGGGCTGGGAGGTGGGGGTGGGGGGTGCATTTGGTCCTGGCAGGGTATGTTAAGCAGAAGGCAGTAGAGAGTGCTGGGAAATGTAGAGAGTGCAAAGAGGTTAAAGTAGAGAAGAGTTTAGAGAGGGCAAGGGAGGTTAGCCCAGGCAGGGGTTGCAGAACCTGGGGCATTTTAGAGTGTGGAGTAATTTAGAGAGTCCTGGAAGGTAAAGTGCAGGACAGGTTAGAGCAGAGGGCAGTTTAAAGAGAGCAGGGGAGTTAAGATGGGGCAGTTCATAGCATGTCGAGAGACATAGCAAGGGTGGACAATTTGGAGAGGGCTCACAATTGAGCAAGGGCAGTTTAGAGTGAGGACAGGGGGCTTAAATCAGAGGGCAGTTTAGAAAGGGCAGGGGAGTTAAAGCAGGGGGCAGGGGGTAGTTTAGAGAGGGTAGGGGAGTTAAAGCAGGGGCGGGTAGGGGTAGTTTAGAGAGAGTAGGGGAGTTAAAGCAGGGGTGGGTAGGGGTAGTTTAAAGAGGGTAGGGGAGTTAAACCGGGGGTAGTTTAGAGAGGGTAGGGGAGTTAAACCGGGGGTAGTTTAGAGAGGGTAGGGGAGTTACATCGGGGGTAGTTTAGAGAGGGTAGGGGAGTTACATCGGGGGTAGTTTAGAGAGGGTAGGGGAGTTAAACCAGGGGGTAGTTTAGAGAGGGTATGGGGAGTTACACCGGGGGTAGTTTAGAGAGGGTAGGGGAGTTAAACCGGGGGTAGTTTAGAGAGGGTAGGGGAGTTAAACCGGGGGTAGTTTAGAGAGGGTAGGGGAGTTACACCGGGGGTAGTTTAGAGAGGGTAGGGGAGTTACACCGGGGGTAGTTTAGAGAGGGTAGGGGAGTTAAACCAGGGGGTAGTTTAGAGAGGGTAGGGGAGTTAAAGCAGGGGCGGGTAGGGGTAGTTTAGAGAGAGTAGGGGAGTTAAAGCAGGGGTGGGTAGGGGTAGTTTAGAGAGGGTAGGGGAGTTAAACCGGGGGTAGTTTAGAGAGGGTAGGGGAGTTAAACCGGGGGTAGTTTAGAGAGGGTAGGGGAGTTACATCGGGGGTAGTTTAGAGAGGGTAGGGGAGTTACATCGGGGGTAGTTTAGAGAGGGTAGGGGAGTTAAACCAGGGGGTAGTTTAGAGAGGGTATGGGGAGTTACACCGGGGGTAGTTTAGAGAGGGTAGGGGAGTTAAACCGGGGGTAGTTTAGAGAGGGTAGGGGAGTTAAACCGGGGGTAGTTTAGAGAGGGTAGGGGAGTTACACCGGGGGTAGTTTAGAGAGGGTAGGGGAGTTACACCGGGGGTAGTTTAGAGAGGGTAGGGGAGTTAAACCAGGGGGTAGTTTAGAGAGGGTAGGGGAGTTACATCGGGGGTAGTTTAGAGAGGGTAGGGGAGTTAAACCAGGGGGTAGTTTAGAGAGGGTAGGGGAGTTACACCGGGGGTAGTTTAGAGAGGGTAGGGGAGTTAAACCGGGGGTAGTTTAGAGAGGGTAGGGGAGTTAAACCGGGGGTAGTTTAGAGAGGGTAGGGGAGTTACACCGGGGGTAGTTTAGAGAGGGTAGGGGAGTTAAACCAGGGGGTAGTTTAGAGAGGGTAGGGGAGTTACACCGGGGGTAGTTTAGAGAGGGTAGGGGAGTTAAAGCAGGGGTGGGTAGGGGTAGTTTAGAGAGGGTAGGGGAGTTAAACCGGGGGTAGTTTAGAGAGGGTAGGGGAGTTACACCGGGTGTAGTTTAGAAAGGGTAGGGGAGTTAAACCGGGGGTAGTTTAGAGAGGGTAGGGGAGTTAAACCGGGGGTAGTTTAGAGAGGGTAGGGGAGTTAAACCGGGGGTAGTTTAGAGAGGGTAGGGGAGTTACACCGGGGGTAGTTTAGAGAGGGTAGGGGAGTTAAACCAGGGGGTAGTTTAGAGAGGGTAGGGGAGTTAAACCGGGGGTAGTTTAGAGAGGGTAGGGGAGTTAAACCGGGGGTAGTTTAGAGAGGGTAGGGGAGTTACACCAGGGGTAGTTTAGAGAGGGTAGGGGAGTTACACCGGGGGTAGTTTAGAGAGGGTAGGGGAGTTAAACCGGGGGTAGTTTAGAGAGGGTAGGGGAGTTAAACCAGGGGGCAGTTTAGAGAGAGTAGGGGAGTTAAAGCAGGTGGGTAGGGGGATAGTTTATAGAGGGTAGGGGAGTTAAAGCATGGGTGGGTGGGAGGTAGTTTAGAGAGGGTAGAGTTAAAGCGGGGGGCAGGGGGTAGTTTAGAGAGAGTAGGGGAGTTAAAGCTGGGGTGGGTGGGGGGTAGTTTAGAGAGAGTGGAGGAGTTAAAGCGAGGGGTAGTTTAGAGAGGGTAGAGGAGTTAAACCAGGGGTCAGTTTAGAGAGGGTAGGGGAGTTAAAGCAGGGGGGCAGGGGGATAGTTTAGAGAGGGTAGGGGAGTTAAAGCATGGGTGGGTGGGAGGTAGTTTAGAGAGGGTAGAGTTAAAGCGGGGGGCAGGGGTTAGTTTAGAGAGAGTAGGGGAGTTAAAGCAGGGGTGGGTGGGGGTAGTTTAGAGAGAGTGGAGGAGTTAAAGCAGGGGGTAGTTTAGAGAGGGTAGGGGAGTTAAACCAGGGGGCAGTTTAGACAGAGTAGGGAGTTAAAGCAGGGGGTAGTTTAGAGAGGGTAGGGGAGTTAAACCGGGGGTAGTTTAGAGAGAGTAGGGGAGTTAAACCAGGGGGTAGTTTAGAGAGGGTAGGGGAGTTAAACCAGGGGGTAGTTTAGAGAGGGTAGAAGAGTTAAACCAGTGGGCAGTTTAGAGAGGGTAGGGGAGTTAAAGCAGGCGGGTAGGGGGATAGTTTAGAGAGGGTAGGGGAGTTAATGCAGGAGGGGTAAGGGGGTAGTTTAGAGAGGGCAGGGGAGTTAAAGCAGGGGTGGGTGGGGGGTAGTTTAGAGAGAGTGGAGGAGTTAAAGCAAGGGGTAGTTTAGAGAGGGTAGAGGAGTTAAACCAGGAGGCAGTTTAGAGAGGGTAGGGGAGTTAAAGCAGGGGGGCAGGGGGATAGTTTAGAGAGGGTAGGGGAGTTAAAGCAGGGGTGGGTGGGAGGTAGTTTAGAGAGGGTAGAGTTAAAGCAGGGGGCAGGGGGTAGTTTAGCGAGGGTAGGGGAGTTAAAGCAGGGGCGGGTGGGTGGTAGTTTAGAGGGTGTCAGGGTTATAGCAGGGGGTGGGGAGGGGGAAGTTTAGAGGGGGTCAGGGTTATAGCAGGGGGTGGGGAGGGGGTAGTTTAGAAGGAGGTCGAGTTATAGCAGGGGTGGGGAGGGGGCAGTTTAGAGGGGGTCAGGGTTATAGCAGGGGGTGGGAAGGGGGCAGTTTTGAGAGGGTCGGGGTTATAGCAGGGGGTGGGGAGGGGGCAGTTTAGAAGGGGTGGGGTTATACCAGGGGTGGGGAGGGGGCAGTTTAGTGGGGGTCAGGGTTATAGCAGGGGGTGGGGAGGGGGCAGTTTTGAGGGGGTCGGGGTTATAGCAGGGGGTGGGGAGGGGGCAGTTTAGAAGGGGTCGGGGTTATAGCAGGGGGTGGGGAGGGGGCAGTTTAGTGGGGGTCGGGGTCATAGCAGGGGGTGGGGAGGGGGCAGTTTAGAGGGGGTCGGGGCTATAGCAGGGGGTGGGGAGGGGGCAGTTTAGAAGGGGCGGGGTTATAGGAGAGGCGGGGAGGGGGCAGTTTAGAGGGGGTCGGAGTTATAGCAGGGGGCAGGGAGGGGGCAGTTTAGAGGGGGTCGAGGTTATAGCAGGGGGCGGGGAGGGGGTTGTTTAGAAGGAGGTTGGGTTATAGCAGGGGGCGGGGAGGGGGCAGTTTAGATGGAGGTCGGGGTTATAGCAGGGGGTGGGGAGGGGGCAGTTTAGAGGGGGTCGGGGCTATAGCAGGGGGTGGGGAGGGGGCAGTTTAGAAGGGGCGGGGTTATAGGAGAGGCAGGGAGGGGGCAGTTTAGAGGGGGTCGGGGTTATAGCAGGGGGCAGGGAGGGGGCAGTTTAGAAGGGGCGGGGTTATAGGAGAGGCAGGGAGGGGGCAGTTTAGAGGGGGTCGGGGTTATAGCAGGGGGCAGGGAGGGGGCAGTTTAGAAGGGGCGGGGTGTGACGCGGAGCAGTGAGGAAGTGAGTTAAAGTGCGCAGTTGGAGTGAAAGCGCGCCTCCACGCTGCTGCTGCACTTTCCCGGATCTCTCTCTCCTGCGCAGGTCTCCATTCGCTTGTTGCTTGTGTTCGCGCTTCCAGGCTGCAGTCCGCTCTCACTGATCCCCAAACTGTTTCAGTCGCGGAGTTTGTTAGTGCTGTATGAGACTCTAGTTATCCTTCTGCGAGCCGCACAGAGGCGGTCTGTTATGATCCAGTGTGGGAACCTGATCTGCGCCTCCTCGCCGGGAGGGAAAAGCTCGCTGCCTCGGCGCGAGAGTGATTTAGTGACACATTAACAGAGTCGGAGTGTTTACAAGCGACGCATAAAAGTCGCTAACCGAATGTCACCTGAGAGACGCAGGAGGCACCAGCTTATGGTTGAGTGAAGCTCTGAGTCTCTGCGTGCTGAAATAAGCACGAGTTTAATATTAACAATAAAAAAAAAAAAAAAAAGACTGATCGGCCCTGGAGATGCGAGTGAGACAGAAGAAAACGCACCCGAGGATCCTGGAGTCCTGATGGGCGGGTGGAGGAGCGCGGTGTGTGTGTGACAGACAAGCAGACTGCACAACTTTTCCGTGGACCAAAGCTTATTTATAGGGATCAGGAATAATAATAATAATAAATAATAATAATTCTCGGCCGAGTCGTGTCAGGTTTAGAAGATCCGTCGTGTAGGAATCGGAGGCAGAACAGGTTGAGGCTGAGCTTTACCAGGAGATTCTTGGATCTTTTCCGCTCCATGTCTGCGCCACGACGCAGCGATTCAGTGTGACTGAAGTTCGGCTTAGTTTTGTCAGCGCGAGCGCGAGTCTGAGCCCCGATCGTAGGATTACAGGATTACAGGATTACACACATCTCCACGCTTGATCATGGAAATCGTTCATGGATCAGAGCGCGGACGGAGCGGGGACACCGAGCTGCATCCCGGATCAGTGCGCAGCAGAGCCCCGGGAGCGCAGCGCTCTCATCGAGGTCCTGCAAAGAGCAACATCTACAAGGGGACTTCAGGCGGCAGGAGGACGTCGGATCGCATCTCAGACACTGTAAGAAGTTACAGGAGAAGGAGAAAGTTCGCACTGTGTGTATGGAGTTACTGGGCGCTCCTCTGTCTCCAGATCCACGTGTTGAAAGCTCAAGGTAAGGAAAATATCCAGCACACAAAACCTGCATAAATGGATGGCATTTAGAAGGTGTTTCATGGATGACTAAGCAGCACCTCCAGTCTGGACCATGTGCTGAATGTGAAGATCTGCTTGATTTCAATATGAATAGTGATATCTATCCATCCATGTATCAGTGAGGTGCAGCACTGAAACATCTCGACAACAATAAAAAGTCATGAAGGTCAGACTAGCCTGGCCTGGTCACAGATGGCATGCTGGGTTTCCACCCCTCCACCCCGCCTCTGGCTTAGATTGAACACAAAGGCAAGTTTAATCCCTCTAGACTTTCCAAAACTACTTCTCTTCGATCCAAGAAGTGTATTCACTGAATACCTAAAGTCTACTCATCACTCTACAGTCACATGTTTTCAGATTCCATCACAGCTGTGCGTCCTTTCTGTATTTATGTCGCAGAGAAAAGCATGACTAGATCATTTGTATCCACAGTACCGATTGAACACCAACATAATTGCATTAACACACCCCGAGTTCATTAAAGACTGGAGATTTTGCTGGTTGTGATCAGCCGTGCATGATTATTGATGGCAGGCTCTTTTATTCCACTGTCAAGTGATTTCATGGAAAAGAATCAAAACATCACATCACGGCTAATGAAACAGATCGTCGTTATTTTTTTGTAAACAATTCACCTAATATCATACAGATTAGAGTTAAAAGGGATAAGGGATACATTATAAAAAAAAAAGCGCTCCATTTCATGAAAAGAAAATCACATCCAGCTTCCTGCCAGCTCCACCCACCAAATATGTATTTTGGTCTCTTGAGATGTCATTTGCATTTCTGAAGATCGGCACAAATTAGTCTGAGGAGTTATCCTTTTAAAGACGAGACTCGGCGTAAACAAGCAGCCGTCACGCACCCGGTTTGAATGTCAATCAAAGAAATCAAAGGAGCCTGGTAGACTGTTGCTTCTTTATGAAATTAATAGTGGGTCAGTTGTAGGTTTGCATGTGCACAGCTTTGTCGTTAGTTTTCTTCATGCCTGTCAGGCGCTGCATGACTTTCAGTGTCCCGGACTCACTGCACTGCTCGCACTACATGACATTTATAGCTTGCAACTTATTGTCTTGTCAGTGTCTCAGTGTTCACACTACACAGTCCAGCTGAGACAAGGCTCATGCATTACCCAATCTTTCACCTTGAGGCATCGCTGGCAGAGAGCACCTGATCCCAACATTCCCATTGTCTCATGACAATGATTGTGAAAATTCCTTGTCAGTTGAAAAAGTTGTTGCTTGATAAACTTGTTCTGATCGTTTATTCTGCAGGCATTCATTCAAAACAAGGAAAAAAAAAGAAGGTTGTTAATGAGATAATGAAAAAGGACTTATTATTGTTTATTGGTTTTTTTTTTCTTGTTGGTTTTTAGTCCTAGTTAGAGCTTGACCAGCATTCCCTGAGTTGATGCACAGTGGCCTTTGCTATGATGACTTTCATGATTGGTTTGGTGATCTCTGCTGTTCTTACTGTTTACATGTACATGCACTGCATCCACTACAGGTTTTGTCCTTGAAATTTTCAAGGTGGCTGTAATTGGTCACAGTGTGGGTGGATTACATAACTGTCAACACTTAAAGACACACACACGCAGGTTAGTCACCTTACTGAAGCTTCTGAAGCTTTTCGGAGCAGGAGGTGCGAGCGGTTTGGAGACATTATCCTCAGAAAGAGAAACATCAGAATGAGTCGTCCACCTGCGCAGCGACGAGGCCGTCATGTTATCGGCAGTTGTAAAATCATAAGTTGGCCTCTTTAAAGTGGTCCAAGGAAGGACAACCGGTGAACCGGCGACAGGGTCATGGGTGTCAAAGGCTCATTGATTCACATGAGGCACGAAGGCTAGCCCATATGGTCCAGTCCCACAGAAGAGCTACTGTAGCACAAACTGCTGAAAAAGTTAATGCTGACACCTTTCTGTTTTAGCCAGCATTAACTTTTTCAGCAGTTTGTGTTACAGTAGCTCTTCTGTGGGATTGGAGCATATGAGCTAGCCTTTGTGCCCCATGCGAATCAGTGAGCCTTCGACACCCATGACCCTGTCACTGGTTCACCAATTGTTCTTCCTTGGACCACTTTTGGTAGGTACTAGCCACTGCATACCAGGAACACCGTATAAGATGTGCTGTTTTGGAGATGCTCAGACCATCTAGTCAACACAATCTGGCCCTTGTCAAAGTCACTCAGATCGGCACGGTGGTGTAGTGGTTAGCGCTGTCGCCTCACAGCAAAAATGTTCTGGGTTCAAGCCCAGTGGCTGATGGGGGCCTTTCTGTGTGGAGTTTGCATGTTCTCCCCGTGTCTGCGTGGGTTTCCTCCGGGTGCTCCGGTTTCACCCACAGTCCAAAGACATGCAGTTAGGTTAACATGGGATGGCCTTGGGCTGAAGTTACCAAGAGTGGTGGCGCACACGTATGCAGCGGCTTTGCTGTCCTATGATGAACTAAATTTTGTTGTACATTTGTACAGTGACAATAAAGGCATTCCATTCTATTCCTTACACTTGCCCATTTTTCCTGCTTCCAACACATCAACTTCAAGAACTGACTGTTCTCTTGCTGCCTAATACTAATATATCCCACCCCTTGACAGGTGCCATTGTAATGAGATAATTAATGTTATTCACTTCTTCACCTGTAAGTGGTTTTAAGGTTATGGCTGGTCGGTGTATATGTAATTATGTAGTAAACAAAAAAGTGTTAAAAAAAACCTAAATATGTTTCATATTTTAAATCCTTCAAAGTAGCCCCCGTTTACCCTGATGACGCTTTGCACACTATTAGCATTATCTTAACCAACTTCATGAGGTCTTCACCTGAAATGCTTTTCAATTAATAGGTGTGTCTCATCAAAAGTTAATTAGTGGACGAGTTTCTTGCCTTCTTAATGTGTCTGAGATCGAACAGTAAATAGTAAATAATAATACAGTAAATAGCCCTATTCCATAACTGTTGTAATCCATATTATGTCAAGAACCGCTCAACTAAGTAAAGAGAAACGACATCCATCATTACTTTAAGTCATGAAGTGGCTTTTAATTAATTAATTTAAAAAAAAGAATTCGAAGGTGCGTCCAAACTTTTGACTGGTACTGGATATCTTTTTACTCAGATAAGATGATGCTGAAACTGTCAGCGTCTTTGTACCCATTAAAAGCATGCCGCCATTTTGTTTGTACAAGACAGTAGTACACACACGTTCACCTACAACCACTCCCTGTTAACAACAAGATCATTCTGAGAAGCCATTATGAAGCATTTCCTAAACGATTATAATGTGGAACAAGTGGCTGTGAAAGGAAATCTCCTACTCTCAAACCTCCATCTTTTTAAGTGATCCAATATTATCAAACGCTTAGGCTTTCAAAAAAGGGACATATTATCGTTCTGGATGTCCAGATTCAGGTAAAGCCCTGGGTATCACTGTCATCTGTCTTTCAAGCATTCTGGTTATTAAAGAGTTTATCGCACTTTCGAATGATGATAGATAGATGGTTATTAAAGAGTTTATCGCACTTTCGAATGATGATAGATAGATAGATAGATAGATAGATAGATAGATAGATAGATAGATAGATAGATCTGTTTACTCTAGCTCCATCCTGCAGAATTTGTTCATCGTGGTTAAAAGCACATTTAAAGGTGTTTTAGTGTTTTTTTTTTCCTCACTTGCACTTGTACAAATTACCTGGAAGATATGTAGAACATGAAAGAAAGAAAAATAAATTAAGCCGTGACCCTAGCAAATGTGTGTTAAGTCACTGAGAAAACCCATTTGAAAAACCGACTTTCGGTCCGGAATGCATGTTCGTGTTTTGATACGCTTCCTGTCAGTCATTTTATAGACACTTTACAGGCCACCGCAGATCCTGACACTGGAGCCTCCTGAACATGGGCAGGAATCATTCAAATCTCAAACTAAATGGTGTGTTCCATTTGAACCAGGAAGTCAGAATTACCAAGTTCCCAGTCGGAAATTTCAACTGGAACGACCCCTGAAATTGTATTTCCGACAAGGAAAGTTGGAAGAACCTCACCAACTCTGATCTCAAAATCCAAGATGGCTGCTCCATGCATCAACAGCTGTATAAAAAGCTGTAGTATTATACTGTTTGTTAGCATTTCGGTCTGATTTGAGTCTCATTAAATCAGTGGTACACACTGTACTCTCCAACTTGTATCTGTGGACATGATGCGCCAATGATTGTACGTGCAAAATACCGCGCAATGAGTTGTTAACTTTTTAACTGGTATTGCTAACAATGCAGAGAAATATCGAACCTGGCGAGAAATAAAATGGCTACTATGGCGAACCTTGGTTTTCCAACTTGTTGTGCTGGAACATGGTCAACTCGGGTGTGATATCTAATCTTAAACTAGACAGGCACTTGAGAGAGTGCATGCCTTCACCAAGCCACATGTTAGAATATCATGGATCCATATACAGCGGTGCTTGAAAGTTTGTGAACCCTTTAGAATTTTCTATATTTCTGCATAAATATGACCTTAAACATCAGATTTTCACACAAGTCCTAAAAGTAGATAAAGAGAACTTAAATGAATGAGACAAAAATATTATACTTGGTCATTTATTTATTGAGGAAAATGATCCAATATTACATATCTGTGAGTGGCAAAAGTATGTGAACCTCTAGGATTAGCAGTTAATTTGAAGGTGAAATTAGAGTCAGGTGTTTTCAGTCAATGGGATGACAATCAGGTGTGAGTGGGCACCCTGTTTTATTTAAAGAACAGGGATCTATCAAAGTCTGATCTTCACAACACGTTTGTGGAAGTGTATCATGGCACGAATAAAGGAGATTTCTGAGGACCTCAGAAAAAGCGTTGTTGATGCTCATCAGGCTGGAAAAGGTTACAAAACCATCTCTAAAGAGTTTGGACTCCACCAATCCACAGTCAGACAGATTTTGTACAAATGGAGGAAATTCAAGACCATTGTTACCCTCCCCAGGAGTGGTCGACCAACAAAGATCACTCCAAGAGCAAGGCATGTAATAGTTGGCGAGGTCACAAAGGACCTCAGGGTAACTTCTAGGCACTTGAAGGCCTCTCTCACATTAGCTAATGTTAATGTTCATGAGTCCACCATCAGGAGAACACTGAACAATAATGGTGTGCATGGCAGGGTTGCAAGGAGAAAGCCACTGCTCTCCAAAAAGAACATTGCTGCTCGTCTGCAGTTTGCTAAAGATCACGTGGACAAGCCAGAAGGCTATTGGAAAAATGTTTTGTGGACGGATGAGACCAAACTAGAACTTTTTGGTTTAAATGAGAAGCGTTATGTTTGGAGAAAGGAAAACACTGCATTCCAGCATAAGAACCTTATCCCATCTGTGAAACATGGTGGTGGTAGTATCATGGTTTGGGCCTGTTTGCTGCATCTGGGCCAGGACTGCTTGCCATCATTGATGGAAAAACGAATTCTGAACTATACCAGCGAATTCTAAAGGAAAATGTCAGGACATCTGTCCATGAACTGAATCTCAAGAGAAGGTGGGTCATGCAGCAAGACAATGACCCGAAGCACACAAGTCGTTCTACCAAAGAATGGTTAAAGAAGAATAAAGTTAATGTTTTGGAATGGCCAAGTCAAAGTCTTGACCTTAATCCAATCGAAATGTTGTGGAAGGACCTGAAGCGAGTAGTTCATGTGAGGAAACCCACCAACATCCCAGAGTTGAAGCTGTTCTGTACGGAGGAATGGGCTAAAATTCCTCCAAGCCGGTGTGCAGGACTGATCAACAGTTACCGGAAACATTTATTTGCAGTTATTGCTGCACAAGGGGGTCACACCAGATACTGAAAGCAAAGGTTCACATACTTTTGCCACTCACAGATATGCAATATTGAATCATTTTCCTCAATAAATAAATGACCAAGTATAATATTTTTGTCTCATTTGTTTAACTGGGTTCTCTTTATCTACTTTTAGGACTTGTGTGAAAATCTGATGATGTTTTAGGTCATATTTATGCAGAAATATAAAAAATTCTAAAGGGTTCACAAACTTTCAAGCACCACTGTACATATCTGGATTTGCATCAAAATCTAATCAATAGTTCCTTGGCCCATGCGTCACCTTTCCTCAAAATGTCATCAAAATCCATTCACTACTTTTTGAGTTATGTTGGGAACAGACAAACAAACAGAGGTGAAAACATAACCTCCATTGAAGCTGGCAGAGGTAAAAAAAAAAAAAAAAAGTCTAATCTTACCTAATGCACCCTTTAAATAAAGCACATTTAAGTAAAGTCTTTTGCACAACATCACTGTTAAATTCTCCAAGAAGTTTGGTAAGAAGGTGTTGATTTAATTTTATATAACAGCAGTTCTGACAGTTTAGCTGGCTAAAATTCAAATCACAAGTTTATATTATCATTTGAATATGTTATTGTGTTTAAAGTTTCTTAAGTAACGCCTAATTGTCATAATCCACATAATCTATGACTCGTACTAAATGGATTACACAAAACTTGCGTGTGTTTTGTTTTTGTACAGAGATGAGAAGACTGCACTTTCCAGTTTCTCGGTGACATGGCAAGCTTCGTTTTCTGATTAACTTGAGGGCATTTCGGTTTATAACGGCAATCATGCAAGCAATAACATGTTTCTCGGACCTTCCACCTGGTTAAAAGTATGATGTGGTGTTCTTTAATAAATAATACTTGTTGTATTTGCTGTAAATTGTAATTGTTGTCATAGTGCGTGAGTGTATAAGAGGAATTTGATTTCTTACTTGTTTTAATTCTTCCTTGTTTGAACACTACAAACACTTTCAGCATTTCAAAGTCTACAGCCATGTCAGCGGTGATTACTGATTAACTTTGAACACCGGGAACAGTGCTCGAGATCCTTCTGAAGCTGATACATAGGAATCATTTCAGTTGGCAAAATTTAGTCAGACAGAACAAGTTCACAGTTTTGTACTTTTTTTTTTGAAAGCCAACTCTTTCAGAGTGGTATTGATGCTATGCTGGATTCACTTAATACAATATCACTTAATAGTTTATTTATGTACTTTCGGAAGGTTAAGTGAGGATGGCATGTAAGCAGTATCAGCCAATTCCCAACTCCCGTGTCAAGGTCCTTTGATATCTGGAGAGCTCCCAGCGCTGCACTAGGAATGGGTTAGCTGCTATTGATCTGATTTGAGAAGCCAAGAGCGTTATCAGCACACATACTTCGGATTCGGTTGACAGTTTAACCTTTCCTTTCCATTTAATGCAGGAATAAATATGGATGACATGTAATATCATCCAATTCATGACTTCATGAGTTAAAGCTGTGATGGTGTGCCAAATAGGCCTGGACATGGATTAATACCATAATAAATCAGATCATTCAGAGAAAATGTTTAGGTTTGAGAATCGGAGACTTCCCAGCCGTTGATTTTTTTATCACTGTTCGAACCAGAGTGGGTCAGAGTTGCTTAATCTGTACAAATTGTAGCTGTGTTTCTTGACTAACAATATCTGTTCCTGTAATAATAATGACTCATAATGTTTGTGCCTGTTGCACAGTGCAGCTTTTTTTTTTTTCATGTTGTGCTGCTTCATTATACTATTACTTGTTCATCATGAGCTGCCTGTGCCAGAAGACAAAGCCACACTACTCATTCCTTGGTGTAAACCTTTGCATTTCATTGCCATGCCATCTGTGCAATCAGTTGACTGCAGACACTTCTCATTCCTTTTTTCCCTCCACTTTTATATTTTCTGTTATTTTTCCATGTCGAAACATTTGCCTACATTGGAGGATTTGAACATTTGAGTCTTTTTAGTTGTGTTCAATTTACCAGGCAATTTCAGAAGTACAACCCTGATTCCAAAAAAGTTGGGACAAAGTACAAATTGTAAATAAAAATGGAATGCAATAATTTACAAATCTCAAAAACTGATATTGTATTCACAATAGAACATAGACAACACATCAAATGCCGAAAGTGAGACATTTTGAAATTTCATGCCAAATATTGGCTCATTTGAAATTTCATGACAGCAACACATCTCAAAAAAGTTGGGATAGGGGCAATAAGAGGCTGGAAAAGTTAAAGGTACAAAAAAGGAACAGCTGGAGGACCAAATTGCAACTCATTAGGTCAATTGGCAATAGGTCATTAACATGACTGGGTATAAAAAGAGCATCTTGGAGTGGCAGCGGCTCTCAGAAGTAAAGATGGGAAGAGGATCACCAATCCCCCTAATTCTGCGCCGACAAATAGTGGAGCAATATCAGAAAGGAGTTCGACAGTGTAAAACTGCAAATAGTTTGAACATATCATCATCATCATCTACAGTCCATAATATCATCAAAAGATTCAGAGAATCTGGAAGAATCTCTGTGCGTAAGGGTCAAGGCTGGAAAACCATACTGGGTGCCCGTGATCTTCGGGCCCTTAGACGGCACTGCATCACATACAGGCATGCTTCTGTATTGGAAATCACAAAATGGGCTCAGGAATATTTCCAGAGAACATTATCTGTGAACACAATTCACCGTGCCATCCGCCGTTGCCAGCTAAAACTCTATAGTTCAAAGAAGAAGCCATATCTAAACATGATCCGGAAGCGCAGACGTCTTCTCTGGGCCAAGGCTCATTTAAAATGGACTGTGGCAAAGTGGAAAACTGTTCTGTGGTCAGACGAATCAAAATTTGAAGTTCTTTATGGAAATCAGGGACGCCGTGTCATTCGGACTAAAGAGGAGAAGGACGACCCAAGTTGTTATCAGCGCTCAGTTCAGAAGCCTGCATCTCTGATGGTATGGGGTTGCATTAGTGCGTGTGGCATGGGCAGCTTACACATCTGGAAACACACCATCAGTGCTGAAAGGTATATCCAGGTTCTAGAGCAACATATGCTCCCATCCAGACGATGTCTCTTTCAGGGAAGACCTTGCATTTTCCAACATGACAATGCCAAACCACATACTGCATCAATTACAGCATCATGGCTGCGTAGAAGAAGGGTCCGAGTACTGAACTGGCCAGCCTGCAGTCCAGATCTTTCACCCATAGAAAACATTTGGCGCATCATAAAACGGAAGATACTACAAAAAAGACCTAAGACAGTTGAGCGACTAGAATCCTACATTAGACAAGAATGGGTTAATATTCCTATCCCTAAACTTGAGCAACTTGTCTCCTCAGTCCCCAGACGTTTACAGACTGTTGTAAAGAGAAAAGGGGATGTCTCACAGTGGTAAACATGGCCTTGTCCCAAGTTTTTTTTGAGATGTGATGTTGTCATGAAATTTAAAATCACCTAATTTTCCTCTTTAAATGATGCATTTTCTCAGTTTAAACATTTGATATGTCATCTATGTTCTATTCTGAATAAAATATGGAATTTTGAAACTTCCACATCATTGCATTCCGTTTTTATTTACAATTTGTACTTTTTCCCAATTTTTTGGGAATCGGGGTTGTACAACCACGTGTAATTTTTTTGATTGCCATTCTTTTGGGCATTGATTTGCAGGCAAGTGTTTAAGCAGGACGCTTTATAACCACAACTGATTGATTCGCATGGACATAGAATGCACACGCAGCCATTGATTTTACAGGAGCTATGTCGCACTCTGGTCGAAGTCAGTTATTCATGCCAATGCTGAATTATGGCTTCCTATTCATGAAATGAAAATGAGTACGAGTCTTCAGAATATGAAATAACACCTGAGCTGCTTAATATCAGCTTCCCTGTTCTTGTCCATGTCTTAACATCAGCCTGAATTTCAGAGATAGAAGGTTAATGAGATTATAAATTGATGTCCCTTGGGTAAGGACAGAAAATGAGTGGTTATTTTAAATTTTAATTTTGTGTCACAAAACTTTGATTGCATTTTCAGTTAATTGTGGGCCAGTGTAATTGCTCTGACCAGGGATTACACTTTGCGTTGCCTCAGAGTGTTGTCTAAATCATATGTCTAGATAAACACGGAAAAAAAACGTTAGCCTCGTCGAAATGGGCATCTCAAGTAATTAGATCAAGATGGGGGAAAAAAAAAGCTTTTCTGTTAGAGCAAAGTTTGATAATAACCTTAGGTCACTTGTAAGATAATACAAACCTATTACCTCTTGAAAGCTTCATTTCCTCTTTACAGATTGGTAGATAATAGGCTCAGCCCTTAACTGTCATCTCATCTGTCATGGGAAGTGGGAGCAAGAAATTCATTCTGACATTAAAATGGTAGAAATTTCACATTGTAATGAAAAATGAGCACCTATTGTTACCAAATAAAGGGCAAGCCACGTTGTTATAAACAGGATATGTAAAACGTCACATCTTTATGACAGCATGAATGACTGTGAATGAAGTTGTCAGTGTCTTTTGAAAAACATGAAAAGGTGAATAATTTAATCAAGCTTAGACGGTGCAGTAGGATGCCCTTTCAGTTACACAGCCCCTTTAAAGGGGCCTGCTCACCTTTCCCAGAAACTCATTCGTTGCTTTTGTTTTGAAATCACATGATTGCAACCTGTTAGCTCTCTGTGCATCAAAACCTCCACAAATTCACTTTTAATGATGCCTTTGAAACCCAACTCAAACTTGTTCTTCAATGTCATATGTGGAAGTTTTGAACAAAATAGTCCTTATCTTTTCTTTCCTTCATGGACACCCCTGAGACAGCCGAGGCCAGTTCTGGTCCATTACATGACATTAAATAACCGTGTGAAAACAGAATGGCTCAGTTGAAAGAATTAAAATATAGACGTTTTGAAAAAATATATACAATTTCACATTACAATTTAAGATTTAGGGCCTAGGATGTCACAGACTTGTTGCAGATTGTTTTTGGAATATCGCTAGCATTGAACTTGGCTTGCCTCACAGGATTCTGGGAAGGGTGAGATGGCTCCTTTAAATGATACATCATCAGTTAATATATCATTTTTTTTCTGTGGCTTATTTTTAAAATATTGTGTTCTGATGCCTGTAAATACATCAGTATATCACTGACCAGTGGGAATGAAATGTAGACTAAAAGTATGAAGTACCTGTATGGTACTAGGAGTACCACATGTTATACTAAATTATTATAATGTTATAACCAATTTTACTCTGTGTATGTCGTGCTACACCCCATGTTCTCTCCACTATTAAGTTACATAGTCAATACTATACTCCATGGTAGAACAAATGATACTCGGCATACTCCATGCTGTACCCCATGTTATAACCAATACTCCTCTACATACCCCATGTTATAACCAATACTCCTCTACATACCCCATGTTATAACCAATACTGCTCTACATACCACGTTATAACCAATAGTACTCTACATACCCCATGTTATAACTAATATTGCTGCACATACCCCATGTTATAACCAATAGTACTCCACATACCATGTTATAACCAATATTGCTGCACATACCCCATGTTATAACCAATAGTACCCCACATACCCTGTTATAACCAATATTGCTGCACATACCCCATGTTATAACCAATAGTACTCTGCATACCCCATGTTATAACCAATACTCCTCTACATACCCCATGTTATAACCAATACTGCTCTACATACCCCATGTTATAACCAATAGTACTCCACATACCATGTTATAACCAATATTGCTGCACATACCCCATGTTATAACCAATAGTACTCTACATCCCACATGTTATAGCCAATACTACTCTACATACCCCATGTTATAACCAATACTTCTCTACATGCCACATGTTATAACCAATAGTACTCTATATACCCCATGTTATAACCAATATTGCTGCACATACCCCATGTTATATCAAATATTGCTGCACATACCCCATATTATAACCAATACTGCTCTACATATCCCATGTTATAACCAATACTTGTCTACATACCCCATGTTATAACCAATATTGCTCTTCATACCCCATGTTATAACCAATACTGCTCTACATACCCCATGTTATAACCAGTATTGCTCTACATACCCCATGTTATAACTAGTATTGCTCTACATACCTCATGTTATAACCAATAGTATTCTACATACCCCATGTTATAACCAGTACTGCTCTACATACACCATGTTATAACTAATAGTACTCTACATGCCCCATGTTATAACCAATAGTACTCTACCGACCCCATGTTATAACCAATATTACTCTACATACCCACGTTATAACCAATATTGCTCTACATACCCCATGTTATAACCAATATTGCTCTACATACCTCGTGTTATAACCAATAGTACTCTACATACCCCATGTTATAACCAATATTACTCTACATACCCCATATTATAACCAATATTGCTCTACATACCTCATGTTATTACCAATACCGCTCTACGTACCCCATGTTATAACCACTATTACTCTAAATACCCCATGTTATAACCAATATTGCTCTACATTCCCCATGTTATAACCAATATTGCTGCACATGGCCCATGTTATAACCAATTATGCTCTACATACCCCACTGGCCGTGGAGACTTTTGGTCCTGCACATGCAAATTCTATGGGTCTTGTGAAAAATCAAGAATGCATATATTACATATGGGACCTGTACTCCTTTTGTACGCCTGAACCAAGTCAGCAGCATGGCTAGTAGGGGCTTTGCGATGACAGTAAGATGCATGAGTGTCGTACGGTCATTGCACGAGTGACATGCCTCAGAAGTACTACACAAGTACTCCACACTTGCTATTTGTGCGGCCCCCAAGACAGAAGTACATCTCACTTTCTACCCCTATGTGTGGCGTGCATGCAGCGCAGGCGACATGAGGGGCAAGACTCTGGGTATATAGGGGAGGAACTAAGGAACTGATCATGTAACGTGTAGCATTGTAGAAGGGAAGAAGATGGCTGTCGCTATACCGCTGCAACGACTGAGGGAGTTGGACCCTTATAGGCAGATGATAGAAGCTGAGGAGCAGCACGAAGCGATATTGTTCTTCAGCCAAAAGACAAATGCAGAATGCTGCAGACATGCTGGTTTTATACTCACTCCTGGCTTGCGTCACAGGCAAGTCATGAGTGATTGTCACGTGCATTACACATGCTTCACAAGTGCAGCCCGTACTCCTAGTGTAGGAAACCGATAAAATGCAAGTCACACGCACTCCACACTCTCTGAACACGCACTGATCACGTGCATCAGACATACACTTTCCACGGGCTAACGGCGCAATTTTTCCCAAGCCTCAAGGAAGTCAGGCGTGCAACCTGTACTTGACAAGTACTTTGCCCATGCTCCTCCCCCAAACTTTCCCCTGGGTTCACTGTGACCCTGTGGCACGGCTGCGAGCTACCAAACCCTGTGACCCGTGCGTGTCCAAAACACTTACGTGAGTGTGGCATTAGCTAGCTACATACAGTATATTCCTTTAATGCCTCATAACTCTTCATAGCTAAACCATACGTGCAGATATACATATCTCATCGTATTCTCAAGCCCTGTATTATGCCATACATCAACTGAAATTGTGATTTAGTACCATATGTAAATGATCCTCTCAGTCTGTAATATGGTGATGTGGGATTCATGCTTGAGGCGAGTGGAGAGTTTTGTCACCACTGAACTTCAAGATAAAAATAGCCAGACTAGAGACTCGTTTTGCCTGGCGCTTCGGTTTCATTTGCAATTTTGTCACGAAGCTATGATATTTCGGCTTCCAATGAAGTCAGACTGTCTTGCTCATTTTAGGCTACGTCCATCCATGGTATTGCACCATCAGACACACTTCATCAAAAATAGACAACCATTTTAATGCCAAGTTCTATTTCATTTTTTTTAAATCAAGTCTAAAATAATTCGTTACACCCTAAGGAAAAGAATCATTTGTGTTAGAGGAATAACAAACTCAAAACACAAATCAAGTTCAAGTCCTCGGGTATAGAGCTGGGTAATGATAAAGAAATTGGTACATAAATTTACATCAATAAAGCCTCGATTCATTTGGTTTTATTTGACAGGGGTTTGGCATGTTTGTGTAATTTATGCCCACCATGTAGAGATTTTTATTCTCAAAGCAGAACATGGGAACATAAATCACAGCAGTAGTTTTATGCCAGGTTTCCCCATGAAGCATGTTCGCCTACATTTATTGATTTCAAATGGTAAATCTCTCATATTTTCATCTTCAAGCCTTGTTTCTGTGATTAGGCTATCTCGTATTCCATGATCATATATATAAATGCTGAATATTATCATAAACAAATGGTTTATCACTCTCTGGGGGTAAGAGAGAGGTTTTTTTCTTCTTTCTTCTTTCCCCAAATCCCAGTCTCACTAATATCTAATATCACTAATAGTGTAGTCTCACTAATATCAGAGCACAAAAAATACTCAAATGAAATGTGGATCCATGAGAAGCTCAGCGTGAGAAGCAGGATTTGGTTTAACACAAACATGCTTGTTATCTGTTCGAGTTTCTGTGTTGACTGTCAGGCCAGGAGGTTAGTGTGGAATCTACCAGAGACAGGAAACACCTGTTGAAGCTCCACAGAAAGGAGATAAAACAGAACATTGCTTTTATTATTATTATTATTATTATTATTATTATTATTATTTTATTTTTGCAGTGGGATCACATTGAAAGTTTATTGACTTGCTTGAGTGATGGAATTACAGGAAGGGTTTATGAGCTAAGGTTTTCACATTCCTATAGCACATGAAAGAAAGGAAGGCCATAAATACTCTGTGCTTTGGTATGGGGTGCAAAAAATATTTTACGCATTCAGCATATTCCTGCACTCCTGCATCAGAAACTCTGTAATCTTTACTACTGTTGTAAAGTCTGACCCGGGGATAATGGCAGCAATCCTTCATGCGTACCCAATGAAGTGACGATGTCATTTAAATCTCCGCGTTCTCTCTTTGCAAACACACATTGTGCTTTGAATCCCAGCATGCATAGATTTGTACAAATGATCTATGTCAGCATGAACCTGGCTTCTAAAAAGCATTTTTAATGTGGAACCCACGCAAGCCCCCAGTGAGACATCCATTTGAATGACAGGACACAGTATTCTATGATTGTAGGAAAGGGAACAAGGTCATCTAAAAATTAGTGGCTGGCATTGCTTTTGCTTAATGCATGTTTCTCTTTGGCTCTCTTGAGAAATTAGTAATCTGAACGAGTGCTTGCTCTTTATCCTTTGCAGTAAGTGATTTCTCCATGGAATGGATGTTTCTGTGATAACAATATTGCTCAACTCTTTACAGCCCACAAGCAAAACTTTGAGGTTTTCTTTTTTCCCCCGTTTCTTTTCCATATTTTATATTTGGCAGTTTGCTTGAAGTCAAGAGCATATGCTTGTGTACATTGTGTTGTAGAGGTACAGAGACTGAGGCATGAACGAGTCTAGGAGATAAAAACCAGCCAGATAGATTTACTGTACTGTGATTAAATGTACAATGAAGAGAACTGCTTTAGTGGAACCATTAAATTGATGAATCCAGGCTGCAGTGGGACGTTTCCACTTTAGACTGTTTGACTTTCTGCCATTGAAGGTCATGTTGTTGTTGTTTGGACAAAGATATGTGGATACCTGACCTTAGAGCATTCCATTCCAAAACCATGGCCATTAATGTAGAGTTAGTCCCCCTTTGCTCTTCTGGGAAGGCTTTCCACTAGATTTTGGAGTCTTACTGTGGGAATGTGTGTTCATTCAACCACAAGAGCACAAGAGATTGGGCACTGATGTTGGGTGACGAGGTCTGGGGAAGCCATAGCCTAATGCTTAGAGAATCAGCTTTGGGACCAAGTGGTTACTGGTTTGAGTCCCTGGACCAGCAGCAGGACTGGCATAAGTGCCCTTGAGTAAGGCACCTATCCCCCAACCTTGTGTCTGATTAGCCAAGGAAAAACTGATGATGTGCCTGACCAAAAAAAAAGGAAAAAAAAGAGGTCTGGGGTGCAGTTGGTGTTCCAGTTCATCCCAAAGGTGTTCAGTAGGATTGAGGTCAGTGCTCTATGCAGGACACTCAAGTTTTTCCAATTCAACCTTAGTAAACCATAGACTTTTTTGTGTACAGGTCATTGTCATGCTGGGACAGGTTTAGACCTTTTAGTTCCAGAAGAGAAATATTAATATTAAAGCATACAAAGACATTCTAGATAATTGTGTGTTTCCAAATTTGTGGGGACAAACCACACGTGGGTATGATGGTTAGGTGTCCACAATCTTTTGGTCATATTGTGTATATTCTGTAGGCATGAGACAGAAAAAACGTCCATAAAAAAGTGAGCCAGCTTGAGTCAGACAAGGCTGAAACATGCAAGCTTGGGATTAAACCGAGAAACTATACACTGAAAATATCAACAGTCATGCAACCAGCGCCAAAGAACTCCAAGTAAATCATCCCTTGCTTTGAAACTGTAAATTTCTGACTTTCACCCGGCCTGTGCAGTAGAAACAAATATTTTCGTCAGGCATGCATTCCGTGAAATTCCACAGCATCATTTATTTCACTTGTGCACACAGGCAATGACTTCAGTAATGGTCTCTTGCCTGTAAAAGTTTGCCTGCAGCAGGGCATTGCATTGCTGTATGAAAATGAGCCTGATGATGTGGTATGGTGTTGAGTTGGTGTGTATGTGGTGTGGGGGTTGTTCAGATCCCCAGCAGCTGTTGTAGGTGCTAGGCTGAACTGCAGCAGGTGGTTGATTTGTGACCACCGTGCCGGGTCTAATAAGCCAGACTGAACCCCATGATATCAGGGGGTATTCAGAGTCTGCTAAAAAATATCCATAAACCTTCATATGCTTGCAGCACAGACTCATTTCACAGATATAATCCATTTATTTGAATTAGGTACATTACACAAAGAACTACTGTATTTATTGGAGCCATTGGAGCGTTTTGTTCAGGATGTACCTCCAAATCTGCAAAACTACTATGTAGAGAGCCGGTCTATTTTTATAGAGTTTTTTCAGTTGATAAATAACATCTGAAAGCCTAATGAAATGCAGTCATAAAATCCTACAATCTACTGCAAACTTGTGTAGTCTAGGGAATATAAACCACCAGTGGCGAACTGTTACTGTTAGAGCTGGGACTTCAACTCAGCCAAAACTTAGCCAGAAACACCAAAAAAGCAACAGGGCAAAGGATTTTGCAAGGGATTAGCGACAGGCTGCCAGGTCACTCTGTTGTGTGTAGCTGTCAATGTGGATTTTAAAAGCAACTAAGTAAGTTACACAGGGAAATGAATACTTAAGTCTGGGTGAAAAATACTGTGGTGAGCATGCGAAGAAGAAGAGTCTGGAGACAGAAATCTTAGTTTCTCAGTTGTTAGCCTCTGCTACTTGCTCTCGATAGCACTGGCTTGACTGCTTTATTAGCATTCTCTAACACTACTGATGAACGCTACACCAGCTGGAAGGTGACTTCACTGCTTCGCTGACGGCACAGACCCACGGTTAAGCTCGCGTGGCGATCAATTTTTGGTCCCTCCCACTTAGGGTGACCAGATGTCCCGGTTTTACTGGGACAGTCCCGATTTGGGGTTGTGTGTCCCGAGTCCCGAAAAAAGTCTGTCGGGACACGGATATGTTCCGGTTTTCGCCACTCGCGATGTTTGTGACTGAGCAGCGTGGGAATCATTAGCGGAGAAATGTCTGCATTTACTATTTTGATGCATTGACATCTTTCCTAGTTACTGCCCCCTGGCCCTGTGACACGGGTGTTTATTTAGCCACATTATTCCAGACAACAGAACATGTTGCCATGCAACAATAAAATAAACATTAACTGGCACGAATGTTCTTTGTCTAGCAGCTAGCAGCAGTAATGCCGCAGCAATTATGCCGAAAAGAAAATGTACCTTTTCCAAAGATTTACAGGGCACCTACCCCTTCCTCTGAGAGGTGCAGAACAATGCACACGAAGCCTACTGCACACACTGTAAGTGCTTTGTTCTTGTACTGAGTTGGGTAGCCTATGCTGCAAATGCTGTGCGCTCCTGTGGGGGCTTTCCTCGGGCTGTCGCCCCTCTCCTCCTTTACTGCTGTTTTGTTTGAGTGTATATTTTACGGAAGCCGCAAGAGGCCCTTCATATAATCTTTTTTTATTCACCTTGTTAGCCCGAGATAACGACATAATTAATTCAGGACCTCGAGAAAACAACACAACTAATTCGAGATCTCGAGAAAACAAAACCGTTATTTCAAGATCTCGAGAAAACAAAACCATTATTTCGAGATCTCGAGAAAACAAAACTATTATTTCATGATCTCAGCTGGATCACTGTATCTCCGTCGGTAGAGACGAAGCCGGGCCAGTCTTCTGCTGAGGTGCCGCGGACTAATTTTGAAATTATCCCTTATTAAAAGACTTAATGCAATCTCTCCCTGTGTCAACCCCTGATCAAAATATTGCCTTATTAGGTGATTGATTATTCCAGACATTCTATTGACCAAAGTTGCGTCTATATAGAATGAGAAATAGCCCCAAAGTCAGCATATCACAAGTCTCTTGGTGCACCTGAATGAACCATTTCTCAGCTGTTTACTCGAGATCATGAAATAATTGTTTTGTTTTCTCGAGATCTCGGAATAACGGTTTTGTTTTCTCGAGATCTCGAATTAGTTGTGTTGTTTTCTCGAGATCCTGAATTAATTATGTCGTTACCTTGGGATAACAAGGTGAATTAAAAAAAAGGATTATATGAAGGGCCTCTCTCGGCTTCCGTAGTATATGTGACCCCTCACCGAATCCAGGGACACATGTCGGCCGAAACAAATCCGAGATAATCGCAAAAGAAGCATTTTTTTTCGAAATTTGTGATTTTTGTTTTTTTCCATCATGTGCAAGTTGAGATCTTGAAGAATGCAATCAGTATTTCAGATAATAGATTGTTTTGTTGGAAAAGCATACATTTTTTGTTGCAAATTGTCTCGTTTTTGTCAGGACTGTAGCCTGCTGGGGGGTGTGGGTAAATTACCATATGGGCCATTCACATGATGATTTAAGTCTTTTGTTTTTTTTTTCCCGCGAATCAGCTGTATGATGCGAGTTGAGCGCATGGCTACTTAACTGCATACAGGCGTGTGATTTCACTATGGAATGAGTTACTAAACAGAGCGCAGAGGAGCTGACACACCGCGAAGCAAACAGACACATGGTATTTACATCGGCGATAACCATTTCTAGCAAAAAACCCCCACAACCTCGTTTTCCAGATTGAATGGAATACTTGAATGATCGGATGATACAAGGACCGTTCTAGGATTACATTCCATCGGAGGCATTGGTGTATGCAAGGTGCCGTTTCTCTTTCTGATGGGGTAAGTTTATTAATCTAAGGCTGTGTGGTTATTTTTGCATGTAACGGAGAGTGTTGTGGTTTGGTTAAGCCTAGGTCACAACCGGACGTACGATTTTTTTGGCCGTGTGATTTTTGGCGTTTCCCAAATCACTGCGTTTTTTTTTTTTGTTCACGGAGAAAGACGCGCGTTGGCCGTAAGTTTGTCTTGCAACCTGAAAAAAACGTAAGCGCCCGTAGAGTTTGTTTGACATGACAAAGAACCTCTGCGGCCGGTCTGCGGCTCGAAAATCAGCACATCACACGTGCGCTCTCGTGCTTTTCACACGCGCGCTCTTGTGCGTTTCATGCGCGCTCTCCGTGCGTTTCTTGCGTTTTTTGCGTGTAGACCGGCCGTAGGAGCACGGTACGGCCGGTTGTGACCGAGGCTTTACATGAAACTAGTGTTGTGTTAGTTGTGTCATCATCGTGCTATCTTTCTTTCTTACGGTGTGAGTAATTTTTCAACCACAAAACGTTAAAGTATACTTTAGGACTTATTTTTGTACTTCATAATTGTGTTGGGCATACTTTGCATGGAAGGAAAATTGACGTGGTGATCTTTGTTTACATGAAAGTAGTATCGTGCTAGCTCGTAGGGGGTAGGGCTTTCCTTCATGTCATGCAGATGAGCACCATTATGTGCCTGCCCTGCACCCAGAGTAGCTGAGATGGAAAACTTTGAGGGCGATTTTCTCCCTTTTCTGTTTTAAGAGGTATACACGTTCAAAAGGCCACACATTCTTCAAATATTGTCAGATCTCCACATGGAAGGCATCATTGGAAAGCTTAGAAACTGTACTTTCTGAATCTGTCAATAACTCAAAATGCCCCCGGGCAGACAAGTGTCCCTGGATTCTGTGATCTGCCACATATATTCTCAAATCACTTGTCTCTTTTTTGTTTCTGTTTAACATACCATTCTGACAGTTTGGCCATATTGCTGTGTTGAACAGCTTGTTGCACCTTCCATTAAAGTGTTCACTTTTGTACACATCATCTTGCTTTATTCATTCAGTTGTGGGGAATGGTTAGTAAGGTTGATTCTGGCCTAGGCTATGTTGAGGTCACATATCTACTTTTTAAGTTCATGCTATAGTGCATACAATTTTAGAGATATAGCCTACATGTGCATATGCATTCTTCTTGGTGTTCTCACAAACAGATGAAATAAATCAGTTTAAATTTGGCCTATGGACATAGCCTGGCCTATTCTCAGCCATTACAAAATCTGTTGTCTGACCATAATTTAACTGATCTGTATACCACTCTGCTACTAGATAACAAAATGCCTGTTTGTTTTATTTCATGTGAGATGTTGATAAATGTGAGCTTCAACAAAATGATAAGAGCACCTCTCTGAGTGTCACGTTTACGTAAAAAAAAGGTGTGCGTGCACCAGCATGGTCGCGTGCAAAAGTGTCCCAGTTTCAGACTAGGGAAATCTGGTCACCCTACTCCCACTATAAATCAAAATCTGATTGGTTAATTCATCAGTCACTTCCTACATAAACATACACTGCCCGGCAATGAAGTCCTAACCAATGAGTGAGCCAGCTCTAAACTCGTCTCAGCCTAGAGACAACAAACAAAAATATCTCACTGGATAATTTGATTTTAATGTTTTCAGGACAGTAACCCTTTTCATTTCTGAAGCAAATTTGATAGAAGATGACACCAAATGAGAATTAGAAGACAATAATAATAACAAAATTATGAAAGAATGAAAGCAATTAAAGAATGAAAGAAATGAAATATGACATTTGAAATGCTGATATGTTTGGGCCTTCTCTGAAGGCCTAGAAGGCCCTGATGGTTCCCCTCTGTAAACTACCCATTATGCAGTTTGAAGTTCATCGGAAATAAGATACACAACCAAACATCCAAAGCTCTTAAATACACTGTAAAAAAATAGTTGAGAATATTTGAAATTTCAAGGCAACCGTCTGCATTAAGAATTTTATGTTTTGCCAACGATGTGCCCATGATAATCCAAACTATGATAAAACTGTTATCTTTATTAAGAATTCTTAATTAAGTCAATTTTCAATTCCTCATTCTGCCAACATAGATTTCTCTTTTTGATGAACAGTGGCATTCACAGTAGACAAAAAGGCAATCTCATTTTTTTTTAGGGCTTTTTTCACCTTTATTTGGATAGGACAATGTAGAGACAGGAAATGAGCGGGAGAGAGGGACGGGGAGGGATTGGGAAATGACCTCGGGTCGGAATCGAACCCGGGTCCCCGGATTTATGGTATGGCGCCTTATCCACCTGAGCCACCTGTCCTATCCAAATAGAGGTGGAAAAAAGCCCCAAAAAAATCTAAAAAAAAAAATTGTGACAACCTCAATTGCCTTTTTGTACTACTGTGAATGCCACTGTTCAGCAAAAAGAGAAATCTATGTTGGCAGAATTGAAAATTGACTTAATTAAGAATTCTTAATAAAGATAACAGTTTTATCATAGTTTGGATTATCATGGGCACATCGTTGGCAAAACATAAAATTCTTAATGCAGACGGTTGCCTTGAAATTTCAAGTATTCTCAACTATTCTTTTTTTACAGTGTACAAGTATCTATCTATCTATCTATCTATCTATCTATCTATCTATCTAATTCAAAACTGGAGTTGTATTCATATTGTAGTTAGATTCAAATTGCAAGCTTTAGAAGCCATCATAAAATTACAGACCCTCTGTCTGTGCTTCGTGATGGACTCCTGGGGAAAGCATGCGCTAAGGAGTCTGATTCAACAGTGTGATTTTTTTTATTTTTTATTTTTGTCAGTCATTCACATTGAAACAAGCTTCCAGACTGAGCTGCCACCACAACACTCCGTTAGCTCACACACAGGAGTGTGAAAATTGGCACACTCATACCTCTTTTATTCAAGCAATGCTGACAAGCCCCTGTTTAAACCCTATTTTAGACATTTGCAAATGGCATGCCAAATACATTTCAGATAGTGCTGTAATCTGTTCTTCTGTATAATATTTGAAAAAATCTCCCAAACCTGTCTTTCTTTTCATAAAACAAATACCAATCGATTATTGCTTGAGGGCAATATATATATTTCTGAGAAAGATTTGTTTTTTTTCAATGAGGAACTTTGACTTAAATGGTAGAGAATGGTGAAAAGTATTGCTCAGTGAGCTGTTTGTAATTCCAAGGCTCATTTATACATTAGCACTTATTGGCAGAGTCATGATTATCATCTTAGTCACATTTATTGGAGAATGTAAATGCATTCTCTTAATGTGTGACCGATAGCAGGGGCTTTCTTCTCGTTATGCCTCACTGCCTGGCTAAATCAAGCCTTTTGGGCCCTGGTTGTCAGGTATACGTCACTAAAAACGTCCGATTAATTGATTTTTCTATTAGTTATTGTGACCCATAAGAGTGTGCATTCGATCATCAGTACATACTGTAGCAGAAGACATCAAAGTGTGGACTTTGTACCATTCTTGTGTGCTAGACAGACATTAGGGGCAAACGTCTATGTTTGTTTAGCAGAGGCATGGTTGGTCATTGTGTTGTACTGCATGAGCCTTTTGGAAGATAAGCTTCCTGAGGAACATGATGGAGCTGATAACTGTATTTCTGAGTCATTCAAACACAGTGTATAGGTACAACATGTGTGCATGCTAGAGCCTTTATTGTGATACATTATCAAATGATTTAAATGAGCACTGGCACTCACTTTCCCTTCCTCTCAGCAAATTTAACCAGCTTTGTTTTTTATCAGCAAGAAAGGAAGTAGCACTTTCCCTGTGTGAGCCATGTTGGGTATAGAATTGTTGGTACAGTGAAAGCAACAGTGAATGAACCTGGACAAATAAAAGCCTAAATATCATCATCATCATCATGAACAACAAACTTAATATTAGCAAGCTTAGGCTACATCCACACGACAACGGCAACGAGATTTTATAAAAAAACATATTGCGTCCACATGGGCAACGGATCAGTAAAATATCAGGTACATATGGCAACGCAACACTTGCTGAAAATGATGCAATGCACATGCCACACCTCTACGTGCACTGTAAGACGGTCCCATCGGAGACACCAGAACAATAGAAGAAGTAGGACGCATGCGCATAAACCCCTTCTTCTACCCGGCGTGAAGCACTCACAGGAACAAGCACACAACAACAAGAAGAAGATGGCTGCGACTATGCGAGGAAATCGTGCCTTCTGTGTGTACAAATTAGTTGTATTAGTGTGCATAGTTTTATATAACTTAATTTTCTTATTGTGTGTGAACATTTTGAAAAGCATTTTTATATAATTTATATAACTTTTTATATTGTGTGTGAACATTTTGAAAAGCAGTCTTATCCAATAAAAAAAGAAATTCAAGAAATGGTTCAGTTACTTGTTTATTTAAAAGAAAAGCTGTATACAAAAGTGAATGCAATGCAGTGGTTCATACAAAACAGCGAGAGTGCTGCTTGTTCTAGTCATGTGGTTGTGATGTCATCGTAAATAAATCTGTTCTACTCATCCAGACGACTTCGCAACGGCGCTGTTGCCAGATTTTTCCACTCTGGAACCCGTTCTCAAAAAATATCGTTGTGGGGTACCCAAAACGCCGGTGCCGTGTGGACGCCAGGCTGAAACGATAAACAATTTTATCAGATTCACCTGAATCCGTTGCCATGTGGACAGGGCCTCAGTGTTCTTAGGTTCTATCTAAGGGTGGGTGATATGGAAAAAAAAAATCATATTACGATACTTGAAAACACTTCTATGGTTGTTGATGTGATGATTTTTAAAAAATTGTTAATTAAAAACATATAATCATTAAAAAAAAAAAAATAATAATATATATATATATATATATATATATATATATATATATATATATATGTATATATATATTAATGATATGTTTTTAAAGAACAAAAAATATTGATTTTATATATATATATATATATATATATATATATATATGTATGTATAAAATCAATATTTTTTGTTCATAAACGTTTTTAAAATATATTATGAATATATATTTTATTATAAAATATTTTAAGTATATTTTATTTATTACATTTTTTTTTAATGTAAAAATTTCAACGAAAGAAAAATAGAAATTTTTAATCATTTTTACATTTAAAATTTAAACAATGTAAATTAACTGGTAATACTCACATGAACTATTTCCAGTTGCTTTGAAATTACTATTATTTTTTAAATTAATAAAAATATACTGTGGGTGGCACGGTGGTATAGTGGTTAGCACTGTCGCCTCACAGCAAGAAGGTTCTGGGTTCGAGCCCAGTGGCCGACAGGGGCCTTTCTGTGTGGAGTTTGTATGCTCTCCCCATGTCTGCGTGGGTTTCCTCCACAGTCCAAAGACATGCAGTTAGGTTACCATGGGACAGCATTGGGCTGAAGTACCCTAGAGTGGCAGTGCGCACGTAAGCAGCAGCTTTGCTCTCCTATGATGAACTAAAATTTCATTGTACATTTGTGCAGTGACAATAAAGGCATTCTATTCCACAATATACCACAGTATCTCAGAAAAGCGTATTCAGACATAATTTATCATGATATTGATTTTATATCATCATATTGCCCAGCCCTATTTCTATCAGGGTAAATAATGAATGGGAGATGGAAATGTGAGCATTTGTTTTTTTGCTTTAAAGCAAGGGGTCAAATGAAAATCTCTAAAGTCTGCATTAAGACAGTGCAGTAATTTTATATACTAACTGAATAAACGTTGCAGAAGAAGAAATATATCATAGCTAATATGGCTGCATCCCATTTGTATTAAGGTAAAAGGTTGGCGTTCACCTGAAATTACAAGGTCAATTAAACTCCATGGATAAACTGATTATGGCTAAGTAATATAATTAATGACAAATGGGAGGCAGAGCAGCATGGACTGAGCAGAGAGAGGAGCAGGTGCTGGGGTGAACTGTAACTGGGGCTCTTAAAAAAAAAAAAAGCATCATGGCCATGAACAAGGGCAAAGAAACAGCTATTTCGTCTTATTATGCAGCCTTAATGGTGTCGTAGTTGTCAGGAGCAATGCATCTTACTGTGATGAGGTTGTGTTTGCACACTTTTTCAGGTGATCTGTGGCTCACTTCTGCCTTCTGCCTTTTGTCTAATACTGTTGTCTTACATGAGCATGTGTGTCTTATGTGATACTATTTTTTTTCTGTGCATGTGGGTTGAGTCAAGTCGACCCATGGTTCAGCTGAAGAAGTTGGTGTAAAAGACTGCAAGCCAGACACTTTTTGCTGCTCTGGGAGATGATCTTGAGCTCAGTCCATACTAAAGTGCAATAGGAAATTATGAAAAGTATCATTAGAAAGGAATGGCAGCATACTGTTCAGCAACGATCAAACGGTTATAGCCTCTGTCGCAAATGAATTGGCCTTTTTTCTGTATACAAGAGTGGAGGAGGCTTCTGGATTGGATAGAAGATGAAGGAGTTTATCATTGACAGGCAGCCCTTACATCAAAGTTTAATTGAAGAGCGTCATGGCTCCAGAGCTACTGTGTCGTCAGCTCGGAGAGGGGAGCCGGAGGTATGAGTGATAAGCAGACAGACCCACTCTCAAACTCAGACAAATACAAATAGTCCAGAAGTAAGCTAACTGTGCTACACGAAAATTGAGCCGTTTCATCACGGATCTAATAGAAGTGGTTACAGTAATCAGGTTTCTCAGGTTGTTCGGTGACATGACCCTGAAAATGTAATACTTCTCTACCTGCATCTCTTCACAAATGCTTTTCTGTATGAAATTGTACGTCTTCACTCGACACAGAGACCCTCCCTCGGCTAATAATTACACCCTTTTAGTGTGATTGTGGTGTGATCCTTTCCGAATGGCCTGTATTGCTTTCTGGGAAATCTGCTCAGTCTTTGGAAACTTTGCATAAAAATTAAATTTATTATTAATCCCAATCTGTTATTCAGACCATTTGTGAATAATGGCTCTAGCTCATGGAGTTAATCTTTGTCTCATCATGACAGTAAGACAGGATGAGGTGTGAGGGACGCCTGAGTTTGGAAGAGAGGTAATGTTTTGATGGGTGCCAGAGTTTATCTGATAGAAGTGGAGCAGGCGGTGTGTTATGGTCCAAGGAGAGCTGAGTGATAAAAAGGAAAGAATGTATAGAATGTGAGAGGTGACATGTTGATAACCTAGAAATAATGTGGCTAAGATTGGGAGGTGAGAGAGAGAGAGAGAGAGAGAGAGAGTCAGAGGTCCCAGAATAGCGAGGAACTTCAGGGCCACATTTGTCTCAGTTTGCACTCCTTCTCCAATTGCCCACTAGGTTTGTCTCTCATGGGGAACCAACCACTGACTGATCTCCTCCAGCTTTTGCACAGAGGATCTAAAAAAACTCAAGCAGACATATGGTGTCATTTCTTTTACTGGGTACGGCGATAAATTTAGCTCTGGAAAACCTGATGTAATTTTGAGAACCTGGCTATCGCATCAGCAGTAGCCAACTATTCGACTGAGGCAGAGATTTGGATTGGCAGTACTTTACTAAAAGTAATCATATCCAGGGCCAAAGGTTTGTGTAGTTTGAGCGTGTGGCTTATTATAGGGTTTTGCCCTGTGGACGTGATATGTGTGCACTGCTTGGTGCAAAAAAGAAATTACACGTCTGAATGAAATGGCAACATCAACACATTACGGAAAGAAACTGTTGCAATTAGTGTGTGTGGGCGTGTGTGTGTGTGGGGGGGGGGTTGTGCGTGGGTGTGTGTTCAACTGTGTGTGGGTGGATGTTTGGATTTAGAAAGAGCTTTCAAAAAAAAAAAAAAAGCAGCAAAGACATCCGTAAGTACTTTCAGCCAATGGAATGCGAGCCAAAGAGAAACCGCGTGGTGAATCTGATGGACTCCAGGACTAATAGTTTATACTCCACTGAAATAGCTCTTTTATGGATAAACAAATTGCTGTTTTATGGCTTACTAACCCTCTGGCTATTTTTATTTTTTAGCTTATGCGAGCAGACACAGGCTCTCGAGCCCAACATTTAGGTACTCAGCTCGATCCATCAAGGTTCAACTCTCGCTGGTTTCCGTAATTAGGTTCCATGCTTTATTATGGTAGTGTTCTCATTAGTGAAATAAGGTTGCATCATACAGATCTACAACAAATAACTGTGTGTGCTTCTCGTTCTTGGTAGGCCAAACACTGCACTGTTGGGTTAAGGAGAAATGCAAATATAGTGAACAAGTAGGAAAAAATTCTCAATTTTGAGTGCTGTAATATTTTATCAGTGCTCTCTCTCTCTGTGAATTGGGACTAGAAAAAGTCTAGCAACAGGAAGACTATTGAGCTATACAAATTGGACTAATTTTACATGGGGAGCTGGGGTAATGTAATTATTATTCTGCGATTTTATTCCTGTTCCAAAATGCTCATGTCAGTAATTTTCTGACGGACTCAATGTGTGTGTGTGTGTGTGTGTGTGTGTGTGTGTGTGTGTGTGTGTGTGTGTGCACATGTCTGGAAATATTATGCCATATTTTACCTTCTGTAAAATGACCAGTAGAAAAAATCCTCCAGGTAATAGATATGCCATCTGGTAAAATGTCCATTAAATCCTGTGGCAAAAGAGATTGTGTGCTTTTTCTTCAGTATAAAGACACTCCTCTTTACAGTTAAGTGCTCTTTTCTACCATTTCCTGCCAAAAGCAAAATGAAACCAAGTATTAGTTTAAAATTATTTCAAAGTATGAATTTAAAATACAGAACAATAAAATATCAATGATATTCAAAAGGACTTGTCAGGGAAGCAAAGCTTCTGGGTATTTGGGGTAAATTATAGAGTTCCTAGCACAGGTATAGCCTACATAGGCTTCGTGTTATGGTCATGTGACCTAGTAATCATCAGCACATCTTAAATAAACTGTATTATAATGAGAATTATAATGGATTTCCTGTGATAATCACGTGCACATCACGACATCACTCTCATCTGGTTGCTTATCCCATACGAAAGACTACGGACATCGTCCAGGAACTTTGCAACAGATGTACACGATATGGGCAAAAGTTTGTGGACACTTGATCATATGTGGTTCTTCCCCAAATTATTGCCACAAAGTTGGATGCACACAACTGTCAACAGTGTCTTTGTATGCTGTAGTATTACAGTTTCCCTTCAGTGGAACTAAAAGACTTGACAATGCCCCTGTGCACAAAGTGAGCTCCATGAAGACATGGTTTAAGAAGGTTGGAGTGGAAGAACTCGAGTGTCCTGCACAAAGCCCAAACTGAACACCTTTGGGATGAGCTGGAACACCGACTGCACGCCAGCATCAGTGCCTGAACTCACTAATGCTCTTGTAGCTGAACGAGCACAAATCCACACAGCCACGCCCCAAAATCTAGTGGAAAGCCTTCCCAGATGAGTGGAGGTTATTATAACAGCAAAAGGGGGAATAAACCTGGAATGGGATGTTCAACAGATACATATGGGTGTAACGGTAAAGTGTCCACAAACTTTTGGCTGTATAGTGTCTGTCCATGAAGGATTGAATGAAGCTTTCAAAATATTGTCTTGTTCAGACTTATTTCTCACAGCAATATTTCTGAGTGCTTCATTAAGCATGTACTCCACTATCCACATTACACCATATGTGTGTGTTTATTCTAATTGTTGTCTTTGCTTTGGGTATTGTCTACAATCCCTGCTACAGTGGAGCTGTTCCAGTGACACACCAGCCTGGATAAACACCCAACTGTGAATTCTGCACGTAGATGGCCATTGCATCATTTGCACTCATCAGCTACATTGATTTGTCTTTTTAGCCAACAAACACCAAGCAGCTTGAAATGTTTTCAGAGATACGATGTGACATGTTTCCGTGAGGTTAATTTATTTCCTTGATCATCATTATCACTCGTCATAATTAACACAGCAGCCCCAGGTTAAATGCATAGACCCAGCAGTGCTGAGATATCAAAGATCAGTATGCTTTCTAGTTTAGTTCCCTGCCTCTGAAGCCGTTGTGTTTACAATAGCTGTCAGCCTCAAATGTTCCTGGAGATTAATTTATCAAATACTTGAGCTCATGTACTTTTTGGGCTCACGGAGCCTGCAGTAACATTCCAATACTTTAGATTCAACTGCAGTGACATTGGTTGTTTGTCCCATGGGCACCGAGTCTAAAAGTAGACTGTAATTGAAAGGATGTCTACAACCTTGCCTTCGGCCAGCTCAAGTGCACTATGTCAAAGCCCAAGTGCCTTCTGAATGGTGTAATTAATCTGCTGCTACAGAAACCTGTTTATTACAGTCCCCTCTCATCCTCATCTTTATAATGGAAGCAGTCGCATAAAGAGAAAAGAGCTTCTTGAACACTGGACTCTAGACTCACACAGGCTTTAATACTTTCATCATTTTACTACTGAATTAATCTCGTCAATAATTCATAAAATATATCCATAGATTCATTCTTTATATTGCTCATGCTCTGCAGATATATAAATGGTTAATAGTGTCTGAATTATTAATAATGCATAATTACTATGTTATTATATATTTTAGTGTCTGATTTTCATACCCAGTGTTCCCGGGATAGGCCCAGGACAAGCTTCACTGCAACCCTGACCAGGATGAAGCTGTTAACGAAGATGAAAGAATGAATATATTTTAAAGAATGTCTATAGGCCACGGCCTTAAAGTTACAGTTGCTTTAAAGCCAGGAGCCGTTTGTGACTTTGATGTGGCAAGACAGCATTAATGATGGCAAAATTATGTTGTGTGGCTTGCCGTATGCTAGAGGCTACTATCTAGTGGTTTCTTTTAGCTTACAGTGGTGCTTGAAAGTTTGTGAACCCTTTAGAATTTTCTATATTTCTGTATAAATATGACCGAAAACATCATCAGATTTTCACACAAGTCCTGAAAGTAGATAAAGAGAACCCAGTTAAACAAATGAGACAAAAATATTATACTTGGTCATTTATTTATTGAGGGAAATGATCCAATATTACATATCTGTGAGTGGCAAAAGTATGTGAACTTTTGCTTTCAGTATCTGGTGTGACCCCCTTGTGCAGCAATAACTGCAACTAAACGTTTCCAGTAACTGTTGATCAGTCCTGCACACCGGCTTGGAGGAATTTTAGCCCATTCCTCCATACAGAACAGCTTCAACTCTGGGATGTTGGTGGGTTTCCTCACATGAACTGCTCGCTTCAGGTCCTTCCACAACATTTCGATTGGATTAAGGTCAGGACTTTGACTTGGCCATTCCAAAACATTAACTTTATTCTTCTTTCACCATTCTTTGGTAGAACGACTTGTGTGCTTAGGGTTGTTGTCTTGCTGCATGACCCACCTTCTCTTGAGATTCAGTTCATGGACAGATGACCTGACATTTTCCTTTAGAATTCGCTGGTATAATTCAGAATTCATTGTTCCATCAATGATGGCAAGCTGTCCTGGCCCAGATGCAGCAAAACAGGTCCAAACCATGATACTACCACCACCATGTTTCACAGATGGGATAAGGTTCTTGTGCTGGAATGCAGTGTTTTCCTTTGTCCAAACATAACGCTTTTCATTTAAACCAAAAAGTTCTATTTTGGTCTCATCCGTCCACAAAACATTTTTCCAATAGCTTTCTGGCTTGTCCACGTGATCTTTAGCAAACTGCAGACAAGCAGCAATGTTCTTTTTGGAGAGCAGTGGCTTTCTCCTTGCAACCCTGCCATGCACACCATCGTTGTTCAGTGTTCTCCTGATGGTGGACTCATGAACATTAACATTAGCCAATGTGAGAGAGGCCTTCAGGTGCTTAGAAGTTACCCTGGGGTCCTTTGTGACCTCGCCAACTATTACATGCCTTGCTCTTGGAGTGATCTTTGTTGGTCGACCACTCCTGGGGAGGGTAACAATGGTCTTGAATTTCCTCCATTTGTACACAATCTGTCTGACTGTGGATTGGTGGAGTCCAAACTCTTTAGAGATGGTTTTGTAACCTTTTCCAGCCTGATGAGCATCAACAACAATTTTTTTGAGGTCCTCAGAAATCTCCTTTGTTCATGCCATGACACACTTCCACAAACATGTGTTGTGAAGATCAGACTTTGATAGATCCCTGTTCTTTAAATAAAACAGGGTGCCCACTCACACCTGATTGTCATCCCATTGATTGAAAACACCTGACTCTAATTTCACCTTCAAATTAACTGCTAATCCTAGAGGTTCACATACTTTTGCCACTCACAGATATAGAATATTGGATGATTTTCCTCAAGAAATAAATGACCAAGTATAATATTTTTGTCTCATTTGTTTAACTGGGTTCTCTTTATCTCCTAGGGTTTGTGTGAAAATCTGATGATGTTTTAGGTCATATTTATGCTGAAATATAGAAAATTCTAAAGGGTTCACAAACTTTCAAGCACCACTGTAGCTACATACAGTAAAAGACATTTTAGCATCGACAACATACTATTCACAGTCATCCAGCGTGCAGTCTATCAACTTTGTGAGGAAATGCTCCCTTTCCCTCTCCCGATCTTTGCAATATATCTTACAGTAGAAAAGGTTATGTGCATCATAGATATATTGTATGCACTGATAGTTTGCCTTTGTTCACAGAAATATATGAGATTTGATTCAAATGGTTTACTATATAACAATATCTTGGTGGACACAGAGTGTTATTAAAGTAGTCTAATTTGATTTAAAAAAAAGTTAACCTTGGGTTCTTACCTCAATGTGCTTCATTAGCATTTATTGCAATTCCCATTTTGAGCACTAGATACAATAGTAATAGCTGTATGGTAGGATTATAGTGTTAGCATTAGTCGTAAAACTGAATTTAAAATGTATGGAGTTGTGAATGAGGACTTTATGAAGATTAATATTTGCTGAACGGCTATCCAACCTGCTCCTATCAATGAGTTACCACTGTTCAGTGCACATGTCATTTTTTTCCAAAGTTAAAACTAGAAGTGATGAATGCTGTGTATGCCATACAAAGTGATATAAAGAGTATATCGCTTCAGCGAATCATGCAAAAGAATAATACAGTGACTAGAGAATGTGTTAGTGTAATTATCGTGTCTATGCAATCCCAATATCATGTATAAATAAAAAAAAAAGAACTCAGTATCATAAATACGATGGTGTATTAGTGCTGTTGTTGGTAAAAACAAAATATGGAACTGAAGGAGGGGATTATATTCTGGGCAGAAATTAATTTCCAAGATTAAATTTGTAAATTTACAAGAAAAAGCTCAGATATTCTCTGCAATTATAAAGCCATAAATTTGTGAGAAAAAACTCAGAAATACTGAGATTAAAATGTCACAAATGTACAAGAAACAAAATCCTGAAAGTAGTAGTGCTTTTAATTAATTAATTAATTAATTAATTATCCATAACTGCTTATCCTGTGCAGGGTCGCAGGCAAGCTGGAGCCTATCCCGGCTGACTATGGGCAAGAGGCGGGGTACATCCTGGACAAGTCACCAGGTCATCGCAGGACTGACACATACAGACAAACAGACAACCATTCACACTCACATTCACACCTATGGTCAATTTAGAGCCACCAGTTAACCTAACCTGCATGGCTTTGTACTGTGGGGGAAACCGGAGCACCCGGAGGAAACCCACGCGGACACGGGGAGAACATGCAAACTCCGCACAGAAAGGCCCTCGCCGGCCACGGGGCTCGAACCCAGAACCTTCTTGCTGTGAGGCGACAGTGCTAACCACCACATTACTGTGCCACCATCTATCTATCTATCTATCTATCTATCTATCTATCTATCTATCTATCTATCTATCTATCTATCAGTCAAGGAACTAGATTGCTTCACTTTGCAAATTTGGATCAATTTCGTCACACCACAGATGTCGCTGCTGATCTTAGAGTTATAGTAAATGCAATCTTTCCTCCTTGATTGCACAATATAAAAGGATAAAGTGCTAAGAGATTTTCAACTACATTTCTCAGAATGCACTGCAGCCAGGAAACATGTGATTGTTGTCTCAGAGAATATATGAGTTTTTGTCCTCATAAAGTTGTGACTTTATAATCTCAGAGAATCTCCGAGGGTGGCACGGTGGTATAGTGGCTAGCCTGTCGCCTCACAGCAAGAAGGTTCTGGGTTCGAGCCCAGCGGCCGATGAGGGCCTTTGTGTGTGGAGTTTGCATGTTCTCCCTGTGTCTGTATGGGTTTCCTCCAGGTGCTCTGGTTTTCCCCCACAGTCCAAAGACATGCAGGTTAGGCTAATTGATGGCTCTAAATTGACTGTGAATGTGAATGGTTGTTTGTCTGTATGTGCCAGTCCTGCGATGACCTAGTGACTTGTCCAGGGTGTACCCCGCCTCTCGCCCATAGTCAGCTGGGATAGGCTCCAGCTTGCCTGCGACCCTGCACAGGATAAGCAGCTACAGATAATGGATGGAGAATCTCTGAGTTTTTCTCATAAATTTATGACTTTAATCTCGAAAATTCTGGGTTTTTTTTCCCTAGGAATGCTATATTATCCCCTCCCTCAGCTCTGCATTGATTATTATTACTATTATTATTTTTAACCTACAATGGCCCTTATACGCCATTGTAAATAAATGTTATCATCATTGCATAAATTAGCTATTATTTTTCCTTGAATCATCACCTTCTTTTAGAGCCTGTTATTGGTGTTCATCAGGAGAATGGATAATAATATTTTACTAATTTTTTACAAGCCTTACTTTATGGCCATTCACAGACTCACAAACTGCTGATGTTGTCCTGGCAAAATTTGAGTCTGGCACCCTTACTTTAGTGTTTTAGCAAATAGTAATATTGTGACTACTTTGGCAAATGAACAGGGAAGACACATTGGTGCGAAATAAGCCTTATGTACTTCTGCTCATTTCAAACACCTGACTGAATAATATTGGACACAGACTAGCAGAAAATCATTATTCATTCTGGGATTCCACCCATACTACTGTATAAACACATGGCTTGGTGTGCATGAGAACTGGCTTGGCACTTGTGGATAGATGTTGTTTGTGTTAACATCCTTGGGTGTTCTTGCATAATCCGCTTTGTTCGGCGGTCATTAAGCACCACAGGGCGTTTCTCCATCCATCCGTGCTCATCTGCTGTGAGGCCATTGTCCTCCAGAGCATCCAGGGCCTTGATGAGCATGCTGCAGATGTTTGCCTTTGCTGTCCCTGCCAGCACAGTGGCGGGGAACTTGTCTGCTCATTTTCTCATTAGAATATGCATATTCTGAGGGCACGACCTATTACGCCATGCGTATGTTGTGGCACAGCGGTTTTCAGATTCCCCACCATGAGAAAAATGAAATGCAGAATGCAGGCGGTGCTTATCGTGACCTCAGAGATGCTTGTTTTCAGAAGTGAGGCCTCTCGAAACATGCAATCCCATCAATATCTTTTTGTAATTGATGCCTTCAATTAGAATGACTGATTGTCAGACACTTAATATTATTTGAGAGTACAGCAACTAATTATGTTTGTGCAATGTGTCTGCTTCATGAAAAAAAGATGTCCGGCGGGCTTGCCGCAGATGCTGAGCAGCTGCGGGAAGAGTATTAAAATAAAATGAATCCCTTTGTGAATGTTTGTTAGCTGATTCCACCCAAGCATGTACAGCTTAAATGGAATTTCTAATGTCTGCCTGGCTATGGTTCATTTTTATACCGGGAGCCATTTTCAATATTTTATGTCCTATCTTTCTCATTGAAAGCGCAAAAGGCTTGCTCAGGACTCAGGTTACATTAAACTGCATCGTATGTATTCTCCATTTCCAAGCCATAATACAGTCAACTCCAGAATTATTGGCACCCTGGAAGAGAATGGGCAAAAATTATTGTACAAAATAAACATTACACGATACCACGATGCCCTCCACAGCTCCTTACAGTTAATGTAATTTCTTTATCTTTATGAAATGATGGTATATTCTCTCAAAAGCATAGGAAGAATGATATCACTAAAGAATTAGGGATGTAACCAAATGCAATACGCTATTCAGAGTGAACATATAATGTGATAGATACAATAGGAGGTACAGTGTTTTATTTTGTTTTTTGGCCATGATCTAACACATGCGATGTGTCTGTTGCTTTCATCAGTACCATGGAAGTCTGCTACTTTAACTCTAAATTTGTGCTGTTTGGTGCCATTGTTCTAAGTGATCTTGGGGATGCTTGGAGGACATAGTGATCTGGTTTAGATCAGACCCACTTCTGGTAGGTACAGATACAGATTCAGAAATGCACTTATCTGAATAAACTTAGCAGTGAGCTGTTTGGAAGAGTTTGCAATGAAAGAAGTAACTAGAATAAATAGTTGCAGGGGGAAAAAAAAGTCACACGGAAACGTGTCCATATGCACTGTGATATATGGTGTTGGTTCACTGATGCTTTTTGCGGTGAGTCGCATAATGTTCCTGGACATCCTGTGAAGACTGATGACATCATAAAGGCTTTGAAAACAAGGTAAAGACACAAACATACGTCTAGACAGAGTTTGCAGAAGCACAAAATCATTGTTTCAGAGTGAAACCCAACAAAACACAGTGGGCTGAGTGAAGAGCACAGACTAAGAATATAAAGGTTAAGATGTTGTGTAGGAACGAGGTATACCAATAATTTGTTCTAAAAATGTATTTGTGTTAAAATCAAAACCATATAATACTGTACATTCAGACACTCAGCGGCCACTTTAATAGGAACTTGTTCTTGATTCTAAGATTCCTGTTCTTGGCTGCAAGAGTGGAACCCAGTGTGGTTTTCTGCTGTTGCATGCTGAGATGCTTTTCTGCTCACCACGGTTGTAAAGAGTGATTATATGAGTTACTATATCCTTCCTGGCAGCTCGAACCAATCTGTCCATTTTCATGTGACCTCTCTTATCAACAAGGTGTTTGTTTCCACCCACAGAACTGTCACTCACTCAATGTTTTTTGTTTTTCGCACCATTCTGTGTAAATTCTAGAGACTGTTGTGTGTGAAAACCCCAGGAGATCAGCAGTTTCTGAAATACTCAAACCAGTCCATCTGGCTCAAACCAACACCTATGCCACAGTGACAGAAAGTCACACTTTGAGATCACTTTTTTCCCATTCTGATGTTTGAAGTGAACATTAACTGACGCTCTTGATTTGTATCTGCATGATTTCATGCGCTGTGCTGCTGTCAAGGGATCGGCTGATGAGTGTATGTTTAAACTCAAAATATCATTTCTTTTACTCATTACTTATTTTAGATACCTCATTTTCATAAAGGGCGCCAATATTTCTGGAGATTATTACATGTTAAGACACTGTATTTAACTGCTAAAATGGTATCCGTGTTAATAATGTATTTAGAGGTGGGAAAATGTTAAAACAGTTGTGTTTTAGAAAACCAAAGAACCTGCTTGTGCTGAGGCAAAAGACAGTAATAATCCCGACCTAATTATTTGTTGCCGAGGACATTATGAACCCATTGCTTTTTCTGTTTTTTTGTGTGAATTCTTCAGTTGCATTATTAGTCACAAACTAGTTGTTAATACTGTTATTAATTGTGTGTGACCTCATGCCTCAAATGACTTAGATCCCCCAGTGTTATCCATATTTAGCCACAATGAGCAATTTTACAGCTCATTACTTACATTACTTGTGTGTATTATATCTAATGGTGCCACTCTGTGTTGGACTAACTTGAAAACAAAGGGGCCTCTGGATCCCAGCCAAATGATTATGGAATTAGAAAAATAAATTTGTTTAAAACCTGCAAATAAAAGTTACAACAGGTGCGTAATGGCCTCACAGGGTTGCTGGCCACTGAAGTAATGTTTCATGCTGAAACAGCATCACAGGCTGCTGATTTTACTGCAAATGGATTTACCATGTTGCTGGAAGATTATGAGTTCGAATAGTTTGACAAATTCAGAGTCTAAGAGAGCGTATTTGTCCCTTTAGGTAGCTGGTCTGTTGATTATATCATTCCTTGCCATTTACCGTGAGTCTTTGCTCCCTTCCAAACACATTCAGCTGTTGTATACACTCACTAGCCACTTTATTAGGAAAACCCATACATCCACCTGCTGTTTGATGCAGTTCTCTAATCAGCCGATCTCTTGACAGCAGCACAATGCATCAAATCATGCAGATACACATCAAGAGCTTCAGGTAATGCTGACTTCAAACAACAGAACGGGAAAAATTGTGATCTCAAAGTGTGACTTTCACTGTGGCATGGGTGTTGGTTTGAGCCAGATGGACTGGTTTGAGTATTTCAGAAACTGCTGATCTCCTGGGGTTTTCACACACAACAGTCTCTAGAGTTTACACAGAATGGTGCGGAAAACAAAGAACACTGAGTGAGCGACAGTTCTGTGGGTGGAAACAAATGCCTTGTTGATAAGAGAGGTCAGAGGAAAATGGCCAGATTGGTTTGAGCTGCCAGGAAGGATATAACAACTCATATAATCACTCTTTACAACCGTGGTGAGCAGAAAAGCATCTTGGCATGCAACAGCAGAAGACCACATTGGGTTCCACTCCTGCAGCCAAGAACAGGGATCTTATGGCGTATTCACACCTACGTTGTTTGGTCCGGACCAAACGACCAAACGAACCAAATTTCCCTTGGTCCGGACCTTTTGGGTTGGTCTGAATACAAACCACCGAACTCTGGTCCGGACCAAACAAGCGGACCGAGACCGAGCTGCAAGGTTGGACTCGGTCCGGACCAAAGGAACCCTGGTGCGGATCTTTTGGAGGTGTGAAAGCAGACCGGACCTAATCCGACAGTTTTGCTTTTTTGTACTTCGGGAGCTTCTGTCGTTTGTCGAGCATTATGGGAAACAGAGTCTTGACACTCCACCGCAAAGTGCAAACACTGTTTCGGTTGTCAAGGGAACCTTACAACAGTCGTTCAGTAATTCAGACCAGTGGTAGGCTAGACTACAGAGTACAAAAAATGAGTAGGGGGCAAACGTGGGCCGAGGAAGAAACGCGTACCCTTGTGGATATATGGGCAGATGTCCACATATCTGAGCTTTTGGAGAGAACACACAAAAATGCCAATGTGTTTGCTGTATTCAGTGAGAAAATGAAAGAGAAGGGGTTCACGCGCTCCCCAGAACAATGTCGGCTAAAAGTGAAGAAACTCCGTCAGACCTACATTAAAATCAGGGACATTCTTTCAAAAAGTGGCGGTACTAGCGACGCAAAAAAGAAATTCATCTATTGCGTTAAGAGCCAGAACTGTCACAACATGATGTGCGCTCATCAGCGCTATCCTCCGTAGCCGCCTTGCCCTTTGTCGTCGTTGTTGATAAATTACTTGTACAACAGCATAGTAATCGCACAATTGTGAAAACAGTAAAAACTGGAAAAAACATATAGCTTTGATGACATTAAAAAGAATAACAGCACGGAAAGCCTCCATGACTACTTTTGAACTTAACGCTTTGTGCGCGTGTCGTCTCTGACCAATAGCTGAACGACCTCAGGGCGCGTGGCTTTGTTGACAGATTTTGGTCCGCTTACTAAAATGTACAGTGTGAAAGCGAACCGCACCAAAATGAAAAAAAAAAAAAAAAAAAATTGATTCGGACCAAAGCAAGTGAACTATCGAACTATCCTGGTCTGAATACACCCTTAGAATCAAGAACAAGTTCCTATTAAAGTGGCTGGTGAGTATGTATGCTTGCTGCTACTGCTGGCGCCATGATTAAAGCTGCTGAAGTTAGAGCTTTTCACATTAGCCTTCATTTCAGTGAAATTATGGCTTCTATATGACAGGTGGTTAGTCACCTTACCAGCCGGGACTGGCCCACCCACAAACCAAATATCAGTTCTGTGTCTATACAAAATAAACAGAAACAGTGCTGATTAGAGTATAGTCTAGTCATTAAAGCGCCAAATGGTACTTTCATCTCTATAATCGTAGCCTTGCTTTTCCTTGTTAAGTAAAGCCATGGCTATGGAATAATTTTTTTCTGCACGATAATGAGGATGATTTCAAATCCAAGTCAGTCATATTGTCTCCTGGTGAATCCATTAACCTTGAAGCTGTGGCAAGATGGTGTTTCCTACAGTTTTCGCTCAGCGCTGTGCCTCACCAATCATTCTCTGACGTAGCCAAAGCATCAAGAGTAAAAGAAAAGCACTGACTTCATAATGTTCACTGATTGCATTTTGACTGTGTACGATACTGCGCACACATGAATACTTTCTTCGTGCCTTTCATCCTTTTTCTCCTTTCACTATGTATCTGCAAAGGCTTGAAATATTTGCTTTCTTTCACCTCAGTAACGTAAAATATGCCTTGGAATAGCTTGTTGCATTATTGAAAAAATAAAGGATAAACGATCTGAAAGTGTATAATTCACACAGGGCTATGAGTGTAGCGCTGACGTGCCAAAGATGAAAGTGGCCGCATTCACCGCTTTCATGTGATTTTCCATTGATAAATGACAATCTCACAACAGCATGCGTTATTGACGGTCAAATTTGTATTATCGACACTGCAGTTGCACTTACCAAGATGATGCGCCTTTCACATCTCTACGTGTAGAATGACCTGTTAGCCCAAGATTTAATGGGCTGTTTGCACATGCTCACCAAAGTACATCTTTTGTATTGACATCTTGTGTCCATGTAGACATGGCTATTCAGACATTTAGCACTATGCTCCATTAATATAATATGTTAATCTGACTAGCCGTGAAGCAGAGAAGCTCTCATCTCATCTCTGGACCGTCTGATGCCCAAAAAGGTCATAAAAGTCAAATGATTTAAAGATACTAGATATGATGGGAATCTGTACTTAAGCATTCCCAATCACTGTTACCCAGAAATGTGCTAACATTTATGAGGCTTTTAACCTTGAGGATATTATTACAGACATAAATTCAAATGCATATTCTTCAACAGACATATAATATCCTGAGCAAAATAAAAAGTTCTGTTCCTCCACAGAAATCAGGAGTTCCATTCATAGGCAAATAGGAGATTTCTGTATTCTGCTCTGGCTCATTCACTTCAGTAGGATATAAAAGACATATAGAAGGCAGTAAGAAAGCAATTCAATAAATTCAAAATGAAACCGTAAATGGACCTCGTCCTTCATTGCGGCCACTAATAAATTCTAACTAATTTCAATTATAGCTTCACAATAATCAAGCTTAAATATAAAGATTTCCAAAGTCTGAAAAGGAAACTTGCATCAAGCAAAGTAGACTTCTTAACAGACTATCAGGTTGTGATTCAACCAGAGTAAGACTTTTGTACATTTTTTCCCCTGTGTATTTTAAAACACAATGCAACGTCATGTTATAACTATTGCATGTTTTCAAAATCCCACCACCTGCTGCACTACGCACATCGCATGCACCGACACTGAGTCTTTTGAGCCTGTTACGTCTGCGAGCATTACCCACAGTCACCTTGTGATTAAATATAGTGGAAGAAAATAAAAATCCTGGCTAGATTTGAATACTTTTATTCCCATAAAGCTGAACTTAAAGTTCATCAGCTACTAGATGACATTTTTTTGCGTTCACAAACACGATGCGCTACATTCAAATCTCAAGGACAGGATAAGGACTACAGCCACATAGTCATCCCCTCCCTGTAGGGCTGAATCATGCATATACAAATCAAGAGCTTTAGTTTATGTTTACTTCAAACATCAGAACGGGAAAAATTGTGATCTCAAAGTGTGCCTTTCACTGTGGCATGGGTGTTGGTGCCAGATGGACCGGTTTGAGTATTTCAGAAACTGCTGATCTCCTGGGGTTTTCACACACAACAGTCTTTAGAGTTTACACAGAATGGTGAGAAAAACAAAAAACATCGAGTGAGTGACAGTTCTGTGGGTGGAAACAAACGCCTTGTTGATAAGAGAGATCAGAGGAAAATGGCCAGATTGGTTCGAACTGCTAGGAAGGATATAGTAACCCATATAATCACTCTTTACAACCGTGGTGAGCAGAAAAGCATCTCAGCATGCAACAGCAGAAAAACACATTGGGTTCCACTCCTGCAGCCAAGAACAGGAATCTTAGAATCAAGTACAAGTTCCTATTAAAGTGGCTGTTGAGTGTATTTAAAGGAGATATGCAGAACCATGGCCTCACTTTTTGTTTATAAATGCCTTGAGACCTCAAGAATGGCGTAGGAATAGTTTTAAGCATTAACAATAAATCTAATATAATAATTTTTATGATTAAAATGATTCATATAGGTAGCGGTCTGAGTGAATGACCTTGACATCTGTGACGTCACAGCAGGAAGGCTATCGGTCTCATCGCCATTTTTGCTATACTAAAACACAGAACAACTGCAACTTCGATCCTCCATTTTGAGCTAATTTATCGCCATGTCACGTATATGTGTTGCTGGTGGGTGCAGCAATACGACAGAAGGTGGATTTATGTTGCATTCATGGCCCAAGAATGTTCAAACTGCAAAGATTTGGATGCATTTTGCGAGAAATTCATGGGCACATTTTACTGAGGACTCATACGAAACCTCTGATCTGTTGAGGAGCGTTGGCTATAAGCCTATACTGAAAGAGGGTGCAGTACCAACAATTAAAGGAAAACTACAAGAAAAGGAAAGTAAGTTGAGCTGCACCAGTTCTCCCGGAGTGTGAACTGAGCAGTAATGGCGGAGTACTCAGTATGGAGAACGAGTGAACCAGTCGTCAGATTTCTCTGCTGGATATGCTTGCCTCAGCAGCAATATCTCGCCCTTACGTGGAAGAAGAACGAAGAACTGAACAAAAAACTGGAAGTCAGATTGTTTCAAAACAATTGGCCACAAGATCGGCCTTCAAGAAGCGAGAACACAGATGGGTAAGATGCGACTCTCATTTGTATACATCACAACAACAACAACACTCGTTTACCTGCATTTAGATTAATACATGTAACTTGTATTGTGTTTAAGTCACCAGTATAAGATTATTTAATTTGCTTCAGAATGTCATTGTCTCAGTTCATCTGATTATTTAATTAGCCTTTTACATGCATGTACATGTACATTGCATAAGTTATAACACCCATCCTGTTTTAATGAGGGTCACATGAGACTGTCAGTTCAGTTCCATCCAATTCTCTAGATGGCTTTGTTCTCTGGCTTTATTTCGTAAGGTGGGGGCCTCCGTGGCCGACATGTTACTATCGGATTTACTTTCCGATGGTTCAAACTGATATGGTTCTACATGTATAGCAGCAGCATGTACACACACTCCAATTTCAGGACCATCACAGTCAGATGTATTACTATCTGAGGAATCTGAAGAATCTCCAGTAAATCCGAACAAAGAGGCCATTGGAACCACTCTCGCCTGCCGAGTCTGGCTTTGGTCTATGGCTGTCACAGGCCTCGGCCTTAAAACTGGTCACTGCTGTGACATCACGCACTCAGGGCTGGCTGGCTCAGCGGGGCAGCTCGAATACCAACTTTGCGGTCGATTTTAACTCTTAAAAATATATATTTTTTATTCCCATTTATGTAGCATACAAGAGTCAAGGATAGAGATACTATCCGTTCAGAAATGCATTTAAAAATAAAGGTTCTGCATATCTCCTTTAAATGTATACTGTAGTAATTTACTGAGTCCTGGCTTCATGTTGTCTCTGCTAGGACCATCTGAAAGGTTTGTTTACCCTTTTCTGTCACTGTAATTCTTCGCAATTAATGTTTTTTGCATGCATTTTTAGTCTTACACACTCCTCAGACAACATATTTTTGTGTTTTGGTTTATTTAATTAAGTACAAACTGAAGTATCCAGCAAACAAACCAAAAGTAGCACATTTCACTCTGAATTGGACTCTGAGATGGAATGCTGGCCATGAAAGGCTTTCTGGGCAAGCAAACCATGGGACTGGGCAAGAACCCAGTAGCTTCACTTGTGAATAAATTTCTGACTTGTCCACCCCGGCTATAGATCTGTTGAGAGCCGGAGTTAACATGAGCATAAGTACGATTGACACTCACTGGCCACTTTAATAGGAACTTGTTCTTGATTCTAAGATTCCTGTTCTTGGCTACAGGACTGGAACCCAATGTGGTCTTCTGCTGTTGCATGCTGAGATGCTTTTCTGCTCACCACGGTTGTAAAGAGTGATTATATGAGTTACTATATCCTTCCTGGCAGCTCAAACCAATCTGTCCATTTTCCTCTGACCTCTCTTATCAACAAGGTCTTTCCACCCACAGAACTGTCGCTCACTCGATGTTTTTTGTTTTTCGCACCATTCTGTGTAAACTCTAGAGACTGTTGTGTGTGAAAACCCCAGGAGATCAGCAGTTTCTGAAATACTCAAACCAGTCCATCTGGCACCAACACCCATGCCACACTCTGAGATCACAATTTTTCCCATTCTGATGTTTGAAGTGAACGTTAACTGAAGCCCTTGAGTTGTATCTGCATGATTTGATGCATTGTGCTGCTGTCAAGGGATCGGCTGATTAGAGAACTGCGTCAAACAGCAGGTGGATGGGTGTTCCTAATAAAGTGGCCGGTGAGTGTATATATTAGTGTTGTAGTCAAGACCACTTAAACCAAGACCAATTCATGACCAAGACCAAAGTGTATCAAGACCGAGATAAGACCAAGACTTTGAGGGGTTGAGATCAAGTCAAGACCAAGATCAAGGCAGGGTGAGACAGAGTCAAGACCAGAACCAGACTAGTGTGTGTGAAGGGGTGGGGGAGGGGTGACGGCTGTTAACAGGAAGAAAATTTTCAAATTAGTAATCAGTTACGTTATTGATCATATCTGAAGCAGGAGAATTTACATCCAATCACGGTAATGATGTTAACAAATAAATCAGACAAAGCACAGGCAATTTAGTGAAATCCCCACAGTTGTGGTCTTGGAATAAAGTCCCGAGTCCTTCATGTCTGGGACCGAGACAAGACTGAGTAAAAATCGCCTCACAGCAAGAAGGTCCTGGGTTCGAGCCCAGTGGCCAACGAGGACCTTTCTGTGTGGAGTTTGCATGTTCTCCCCGTGTCTGCATGGGTTTCTTCCCCGTGCTCTGGTTTCCGCCACAGTCCAAAGACATGTAGGTTAGGCTAATTGGTGACTCTAAATTGACCGTAGGTGTGAATGTGAGTGTGAATGGTTGTGTGTCTCTATGTGTCAGCCCTGTGATGACCTGGTGACTTGTCCAGGGTGTACCCCGCCTCTCGCCCATAGTCAGCTGGGATAGGCTCCAGCTTGCCTGCGACCCTGTAGGACAGGATAAGCGGCTGCAGATAATGGATGGATATAAACATTCCTGAGCACTCCCCAAACCCAAAGAAAACAATACGCACATAACTGCAGACATGCAACCAGGTATTAAAAAGTAGGCATATTAGTTGTATTATAAAACTCTTTTTAAATGTTGGATGGTATTTGTAGTGTAATTTAGGGAAAGCTTAGAATTAATCTGTGTGCAAAAATCTGACCCCAAACGATACAGGCACTTAAATGGTGCTGCTTGAATGTTTGCTTTCTCTGTGGGTGGCCAAAGTGTGTGCATAGAAGTCATGGTGATGGAAGCAGTGAAGCACAGCTTTTATGAAAATGAAAACACTTTCACTGGCATGGAAATGGTCCCTTTCATATCAGAGCAAACACTAAACTATTCTGACTAAGACTGTGAATGACAGCCTATAATAAGACATGGTTTGCATCGTAATTTTAGCTTCTTTATCAAATTTCTGTATTGCAAATCTTGTGCTTCATAATGTCACTATTAGTAATGTCCGTGTGCCAGAGAACTTTATTACTATAATGATTGCTAGTTGAATGTTCATATACTATTCACCAGCATGATGATGACAGGTTGAGCAGATTTATTGCATCAGTAGCCTGGCAGCTCAGAACCTTGTCCAGCCGGCTAGATCCATCTGAAATGATATACGCTGCATGATTTTGAATTTTAAAGCATAATACGGCTTGAGTCATGATTTCAGTGGGTAAATATACAGTGTTGTGTATTGCGGCGGACCTTCACAACGAACTCCATGCCTCAACTCTTTCAGCGCGTTCCCCTTTTATGTAAATATTTCCATTTTGTTAGTTAAAGTATGGCTCACAGCCTGAGAGCTTCATCAGCGCACTGCTGTCTGGCAGCATTTCTGCCAATCAGTGCAAAGCCAGATGGCATTAAAAACATCATTTCATTTCATCTGTTTGTCGACTTTCTGCTTGTCAGCGGAACCCGGGAACGCCAGCCATCTATCCAGAGCCCCCCCCCCCCCCCCCCACACACACACACACACAATGCGACTCCACCCCTCTTTTCAGAATCCAGCTTAATGCCTGTGCCCTTTTGGTTTAGGTATTTGGTGTGCGTGGAAGCTTCTGAATGGATTACTGCTTATGTTGCTTTGTCCCACTGGAAATGTCTACACACATGCACACACACATGAAAAACACAATGGCTGATGATCAAAAGTTGAGAATTACTGGCCTGTGGCTTTTAAAAAGTGACCACCCTGAGACGTAAAAGCAAATAAGCCAACTAAAAAAAAAAATCCTTTTCATGAAAAATGTCACCTAGTTGTCTGAAGCACTGATGAAGCACTCTTTTTTTTTTTTTTTGCCCACAACTTCCAAATCAACGTGGCATGTACAGTAGCACGGCAGTGTTCAAGCGCTTAACGAGAGTTGCAAATCATATAACACTCTGTATGTACACACATTTTTTTTAAGAGTGCATCTTCTTGAAAAGAGCATCTCGTTGATAGAACAGCTATGGGTAATAACCTCCCCTGGTCTTTCTGAGAGGATTTAGACAGGGGCCAGGTCAGACTTGACAGAGATATGGCCAGAATTTATAAGGCAAGCAAATAGGATGGGTATGCATCTCTCCTCCGAGAAGAATCATTAGTACTGGAACATTAAGCCGTGGTGTTTTTGTTTCTAAATTAGTTTCTGATGCAGAGCACTCTGTTATCAGCCTCTAGTGTGTCTTTGAATGTACTCTGTGTGCCTGGTACGGCAGAGAGATTGGTGTTTCAGTGAGCAGTGGGACACCTGTTTTTAATTCTTCTCTGCGCAGTGCTCTCCCTGACCTGCTCCAGGGAGCATCAGGATTAAGACAAGTCCCCTCATTGTCCTCACTTGTATAGAATATTTTTGTTTTCATTAACTTATCCTAATAGTCACCCGTGGAGTGTTTCATCGTGTCCTGAGGATATGTATGCTGAAACTCTCATATACTTGGAAATGAACGTCCAGTTTTGGACACATAACGTCCTGGGAATGTTATTTAGGTTATGGCCATGCATTATGCATGTTCAGTGGATGTGTAATGGAAGCAATGGTATAGGGAAATTCATTTAGAGCTCAACCATATTCTTTCAGTGAGTTTGATTGAATGAATTCTAAACATCGCTCTTTTTCACTTTTTCCCCCATCGGTTTTATTAGCACTCCAAATCAGAAAAAGTTGGGCCGATATGTTGAAATTGACGTTAAAACTGAAGACAAGGATTTGTAAATAATATTTGTCTTGAATTGCCCTCAAAACAATACAACAGCACATTATTTGATGTTTTATTCATGAATTTAATTTTATTTTCAAAATAAACACATCAGTTTTGATTCTTGCAACACATTTCAAAAAAAGTTGGGACAGTAGAGCATTTACCCCTTTATAATGTTGCCATTCCTTCTCATACCACTTAAAGATGTTTAGGAACTGAAGACACCAAGTGATGAAGTGTTTCAAGTGTTATTTTGTCCAATTCTTCCTGCAAACAGGTCTTAAGGTGCGCAACAGTACAGGGTCATTGTTGTCATATTTTTCATTTCAAAATTCTCCACACATTCTCTATTAGGGACAGAGGGGACAGGCACCCTCTTCTTCCACAGCCCTTCCTTTGTAACATGAGTAGAATGTGGTTTTGCACTGTCTTGTTGAAATATCCCTGGAAAAGACACCATCTTGAAATCAGAATATGTTGCTCCAAAGTCTCGATGTACTTTTCTGTATTAATGCTGCCATCATAGAAGTGTAAGTTATCTTTGCCAAGGGCTCTGACACAACCCCATACTATGGCACACCCTGGCTTTTGGACTTGTTGCTGGTAACAGTCTGGATGGTCCTTTTTGTCTTTTGGTTTCAGAGACATCTGTGATGGTCCATCCCAGATGCCTCTGAGCCCAGAGAAGTCGACAGCACTTCTGTATACAGTTAACATAAGGCTTAATTTTTACACAGTAAAGTTTTAACTGATATTTGTGGATGTAACTCTGTATTGTAGAGCTTGCCAAAGGTTTGCCAAAGTAATCCCAAGCCCATGTGGTTATATCAGCTATAGATGATTGAAGGTTCTTGATGCAGTGCCGTCTGAGGGATCGGATATCATGGGTGTTCAACTTAGGCTTGAGCCCTTGCCCTTTATGCACCGAAATTCCTCCAGATTCCTTGACTCATATGATGGTATTATGTATCGTAGAGGGTGAAATATCCAAATCCCTTCATATCTTTCTTTAAGGAACATTGTTTTTAAACATTTCAATAATTTTATGATGCATTTGTTGACAAACTGGAGATCCTCAGCCCATGTTTGCTCCTCAAAAACTAGGCCTTTCCTGGATACTGATTTTGTACCAAATCATGATTACAGTCACCTGTTGACATCACCTGTTTCAAATCACATCATTATTTAATAGTTTTACCTCATTACTAGCCCTAAATTGCCCCCGTCCCAACTTTTTTTGGAATGTGTTGCAGGTCTGAAACGCAGGAATGGATGTATATTAACAAATAAAATGAAGTTGACCAACAAAACATGAAATATCTTGGGTTCATTCTGTCTGCATTGAAATACAAGTTAAACTAAATTTAGAAATCACTACTTTCACTTTTTTTATTTGCATTTTCCATACCTTCCCAACTTTATTTGATTTGGGGTTGTACAAACATGCTTTAAAGGTACATCAATGGCACCTGGTAGCCATATGTCAGGGACAGACTGAGAACAAACTAAGGGAAAAACTTTATAATACGATATATTACAAGCTAATATTCTGACCAGTGTGTCGTTTTAGGGAGATGCCATGCCCATTAAAATGTTTTTTTTTTTAAATCTGACTGGTCACCTTTATGCTACGATGAATCATTTCTATCCCAATGAGCATTGTCTCTTCCAAGAACAAGAAGGCTGACTAAATGGTTTGATGAGTGTGAAAATGATGTAAATCATATGTTACGACCTTCACAGTCATATGATCTCAAACTATTTGAAATCTTATGCAAGACTGATGTGTTGGACAACTCTTTCTACGACAGTCATCAAAACACTATCAAGTTTCATGGAAGCTGGGTTGGTAGGTTTTGCGCAATCCTACTTTTAGACAAACAAACTGCATCAAAACATAACCTCCTTGGTGAGATTATATACGTGTGTGTGTGTGTGTGTGTGTGTGTGTGTGTGTGTGTGTGTGTGTGTGTGTTTTAAACATTACAGTGTCTTGCAAAAGTATTCATCCCCCTTGGTGTTTGTCCTGTTTTGTCACGTCACAAGCTGGAATTAAAATGGATGTTTAGGGGGTTAGCACCATTTGATTTACACAACATGCCTACAAGTTTAAAGCTGAAAATTGCCTTTTTATTGTGACACAAACAATAATTAAGATGAAAAAAACAGAAATCTGGAGTGTGCATAGGTATTCACCCCCTTTCGTATGAAACCCCTAAATAAGAGCTGGTCCAACCAATTCACTTCATAAGTCACATAATTAGTTAATTAAGATCCATCTGTGTGCAATCAAAGTGTCACATGTTCTGTCACATGATGTCTGTATAAATCAGACTGTTCTGGAAGGACCCGGACTCTGCAACACGACTAAGCAAGCAACATGAAAACCAAGGAGCCTCCAAACAGGTCAGAGACAAAGTTGTGGAGAAGTATAGATCAGACTTGGGTTATAAAAAATATCCCAAACTTTGAATATTCCAGGGAGCACCATTAAATCCATTATAGCAAAATGGAAAGAATATGGCACCACTACAAACCTGACAAGAGAGGGCCACCCACCAAAACTCACAGACAGGGCAAGGAGGGCATTAATCAGAGATGCAACAAAAACACCAAAGATAACACTGAAGGAGCTGCAAAGATCCGCAGCGGAGATGGGAGTATCTGTCCATAGGACCACTTTAAACCGTACACTCCACAGAGCGGGGCTTTATGGAAGAGTGGCCAGAAAAAAGCCACTGCTTAAAGAAAACACGGATGGAGTTTGTCCAACAGCATGTGGCAGACTCCCCAAGCATATGGAAGAAGATTCTCTGGTCAGATGAGACTAAAATTGGTCTTTTTGGCCACCATGGGAAACGCCATGTGTGGTGCAAACCCAACACCCTGAGAACACCATTCCTACAGTGAAGCATGGTGGTGGCAGCATCATGCTGTGGGGATATTTTTCATCTGCAGGGACAGGAAAGATGGATGGCACTAAATACAGGGCAATTCTGGAGGAGAACCTGTTTGAGTCAGCCAGAGGTTTGAGACTGGGACGAAGGTTCATGTTCCAGAAGGACAATGACCCAAAAAATACTGCTAAAGCTACACTGGAGTGGTTTAAAGGGAAACATTTAACTGTCTTGGAATGGCCTAGTCAAAGCCCAGACCTCAATCCAATTGAGAATCTGTGGCATAACTTGACGACTGCTGTACACCAACACAACCCATCTAACTCGAAGGAGTTGGAGCAGTTTTGCCTTGAGGAATGGGCAAAAATCTCAGTGGTTAGAAGTGCTAAGCTAACAGAGACATACCCCAAGAGAGTTGTAGCTGTACAGTAATTGCAGCAAAAGGTGGCTCTACAAAGTATTGACTTTGGGGGTGAACACCTATGCATGTTCCAGATTTCTGGTTTTTTTTCATCTTAATTATTGTTTGTGTCACAATAAAAAAAACAACAACAATTTTCACCTTTAAAGGAGAACTGAAGGCAAATTTTTTATTATCAAAATTCTATTTATTTCATTTTATTAAATATAGGAATGCATTTTTGATAGCTATTTTGTCACTGCTATAGCAAGTTATCAGTGTTTGAAATATGCTATGTAATATCAGTCCATATATCAAAGCAATGGCCGTAAACGAGATTCGTTGAGACCTGTGCAAGACATCGTAGGACGGAAGTAAAATGTACAGCAGAAATCAAAGTGACCAACATCTGCCAATGTTGTCAAAAGACGTGCATGCCCTCTTTCGAATGCTGATGTAATCAAACCGGAAGTTTTGTTTGTTTTGATAGCAATCAGGAAAGTTTGAAAAAAGTAGGCAGTAATCGTCATTTAAACTCGTTTTTGTGCAAGATTTCGTTTGGAAAACAGTTTTCAAAATGGTGGCACTGACACCTGGCTGACACTTCATGCTTCGAAGTCTCGCACAAATCTCGTGAAGATGGCGCGGATAAGCGACGCCTGCCGTGGACCAAACGAACTAAATTCAACATGACTAAAAACCGAATAAGCCGATAAGTATCATATTTAATTGCAATTAGTTGCCAATACGAGTCACGATATAAGGTTACTAAAACCGAAAACGTAATTGAATAACACGCTAATTAAGAAATAAAGCAAGTTTAAAAATGACTTCAGTTCTCCTTTAAAGTTGTAGGCACGTTGTGTAAATCAAATGGTGCTAACCCCCCCCCCCAAAATCCATTTTAATTCCAGCTTGTAATGCGACAAAACAGGACAAGCACCAAAGGGGATGAATACTTTTGGAAGACACTGTATATGTAATATCACACATGGTTATACTACTATAGTGTATAATGATGGATGCAGGGCTGTTCAGGCAACATTACAATTTTAGAGTCAGCCTTGTTTCAGATATTATTTGGAATTTGGCAGTGTTGTTATGAAAATGAACCACTAGATCGCCTACCTGATTTAATCATGCATCTAGTTACAAATCTACATATTCAGAAGGCTCATACAGATGTGCATGTCCACACGGGCATTTTCACCTTGCCTGAATGAACTAGTTGTGAATAAAGCAGGAACCAGAGCTCAGTCGAAACATTGTAAACATGGCCTTTACCAAGAATGGAGCTCGCAGCACCCAGCGCCAGATCCGAGGTGTAATGGAGAGCTGATCTGTCGAGATTGGTTTTGTCTGACAAGACCAGACTTTTAGTTCACTTAGTTAAATGCCACAGTTGTTGCGACCTCCTTTGAGGATCGGCTTGAAATAGATCTGAGCACAAAGTGTCCAAACTGCTCAGTGTGTTGTATTGCACAGAAACAAAATCCCCATAGAGTAAAAATCAAGTGTACCGTACCATTTGGTGCTTATGCGAAACAAACCTGGAGAGAGTTGAGTGAAGTCTGATCTTGTTTTAAATGAGCCAAGTAGCTTGTGTATTACTGTAAGGCCAAATCATTTGCATCACATTCATGTCACTTAACAAAGACACCCTACTCCGTGTTATTAAAGATCAGGAATAGGCCAAGACGTTCAGATCATTTCAAAGGCAACATTTCATAAAACTTGTCTTATGAAGTTTGACTTGAACATTGTTCGAAGAAAGATTTTATAATAATGGTAGATGACATTCCCCAGAGCTTTTTAAACCTGTCACTGGAAATGAAATGAAATGCCATTTCTGTTCTGTAGAACATGCAGCTGTTCTCTTCCAAAGTATTTGACTTGATTGTTGTAGGTGTGTGACAATTTTATCACTGGCGTCACATCAAAATAATAAATCATCTTTCACACACAAAAAAAAGGCTGTTTAGCATTTCACACAGTTATTTGAGTGCTTGGCTTTTTTTTTAATTATTATTATAATGTGGGAAGATTTGACAGTGCTAACCTTGTGATTCTTTTTAATAATAATAATAATAATAATAATTCAAAAACTGCCTGGATGCAGGTCTTTCCTCGGCCTGTCGTCGCTTCAGCTTCTCAACATTTAACCTAGACCTGAACTATAAACCCCAGAGAGCCTTTCGTATGAACTTAACTCTTTATCTCAGCAATGGTCTCTCTCTCTCTCTCTCTCTCTCTCTGTCTCTCTCTTACACACACACACCTGTGCAGGAGCAGTGTCACTTTTCAAACCAATGCTTTTCAATTTTTAACGAGCGTCTACTTTTGCTTTTCTAGGACCTTGGCCTGTTGTGTGGTTTGGTGACGTGTCATGGACACTGAAGTGTAGCCGTGCTCTCTTACGTAGAGCACATGAAAGCTTCCTAATGATAGGGGGGTGTGTCAGTGCTTTCTGAATAGCCCTTTTATGTGGGCTAACATTGGTATTCAGTCAGAGAGCGGGTCAACTATTCAGCCACTCGCATCTAAAGGTGGGGCGTGCACCTGGCTCCAACCGACACGGTGTTGCATTACACACGTTGCTAGGAAGCCTTAGCGGACACTGACAAAAAGAACGGTCTAAATTAACAGCGCCACAGGTTCACAGCTCCAGCTGATAACACAAGCATGTCTGTAATGAGGCCGGGTAGTGTATTATGCAGTTATTCTTAGTCTACTGTGAATCATGATTATAGCAGAGCTCTTTGAGCACCTGGTTTGTCGTGATAGTATATGAACGACCTCCATAAAGATGTCTATTGTTTGAGTCATTTGAAGAAATTGAATTGAACTAGGGCTAGATGAGGTATGAGGAATGCAGTAGTAGATTTCAGTTTTAATGCCTCCACACTGTAAGGTCACCTAAATTGATGCTGTATTTTTTTTATTTTTTTTTGAAAAAGCAACAGAACTGGTTGGGGTTTAGGAGGTCATGTTATGCCTCAAGGTTCATATACAATGGTGCTTGAAAGTTTGTGAACCCTTTAGAATTTTCTATATTTCTGCATAAATATGACCTAAAACATCATCAGATTTTCACACAAGTCCTAAAAGTAGATAAAGACAACCCAGTTAAACAAATGAGACAAAAATATTATACTTGATCATTTATTTATTGAGGAAAATCATCCAATATTCTACATCTGTGAGTGGCAAAAGTATGTGAGTTTGCTAAAGATCACGTGGACAAGCCAGAAAGCTATTGGAAAAATGTTTTGTGGACGGATTAGCAGTTAATTTGAAGGTGAAATTAGAGTCAGATGTTTTCAATCAATGGGATGACAATCAGGTGTGAGTGGGCACCCTGTTTTATTTAAAGAACAGGGATCTATCAAAGTCTGATCTTCACAACACGTGTTTGTGGAAGTGTATCATGACACAAACAAAGGAGATTTCTGAGGACCTCAAAAAAAGCGTTGTTGATGCTCATCAGGCTGGAAAAGGTTACAAAACCATCTCTAAAGAGTTTGGACTCCACCAATCCACAGTCAGACAGATTGTGTACAAATGGAGGAAATTCAAGACCATTGTTACCCTCCCAGGAGTGGTCAACCAACAAAGATCACTCCAAGAGCAAGCCATGTAATAGTCGGCGAGGTCACAAAGGACCCCAGGGTAACTTCTAAGCAACTGAAGGCCTCTCTCACATTGGCTAATGTTAATGTTCATGAGTCCACCATCAGGAGAACACTGAACAACAATGGTGTGCATGGCAGGGTTGCAAGGAGAAAGCCACTGCTCTCCAAAAAGAACATTGCTGCTTGTCTGCAGTTTGCTAAAGATCACGTGGACAAGCCAGAAAGCTATTGGAAAAATGTTTTGTGGACGGATGAAACCAAAATAGAACTTTTTGGTTTAAATGAAAAGCGTTATGTTTGGACAAAGGAAAACACTGCATTCCAGCATGAGAACCTTATCACATCTGTGAAACATGGTGGTGGTAGTATCATGGTTTGGACCTGTTTTGCTGCATCTGGGCCAGGATGGCTTGCCATCATTGATGGAACAATGAATTCTGAATTATACCAGCGAATTCTAAAGGAAAATGTCAGGACATCTGTCCATGAACTGAATCTCAAGAGAAGGTGGTTCATGCAGCAAGACGACGACCCTAAGCACACAAGTCGTTCTACCAAAGAATGGTTAAAGAAGAATAAAGTTAATGTTTTGGAATGGCCAAGTCAAAGTCCTGACCTTAATCCAATCGAAATGTTGTGGAAGGACCTGAAGTGAGCAGTTTATGTGAGGAAACCCACCAACATCCCAGAGTTGAAGCTGTTCTGTATGGAGGAACGGGCTAAAATTCCTCCAAGCCGGTGTGCAGGACTGATCAACAGTTACCGGAAACGTTTAGCTGCAGTTATTGCTGCACAAGGGGGTCACACCAGATACTGAAAGCAAAGGATCACATACTTTTGCCACTCACAGATATGTAATATTGGATCATTTTCCTCAATAAATAAATGACCAAGTATAATATTTTTGTCTCATTTGTTTAACTGGGTTCTCTTTATCTACTTTTAGGACTTGTGTGAAAATCTGATGATGTTTTCAGTCATATTTATGCAGAAATATAGAAAATTCTAAAGGGTTCACAAACTTTCAAGCACCACTGTATGTGTAAGTGTATAGTATATACCGGTAGTATGATAAGATATTGGACTTTTCCACAGTCAGGACTTTTTCAGAGCTTGTCTTCTGCGATCACTTTTTTTTAATAGCTGTCTCAGATTTAGACCCCTAAAGTAAGACCCTCTTAGGCAGTGATTGAAATTCGTGACCTTGATATTTGCCGTTGGACCTCGCACTCGGAAGGGAATGAATTTTTAAATTGTCTGCCAGCATTGACGCTTTGAGGGGTCTTTCTGACACAGCTCAAAAGTCTACAGGCATGTCAAAGCGCAGGAATCCTTTTACTGCGCTCGGAGAATACTTGAACGCTCGAAATGATAATGGAGATAAACTGTTCTTTGCAGAAACCTTTTTTCGATTTTTTTGTGCTTTCTAGCTGCGTAATAGCAGTATTCACACAGAGACATTAATGTCATTATTAATTTCGCCATGACATTTTGCATATCGTTGAGGGAAGGTACTGGTGCCATTAATGCCGCCATTATAAACTGACAGACTGAGGAAAAAGTGGGGGGGAAACCCGCTGGTAAGAATAACAAGGCTGGAGTGTAGTGTGTATTGTATGTCAGTGAACAAAAGTAAATTGGAAGCATATTTCACAGATGTCTTTTATTTTTTTTTTCCACGGAAAATACAATCAGTATTTAAGCAGGTTTCTCACACTCACTGGTATTGAGGAGTGCTGCAGTGCTGCTGATCCTCTGAGGTTTATTACTGCTGCAGTTTTGCATGTACTCATCCCTAGGCTTAGGTGTAATGCCACAGCAGGATCTTAAAGCATTAGTGTGTTATGACATGACTCTGTGCACCCTTTTCATGTTTCTTGTTCTTTTTTTTTCCCTTTCACCTATACACTCCCACACTCAGGGTCTGGTTTTAACATGAATGACATACCAGTCCCTGTTCATCATTAGTATCGGTATTGAAACAATATTCAGATTCACTTCACTGATCCACATGGTACAAATGTTGAAGAGATTTTTTCGATGTAGAATGTTTTTGGATCAGCGTAGTGCACAGTTTGGCATACACACAGCTGTAGGAGTTGGCAAGGTCATATCATCACTAAAAGTATGATATAAAGAGTGTAGCTGAATCCATTTATTGGCAGCGAGCTGTACTGTAATGTACGGTACGTTGAAATGTTCTCTGAGAGAATACTTGACCAAATGAACTGTATGTGTATCGGCTTTAAACTTTTCCAAAAACGTTGGGATGTTGGGTACATTGTAAATAAAAACAGAATGGAATTATTTACAAATCTTGGAAACCGTATGTAGTGTTCCCTGGGGTGTGGAGCACTGAAGCACAGGACAGGCAGGGTTGGGTTAACTGAAATTTCCTTTGCTCTTAAACTTTTTTCGCTTTAAACACAGCAGCTTTTCAGCTTTATTGGCGTCGTACACATGCACACGCTCTCAGTTGGGAGAACTGCCTCCCCTTGGCTCTCCCTCCCCTTAACAGCCCTCAGCCATCACTGGAAGGCACACACCAACACACACACACACACACAATTAGACACAGGTGTGATCATTTTGCCACTCACTTTCCCCAACCTTGCTTTCAGTTCACAAACTGGCGCTTGACCAGACCCCCATTGCCGCACCCTATATTTCATTGAAAATAGTACAAAGACAACATATCAAATGTAGAGACTGAGAAACTTTTATTGTTTTTTTGAAAAATATATGCTCATTTTGAAGTTAGTGCCAGCAACATGTTTCAAAAAATTGGGACGGGGGAACAAAGACTGAAAATGTTCTGTAATCCTAAAAAAAAAAATACTCATTAGGTTAACTGGCAACAGGTCAGTAACATGATTGGGTATAAAAAGAGCATCCCAGAGAGGTGGAGTCTCTCAGATGTAAAGATGAGGAGGGGTTCACCATTCTGTGAAAGACTGCGTGGGCAAACAGTGCAACAATTTAAGAATAACGTTCCTTGGGGTGTCATGGCTCAGGTGGCTAAGGCGCCATACCATAAATCTGGGGACCCGGGTTCGATTCCGACCCGAGGTCATTTCCCGATCCCTCCCCGTCTCTCTCTCCCACTCATTTCCTGTCCTGTCTCTACACTGTCCTATCCAATAAAGGTGAAAAAAGCCCCAAAAAAATCTTTTAAAAAAAGAATAACGTTCCTCAATGTAAAATTGCAAAGAATTTGGAGATCACATCATCTATGATACATAATATCATTAAAAGATTCAGAGAATCTGGAGAAATCTCTGTATGCAAGAGACAAGGCTGAAAACTGACATTGGATGCTTGTGATCTTCAGGCTGTCAGGCAGCACTGCATTAAAAGCAGACACGTGCCTGTAGTGGAAATCACTGTATGGGCTCAGGAACACTTCAGAAAACCATCGGGTGTGAAAACAGTTCATTACTGCATCCACAAATGCAAGTTAAAACCAGATATAAACAATATCCAGAAACACCGCCGCCTTCTCTGGGCCCAAGCTCTTTTATGATGGACTGAAGCGAAGTGGAAAATTGTCCAGAGTTCTGACCAATCAAAAGGAGAAATTATTTTTAGAAATCATGGACATTACGTCCTCCAGGCTCAAGAGGAGAGGGACCATCTGGCTTGTTATCAGTGCACAGTTCAAAAGCCAGCATCTGTGATGGTATGAGGGTGCATTAGTGCACATGACATGGGTAGCTTGTACATCTGGGAAGGCATCATTAATGCTGAATGATATTTTTTATTTTAACAAGACAATGCCAAACTGCTTTCTACACATATTAGAACTGCATGGCTCGTAGTAAAAGAGTCCAGGTGCTAAACTGGCCTGCCTGCAGTCCAAACCCGTCTCCCATTTAAAACATTTGGTGCATTACGAAGTGCAAAATATGACAAAGGAGACCCTGTACTGTTGAGCAACTGAAATTGTATACCAAAATTTCACTTTCAGAACGACAGCACTTGGTCTCCTCAGTTCCCAAACATTTACAGAGTGTTGTTAGAAGCAGAGGTGATGCAACATGCCCCTGTCCCAACTTTTTTGAAACGTGTTGCTGGCATTAACTTCACAATGAGCATAATTTTTTCAAAAAACAAAATTTCTGTTTCAACATCTGATGTGTTGTCTTTATACTATTTTCAATGAAATATAGGGTTTCTATGATTTGAAAATCATCACATTCTGTTTTTATTTATGTTTTATACAGTGTCCCAACTTTTTTTGTAATTAGGGTTGTATTATGAAAAACTCACTTTTTCAATGCTTGTGCACATACAGTTGGGTGTCTGGAGCCTACCAACCCACAAACTCTGAAATAAGACACCCGGTCAGTTTCTTTTGTTGTGCTTATTACTGAAAACATGAGCTTCGTCAAGCCGTTCAGATTTGTCTCCACTTTCTATGTCACAAGTGGAGTTCATTAGAATAACCCCGCCCCCTCATCTGAGTATCTCCACTCACGGCTTGAGAACTGCCTTTGCAAATTAATATTCATGATAAAAGTCCTCCCTGATTGGCTGGCAGAAGAGGGGGGTGGGATGAGCAGTGGTTCATTATCATTTAAATGCACAGTCACTCAAAGCAGCCATTTTGAACAGGGCTGTTTCGACAGCGTGAGAAGAGAGCTGTGATGTTTCATCCTTGTGGTATTTTGATCAAAGGATGTTACAGACATTTCATTAAGACCTCAGGGAGCTGCGTCAACTTGTGGAAAAAGGGTAGAGTATGTCACCATTAAAGCAAATATATAAAGTATGACATGGCTTGAAAGGACAAATCCACTCTGAACGCTTTGGTTACTAATCTTTATAATTAACATGTGATCTTCACTGGACTGCAACGTTATCCACAATGCTGTTCAACTACCTGTTGATAGTGGCACCAGAGGGATTAATTCCCTTTGCTTCATCTCCGCCTAAAGAGAGCCATGGCGATGCAGCAGTGCTTTAGTCGTTCACTCCAGCTCCAGCTTTCTCGCCGCTAGCTCGAACAGATGAAGTTCAAAGACACTCATGCTAATACAGTACCACCTTTTTTTTTTTTAACTGCCACAAAACATTTGCATTGCTGGCACCTGTAGTGCAGTTTTAACAGCATGCAAATCAGAGTTTTTTGGGAGCAGTGTTGTCATAGTTACATCATGGCTTAGTTTGGCTTGTCAGGTTGTTAACAACACTTTTTTTTATCTACTTCCTTTAATATCAGAAACCATTTGAAGCAAAAATATGTAGCATGCTATCATGGGTATTACAAAGAAAGAAAAAAGAGAGGAATAGTCTTGGACTATGGTGAATGCCTTTATCCTGATTGGCATGAGGTAGTCTGAACCATGGATAAGCTCCATTCTTTGTCCTCCTGCCTTGGACATGGCTGACTTGAACTATTTGAAACTGTTTCAATAGCCTTGATTTCCCCGGGGACACCTACAGTAACTTTATGCACCATGCCCTTAAAAAAACCCCCACACATACATAAAAATATATCTGAATTTCAATTTAACCTGAAGAATAGAAGACCAGACTCACTGTTTTGAAAAAGGGATTTTACATCAGCATTTAATTTGGATGTCAGTATAAATTATTGTTATTTAATCCGTATTTGTTTATATTATATAGACACGAGTGTTTTACTCGGAAATACGCCATTTGTATTTTTCATACGAGCTACATCCAGGACATCAAAAACGGCAAGTGTGACATATTTCTCAATATGTCACTCGTGAGGAAATCGATGAATAAACTTTGTTTACTTTTTGTTTGTGAATGTCTCATCTCATTATCTCTAGCCGCTTTATCCTGTTCTACAGGGTCGCAGGCAAGCTGGAGCCTATCCCAGCTGACTACGGGCGAAAGGTGGGGTACACCCTGGACAAGCTGCCAGGTCATCACAGGACTGACACATAGACACAGACAACCATTCACACTCACATTCACACCTACGGTCAATTTAGAGTCACCAGTTAACCTAACCTGCATGTCTTTGGACTGTGGGGGAAACCGGAGCACCCGGAGGAAACCCACGCGGACACGGGGAGAACATGCAAACTCCACACAGAAAGGCCCTCGCCGGCCCCGGGGCTCAAACCCAGGACCTTCTTGCTGTGAGGCGACAGCGCTAACCACTACACCACCGTGCCGCCCCTGGCTTGAAGATATGAAGTTTATATTCTTGTGTTGAAAAACTCGTATTTAGGCTCCTGCGACCCTGCATAGGATAAGCGGCTACAGATAATGGATGGCTGGACTAATACATTATCGAGTCAGTACAAAAACATTTTAGAGTCCAAACATTCGTTTTCCAGCACAAAATGAAATGTTACAGAAAAGAAAAATGTTTGTATCTGAGCAGCATATTTCATAAGAGAGCACTTTTCAGATGAAAAAAGAAAACATAATGAAGGCTGCTGGGTTTTGGTGCAAAATTAAGAAGTGAGTGTGACAGTCAAAGTGTCCAGAAGAACTGTGACTGGTTCTGGAAGATGCTCAGTAAAACCTACAGCTCATTTCATTATCAAACTGCACTCACTGTACCTGAGACTACTATTATTTTTTTAATATATATTTAAGTAAAAGGTCGCCTCACACCAAATATTGACTTTGTTTCATTTATTATGGCTTACTGCTGTTTATAGTATTTTTTTAATGTTGAAACATTTAATTTCCTTATTTTTTAAGCCAGTTTTGGTCTACAGCATTTCTTTACATGCGCCTAAGGCTTTTACACAGTGCTGTATACATTCACCACTCGAAGATAAACTTTATATCTTCGTGTAACTGTGTAACGTCCTCTATATATTATAAGTGAAAACGATCTATTAATAATACTGCATTAATATTCCCTTGGATCCGTTTTGAGATTTATTTGAAATAGGATAGAGTGTACGGTTTATTGGAGGAGAATAGGTCATGCTGGCAGAGGATGCTTAATTTTTTTTTTTTGCCCTTTTTCCCTAAGAGGCATGGCTCCTCTAATTGCTGTATGCTGTGAGGCATGGCTTCAGGCTCCGTGGATCACTGTGATGTCGGAAGTTTGCACTGAAACATTTAACATGCTGGTCAGACTACCATCAGAATCGTCTGTTCAGAAGCAGCTTTTGGCTTTCAAATCTGTGGTATCACATCTGCACCAATATTCTGGGCCAAGAAAGTCTCATAATGCTTGGCTCATGCCTTCGCTGTTCCGTGAATACAAATGCCTTCGCGTCATTACAACTTCAGACGTGAGAGTTACCTTCTCCATATCTTCAACCTCAGTCTGCATGCTGTTGCTTTATAGCACCACCTTCTATGGTTTTCTTCTGAGTCACTGCTGATATTCTCACTGAACAGAAGGCTCGTAATTCATTCATTCATATGATTTCATATATCATACATCGCAAACGTGTAGTACTTGTTCATTTGTAATCATGGTGCTGTAAAACAGAGCGATCTGCTTACAGCCTCATTGTTACAAGCCAAGTGACCTTCGCACTGAGCTGTGATGCTCGGTTCATGTCTTTCTGAGGCTGCAGTGGTCAAGATTGAGTCTGTGTGTGTGTGTATATATATATATATATATATCACTAAGCCACAATCCACCGCCTCGCTGGATTTTGTAATAAATTCTGGATGCAATTTGTCAGGACAGTGATTCGTGGTTTCCTGTGTGTCATCCTACAACAGGTGGTATCTCCTTCTTCTACTGTATGTTATCACTGGAGCAAAGCAAAAGACCAAAGGCTACATTGAATGTGTGAACATTGTTTAAAGACATCTGCAGAAATGGCAAGATGTTTATTCTTCTGTTAAATCTCCAGTTCTTACAGAAGGAAATGCTTAATAGGGCTTTGGCATCTCTGTTGGAAAGAATACGTGTTAATGCTGGAAATAGGTGTCGCTCGCCAGATGGTGCGTACCTTCACAGACCTTGAAATAAACCTCAAGATTATTACTACACAAGCAAAAAAAAAAAAAAGGCAAAAATAGCAGGGTTTTTTTCTTTCTTTTTTTGTGTGTGTAGTTGATGTCTGAACATGAAATTAATTTTCCTTTTTTTAAGCTGCTAACTTTTTTTTTTATCAAAGTCTTTTTATTATTTTCCAATTATACACTGCAAAGAATTGAAAACTGAATTTGAGGAGAAAATTACTTAATACTAGTGAAATTATCTTGCTGCATGGACACATATTTTTACTTGATAAGACATCTTAGAATAAGTTGGTTGCAATCTACAACTAGGTTTAGTAGTCTCAGAATTGGTGTCTTGTATTCTTCTAATAGGAAATGCTAGATCATTTCAACTATTTTCAAGATATTTTCACTTGCTAAGATATCATTTTTTGCAGTGTAGATGGTACAAACAATATGGGCAGTTCTTCAGCAGAGAGGCCCAAATTATGAAATGATTAAGATTGTATTAACTTGTCAGCTCAGTGATATTACTAAAGTATGGAATCCAAGGCAAAATGTATTGAAAACCAGATATAAAACTCATCACCCTAATTATTGCAGTGTCGCTTCAGAGAAATCTTGGTTTGAATTTTAAGAAAGGAAAGTTCAGTTTTTTTCTGACGCAATTCCATTACTGACTTTTCTTTCCTCATAAAAGATTTTGCGTTCAGAGGTAAGCATAGCCAATTTTTCTATGCTTTTTTTAGGGTCAAAAGATATCCCATATGGTGTGAAATTTTTATTTAATACCATTACCTTGAGTACTGTACCTAGAAAAGTTACCACATTTTGCTGTGAATGTCTGTTACCAAAGAACTACCCAAACAAGTCGATACAAAACAAACACAACTCAACCCACCTCATCCCCAAAATACCAGACCAGTAGTAGGGATACACATAGCCAGACATCCATCCATCCATCCATCCATCCATCCATCCATCCATCCATCCATCCATTATCTGTAGCCATTGATCCTGTACAGGGTCGCAGGCAAGCTGGAGCCTATCCCAGCTGACTATAGAAGGCTACCGCATGACGTCACCGCACCGCGAGATTTTATTAGGCGCCATATTGGAAGACCAAGTACATGCACTCACAATATAAAACAAAGTACGAGTGAGAGTAAAGTGACACGTTGGATGATAATTCTGGTTATGTGAGTACATTACCAGCTGCAGAAAGAGCACGGTATGTGGAGAAACTGGCTGTGATTGATGGGTTTGACCCATATGATAAGACTCGCGGCAAGGGAGAATGGAAACATAAGGAGGACCTGACACCAATTCTGCCATCTGTTTGCTACCCAGACATTGTAAACTATTTGTTGTTTACACCCAGTGCCTACACTCAGTGTTCGAACTATGCCGATATTTTCGGGGGGTCCCTTTTTTTCCCTGGGGGTGGGGGTGGGGGGTGCTTGCGCTTGTCTCGGAGCGCGGATCTCCAAACACATGAGAAGCCTATCTTACGCACATATCACGCGGACTCCACACCTCCACACACGCATCACGTCTGAAGTCATAACTCATCAGGCGAAATCGTGTCCGCATTGGCATGTTCAAAAAACAACCTCGCGTCAACAATGATACCACACGCAAGAAAAAAAAACCAGTCAGGCTACTCAACAACCAACCTGGCAGCAGCAGTTGTTGTCATATCGGTTTATTTTATCTTTGATGTAAACACAACACTTTGGATATGCAAATGCTTCCCGTTACACACGATTGCTATGTCAATAAACATCATTTTGCCAATATTTTAGAGACCCTCCAACATTTCCCAAATCATGTTTTCAAGGGATCTCATGTCTGTTTCAGGGGATCTCGGATCCCCCGAATACCCCCGTAGTTCGAACACTGCCTACACTGCTGATGACTTGAAGGCCTACAAAGGGCTACAGGCTTACAATTATGTTGTTAGTGGCTTGGTTCGTGATATTACAGCTGTTATTAAGAATAACCTGCACATAGTTATGGCCAAGGTAATCTTGTTGATATTTATATTTTAATAATATATCTTTTCAGTTGAAAAATTAATACTTTTTGTTACTATTAAGGTATCCATAATTTAGGTTAATTTATCCAAATTATACATATGTATTTATGATATATGCCTACACAACAACTATGCTTTATTTATATAATAGGAGGGAGAGCAAGCCCCAAACCATCCTTTATTATTATTATTATTATTATTATTATTAAATTGTAGAAGTCTGGGAGGCTTGCTCCTCATACAGTTATCAACTTGGGGCCAATTTAGCATGTTTTAAATCTGAATTTCTTGCGTTTGCTTACCTCAAAGTGTCCACAGATCATGCACAGACTTATCCATTATATCCACAGTTTTTTGCCAAGTCTCACCACAGGTTTCTTTCAAGTCTACTGTTGGGCCAATAAATCATAAATAAAACAGCTCAGATTTGTTTAAGTCGTTTGCCACTCCACTTTATTCTCGTGGGTTCACATACCACTGCCGTTATTTCCCCCTAATCACGAGTTTGTTGGTCTTCCAAAATGGCGCAGGGTCTGTTTACTTCCGGTTTCGGGTGACGTCAGTGAAAGGGGTCTATAGGCGAAAGGCGGGGTACACCCTGGACAAGTCGCCAGGTCATCACAGGGCTGACACATAGACACAGACAACCATTCACACTCACATTCACACCTACGGTCAATTTAGAGTCACCAGTTAACCTAACCTGCATGTCTTTGGACTGTGGGGGAAACCGGAGCACCCGGAGGAAACCCACGCGGACACGGGGAGAACATGCAAACTCCGCACAGAAAGGCCCTCGCCGGCCACGGGGCTCGAACCCGGACCTTCTTGCTGTGAGGCGACAGCGCTAACCACTACACCACCATGCCGCCCTCTTAATAATATGTTTTTTTGTTTTTTCTCCCATATATGAACAGATTTCTCTATAAGGAGAAACAATGCAATCAATTAGACTTTGTATTAAGCTTTAAAATACAGTGCTTGGGTGGTCAGGAAGGAACAACTAGATGCTAATCTCATGAACAGCTTCTATTAACAGTATTGTTCTCGCTCTAATGAGACCAATTACACTTGATTGAATCACGCTTCCTAGCACATCGGACGTGACCACAGGCAGGTACATTATGCATTCTAGACCTTTTTCCCTCCACATTCCTAAGTCCTAACACATGGACTAACACATGGACTCCAGACACATACATCCCCATGAAACTGTTGTTTGTTGGATTTCTGATTCAGAATTTCCTCATGCAGTTTTCATATAATTATCAAACCGATTAACTTGCAATCATTATATCTTCTTGGCTGCATCCATTAGCGACGCTTGGCACCGATACAATGATTCCTTTTTATTGGCAATGAATCATCTTATCTTAACACTGATATAAAAATTGTCTGATTAAAAGAAAAAAAAGCTTGTCATTTGAATGGAAATAACATTAAACAAGCGAGGTAATTTCCATGCAGAAGACGTTCGTTCGGAAATCAAGGGAAGCGTTCATTCCTTGTAATCTTTCTCATCTACATCTTTACACAAATACCCCTGAGAGGAGGCACGGAACTGTAGTCAGGTCTGTCCCGCTACCTCGGGGAAAGGAAGGGAGGGTTTCTGGGTATGTTTTGTGCTTGGATTTCACACCACTTATCTTCTTCAGTGTGTAGCGCAGGCTCACAGTTTCAGATCATGGGACTGACAAACAGGCTATACAGTCGTTAGATTTGATGTGGCTTTTCGTGTCACTCTATCTGTGTATGCAGCAAGGCAATCTGAGTCGAGACGGCTGAACTAATCAATTCATTCTTTGAAGTCTTGATGGGTGTGTACGTGTGTGTGTGTGTGTGTGTGTGAGAGAGAGAGAGAGAGAGAGAGAGAGAGAAGGAAAGTGTGTGTGTGTGTGTGTGTGTGTGTGTGTGTGTGTGTGTGTGTGTGTGTGTGTGTGTGTGTGAAGTGCTCTGCAAAATGTTTTGGTATTAGAAATCCAGTATATTTGTGCTCTCTGAGCCATTTCAAGCTTTTCCTTCTACTTTATCAGATGAGATTGTATTCTCCTGTCACATGCATTATTTTAAACACTGTTTAATTGAACTTCATTCTCAGAGAATGTTGATTCAGCAAATTCTCATCAAAATGGTATGTTTTTTGAATTCAGAAGTAAATTATTTCAGGCTTACGAGCTATTTGAATACCCTAATGCTTGGCCTTAAAGCGAGACTGCCTTTCGATTTCATAAAATCGGTGACATTTAGTTCCCTCTGAAATTTGGTCATTGTGATATATGTTTATTTCTGTAATATCTCACAAAATGGGCGGCACGGTGGTGTAGTGGTTAGCGCTGTCGCCTCACAGCAAGAAGGTCCGGGTTCGAGCTCCGTGGCCGGCGAGGGCCTTTCTGTGCGGAGTTTGCATGTTCTCCTCGTGTCCGCGTGGGTTTCCTCCGGGTGCTCCGGTTTCCCCCACAGTCCAAAGACATGCAGGTTAGGTTAACTGGTGACTCTAAATTGACCGTAGGTGTGAATGTGAGTGTGAATGGTTGTCTGTGTCTATGTGTCAGCCCTGTGATGACCTGGCGACTTGTCCAGGGTGTACCCCGCCTTTCACCCGTAGTCAGCTGGGATAGGCTCCAGCTTGCCTGCGACCCTGTAGAACAGGATAAAGTGGCTAGAGATAATGAGATGAGATCTCACAAAATATATCAGGCCATTCTGTGGCTAGGAGGTTATTTAATTTCAGGGGATTCCCTCACAAATAATGTGCATGAAATCGCTCACTTCATGCAGTTAAGCAGACAGAACAAGTCCGTGTGCGCATACGCAGGTTTAGTTGCTTCTACTTCTTCTCCTGGGTTTTACGGCAGCTGGCATCCACAGTGTTGCGTTACTGCCATCTACAGGTTTACCTTTGACCGTGCACTGACAGTTACATCATTCTGTCGCTAAACGAACAGCTGATCACACCGAGGTGCTCGCTGACCACCGATATTTATTAGTTTGGTCCTGCATTTCCTTTCCTTCGCAACATAACATCTTTTCTTCTCGCTTTCCATTACTGTAGTCGGTCTTTCACGTTTCATTCGCACACTCACGTCCTCCATTTTTCTGTCCTGTTTCAAATTTGTATCCCACAATGCCTTGCGCAAACAGGGAAGTCTCACCACGTGATGCATGACATAGTATCTTGAATTGGGTCATGGTGAAGCAGGAAAAATAGCGGAGGATTTCAGGCCACGTGGCCCTAAATTCATTAATTGTTCTATGTAAAAAAGAAAACTAATAAAATTGGAAGTCTGTGATTCAAATTCAGTAGCTTTCGGTCCACTAAACAAAAATAACTGGGTGCCAGGGAAAATTCTTTTTATGACCTACACTTGAAAAATCTGAAAGGCAGTCTACCTTTAATGACTAATAATTAAATCTACACAGAATTACCGTACTTAGCACCTTTGTTTTATAAATGCACTGTTCATGAATTAATTACATCTTTCACTCACTTCTTCCAGCTTGTCCCACTTATGCGTGTGGGGTCACTGCCATGTGAAACCTATTGATCCACATGTCATATTAATTGGTGCATAGTTTTATACCAGATGCCCTTGCTGCCACAACCTTCCCATTTCCAGGCTTGGGAAATAACCTATGGACAATTTAGAGAAGCCAGTTAACCTGACTGCATGTCTTTGGACTGTGGGAGGAAACCCATGTAGACATGAGGAGAACATGCAAACTCCACACAGAAAGGCCCCGCCAGCCAGGAGGTTCGAACCTAGAATCTTCTTGCTGTGAGGCGATACTGCAAACGACTACACCACCGTGTCGCCCAAATTACATCTTTGGGGGGGAAAAAAAAGCCATTCAGTGACTTTTTGTAAATTGCTTATATATGATGAGAGAGAGGCTGCTGTGTGTTGTAGGACTTATCCTGCTTTCTGTCTTGATTTTATTTTTGGATTCTTGACATCTGAGTGAAACTTCTTGGTGAGCTTTCTTGTGTTTGAATCTTGATGTTACACTTTGGGGTTTTGGGTGGTACAGAGATTCCATGGTCAGTTTATTCCTCAGTATAACAAAGAGTCTCTCTGACTCCGTGGCGCGTGTCATTTGGAACTTGTAGTGGCGGCACTGGAAAACCTACTTCAGAGGTAATTGTTGATTCAGAGAAGATTTGTTCTTTTTAAAAATAAATCTGGTGCCATTCTGTAACAATGAGCTCCTTTGTGGTTATTTTGATGGCTGGTCATCATCAGTACTGTTCAGAAGAAGAGGAAATGACTATACTGTTAGCAGTTAAGCTCAGGACTCGGTCAGTATTAGGCTGCAGGGGATTTTAGTCGTGTTCAGTTCAGTGCTTGTTATACTGTAGAGCAAATTGTGGCAGACTTTTGGGAGGGCTGAAAGTGAGAGTGGGTTGAACTGACAGAAAGGAAATGAGAGAAAAAGGGACGGTTGCTATTGACAAGCAGATTGATCAGACCTAATGGAGATGCATGTACCATACTGGGGATGATTGATCTTCGCCCTGAATGAATCGGCAGCTGATTGCTGTGATGACTGGCACTCATACTGTTTTTTTTTTTTTCCGGTTTGTCATATATAAAGTGTTTAGTCTATGTCTAGTTCTTATCTAGAGTGTTTATACTGTTTATATTGTTTATTTCAATTGTTCTATTTTTATTTATTGCATTGCCTGTTTGCACCGTGGGTCAGAGAGGACTGAAATTTCATCTGTGCTGTATGTCGAGCATGTATAGCATATTTGACAATAAAGTTGACTTGACTTGACAACACATCTTAGCGATAATACAGGAATATTAATAGCGGAGCGCGTGTGGAGCAGACACTCATACTTAAGATAAATGCATCGACCTGATTTTTGATGACTTTTGCAAACGTATGACGTAGGAATGTACGTACGAATGATGAATGTGTATCACCACAGGGAATCTGACTGTAAGTGCAAGGCCCACCAGACAACGAAATTTGTGTCTTTATTTACATAAGATAGATGGGTTTCTGTCCAGCGCTTATTTTTCATTTGCTTTTTAAAAATTACATGGGATTATTTACTAACACATTTTACATAAAATGTTCATGACAGTTTCATATAAAACTAGTTAAAACAGTTTTATTAGTCCACGAGCTTGTTAGACAGTTGACAGTTTCTGTTATGTAAGGGCGATAGAATGTAAGCGCAAGAAGAGTTTTATTGAAAGCACGCTCACAAACAGATCCAAAATGTAGACCAATGCAGAGTTGAAAAACAGGCAGTGGTCGAGTGACATACAGACAGGATATCAGAGGTAATACAATACTCACAGTCCAAAAACACAAACAGGGCCAAAACCAGAAAAGTGATACAACATACAAGGCTTTCACAAAGTCTGTGTGTTACTCACAGTCCTTATATGTATCCGCTGTGATTGAGCTCTAATCAGGAACAGGTGCATGGTAATTAGTCCTAATGGCATGCACATGCTTTGCACTCTGTGGCTGCATGCTCCAAGCTCCAATGCGCATGGACATGACAGATGTAACCAGACAACTGTTTGGCATATCAAGTTTGATACTGGATGGTGACTATATAGTAATGCTGTAAAGCGAAAGTGCTGGTTCACTGCTGTCCACCAGGCACCCAGCAGAGTCACACCATGATAAATGTCATGGTGGTGTTTCTGGTGCATGGCATGCGGTGTCAAAGAAAGGAATAAATATGTATTCATAACTGTGATGCGTATCTCATTACTGGTCTCACTGTCACAAGACAATGCAGCAATTTATTGATGTGAAATACACAACACTACACAATCCGATGGTTCGTATGCTATAACATTATAATTGTAGTCAGGTTGATTTTCTGCCCTTGTAAATATTTTACTCATGCACTCATCAGGAGCTCTGCTTTTAGGCAGTGTGCACACTTTGTATACAGTGGATATACAAAGTGTGCACACCCTGTTAAAATTTTAGGTTTTTCTGATGTAAAAAAAAACGAGACCATGATAAATAATTTCAAAACTTTTCCCACCTTTAATGTGACTTATAACCTGTACAATTCAATTGAAAAACAGACAAATCTGTTCGGGGGAAAAACATAAAAAATAAAAAACGTACAATAAGCTGGTTGAGTAAGTGTGCACACCCTTAAACTAATACTTTGTTGAAGCACCTTTTGATTTAATTACAGCATTCAGTCTTTTTGGGTCGGAGTCTGTCAGCCTGCCACATCTAGACTTGGCAATATTTCCCCACTCTTCCTTGCAAAAGCGCTCCAAATCTGTCAGATTGCGAGGGCATCTCTTGTGCACAGCCCTCTTCAGGTCACCCCACAGATTTTCAATTGGATTTAGGTCTGGGCTCTGGCTGGGCTGTTCCAAAACTTTTTTGGGGTCATTGTCATGCTGAAAGATGAAATTCCTCTTCATCTTCAGCTTTCTAGGAGACACCTGAAGGTTTTGGGCCAAAATTGACTGGTATTTAGAACTGTTCATAATTCCCTCCACCTTGACTAAAGCCCCTGTTCCGGCTGAAGAAAAACAAGCCTAAAACATGATGCTGCCACCACCATGCTTCACCGTGGGTTTGGTGTTCTTTTGGTGATGCGCAGTGTTGTTTCTGCGTCAAACATACCTTTTGGAATTGTGGACAAAAAGTTCAACCTTGGTTTCATCAGACCATAACACATTTTCCCACATGCTTTTGGGAGAGGTGACATATTTTTTTGCAAAATTTAGCCAGGCCTGGATGTTTTTCTTTGACCCTACCTCATCCAGACATATGGAGAATACGGTAGATTGTTGTCACATGTAGTACACAACCAGTACTTGCCAGAAATTCCTGCAGCTCCTTCAGTGTTGCTGTAGGCCTCTCGGCAGCCTCCCTGACCAGTTTTTGTCTTGTCTTTTCATCAATTTTGGAGGGACGTCCAGTTCTCGGTAATGTCACTGTTGTCCCATATTTTCTCCACTTCTTGATGACTGTCTTCACTGTGCTCCATGGTATATCTAATGCCGTGGAAATGTTTTTGTCCCCTTCTCCTGACTGATACCTTTCAACAATGAGATCCCTGTGATGCTTTGTAAGCTCTCTGTGAACCCTGGATTTTGCTGGAGGATGCAACGGAGTAAATGTCTGAACTTTATTTGGGGTTAATCAGAGTCATTTTAATTGATGGCAGGTGTGAACCCAAAAAGACTGATTGTTGTAATTAAATCAAATCAAAAGGTGCTTCAACAAAGTATTAGTTTAAGGGTGTGCATACTTATGCAACCAGCTAACTGTACGTTTTTTATTTTTTATGTTTTCCCCCGAACAGATTTGTTTGTTTTTCAATTGAATTGTACAGGTTATAGGTCACATTAAAGGTGGGAAAAGTTTTGAAATTATTTATCGTGGTCTCATTTTTTTACATCAGAAAAAACTATCATTTTAACGGGGTGTGCACACTTTTTATATCCACTGCGTGCGTATGTGTGTGTGTGTGTGTGTGTATATATATATATATATATATATATATATATATATATATATATATATTAGTATAGTATATATTGTGGACATTCCAATATCTTTTTATTAAATTTTTATCATTATAAACTGTCTGGAAGTAACTGATTTTTAAATTGTAAAATTAAAAAAAAAAAAAAAACAATTACAGGATTTTTTGAGGGTTAATTATTTTTAATAAACAAAAATGGTAGTTTTTAATTTAGAAAAATGAAAATAAATCTATTATAAACATCTCATCTCATTATCTCTAGCCGCTTTTATCCTGTTCTACAGGGTCGCAGGCAAGCTGGAGCCTATCCCAGCTGACTACAGGCGAAAGGCAGGGTACACCCTGGACAAGTCGCCAGGTCTTCACAGGGCTGACACATAGACACAGACAACCATTCACACTCACATTCACACCCACGGTCAATTTAGAGTCACCAGTTAACCTAACCTGCATGTCTTTGGACTGTGGGGGAAACCGGAGCACCCGGAGGAAACCCACGCGGACACGGGGAGAACATGCAAACTCCGCACAGAAAGGCCCTCGCCGGCCACGGGGCTCGAACCCGGACCTTCTTGCTGTGAGGCGACAGCGCTAACCACTACACCACCGTGCCGTCCTATTATAAACATGTTTGTTAATAATAAAGAAATTGATTGCTATTTATTTGCCACACTACTGTATTGCTGGCAGTTTGTGAGCAAACATCGCTCACGATATACAGTATATTGTGTATCTGAGAATCGTGAGATATTTTTTTTCTTTTTTGTCATATCACCCACTCTGACGGTATACTAAATTGATCTTTTACAAAACCTTGTTTTGGGATTGGACTGTTTAGTTTTAAATTGCTCTTAAAATTATACCAAAAAATTGCGCTGTAGTTACACTGTACTGTCTTTACATTGTACAGGTATTTACATTGTATTTACACATTAAGGCAAGGGACTCACTGAGCAGCAAGTTTCTTGTGATTTCAGGAAACTGCATAGCATCTTTAGAAGAAGAAAAAAGACCTGTGGTGAATTTTCCGATGAGGAAGTGTGAGGTTTGCAAGCCTTTGCTCATTAGCATCCAGTTCTCACTAATATGGCGCTAGACGTCTGGTCTGGCCATGAAAAATTGATGTCTGCTTCTGCTTTTTTCTCCCTTTCATGTATTTCCATGTTGTTTATTTTTCCATTTTTGTGAAGAAACTGCAGCTTGGTCAGATGGGATCCAGACGTTTGACCAAGTTGATGAATCTATCATTGTCCACCATGTGAAACATCCTTAGCTGCGTCCTTTCAAAAATGACTTAGATATTGGATTTTGGCTTAAGATTAATTTATTGTCTGTTGTTGGTGAGCATCAGAGATGGAATCTACTACAACTGCCGATTTGAGAGACAGTAGTTGCTAGCAAGACTTTTATTTAATTTTGCTACAACACAATTTAATTTGCAAGCACATGTTTTATACATTTGTCTCACTATTTTTAATTAGACCCAGAATCACAGTACTGGTAATCAGACTCTACCAACAAGAGAAAGACTGAAGATAAATGGCTAATCTGAATGGAAGTGGTATTTCCTAGCAAACCAGTTGAAATGGGAAGCATTCCCATGTGGTGTGTTTCATTATTCTGTCTGTCAGGAGCAGTGAGAATCACCTGGATACCATCTTGTGCATGTGCATGCTATGTTACAGTATTTGCAATAAATACTGCTGTCAAACAGCTAACTTTTTCCCTTTCATCTTCTTGCTTTGGAGACATCAGACCACATGTAGACCATATGGAGCTACAGGTATCAAGTGCTCCAAAACTGGTGTATTTTTTCTTATATATAGATATTTGGACCCTTTCTAGAGAAAGCTGAGGACCTATGTGGCACCTACTGGCATTGAATTGATTTCCCCTCATTATTGCTCTGTGGTGTAGCTCAGTAGGGGCACTCACCTCGTTCTCTGGTGAATTTGGTGTCTCTCCTCTGAACATTCACCTCTGAGCACTCGCATCCCAAACTATTTAGCTGACCACTAGACCTATGTATACATGCTACTAGCATGGATGATCGAATCTCCCTCATCATACCATACACTCTCTCTGAGCCTCCGATGTTAGCTGGACTCTGCTAAGGTGTATACTGGGGCTGGAGTTGGGTTGCCTCCACACTCTCAGAAAAAAAAGTACATTATTGTACCTTTAGGGTTACAATGGCTTGTCACTGGGGTAGTGCCCTTTAAGGTACTTATTTGTACCCTTTACATACTGCTTGGGAACATATACCATTTTGGCCCTTAAAAGGTACACATAGTTACTTTGAGGACCAATAATGAACCCTTGGGGGTACATGAGTGTAGATTGTACCATGGGGGACAGAAATGAACTCCTAATATACCCCTATTCCTGAGAGTGTGTTTTCCTCATATGTCTCCACTGGGTTGAGTTCTCCATTGATGTTAATCATTTCAGAGGTTTTTTTTTTCTCTCTTTCTCTCTGCTGCTAAACCTGCTGTAGTATCCTGATCCACAAACACATAGCCTGGGGTTTGGAATTACCCTTGATTTTAGCCCTCGTTCTCCCTACAGGTCATTTCTTCCTCTGGGTTTTTCCACTGCTGTCTGGCCAACTATGGAGCTTGTGACATCATACATGTTAGTGTGTCTGAGTGGCTTTTTCCCTCTGCCATAATGCATACTGTTTTCAGTTAGCTGTGGGATTAAATGAGCCAATGCTGCAAGACTTGAGATTGTGCAGCCAGTGTTTGCTCAGGAACCTAAAAACAGGCATCATGACAGCAAATAAGTGATGGCACCACCATTTGCCATGATTACCCAAGAGTCCCATCTTCCCCATATGCTGCAGTAGCTTAAGACTCCACTTTACAAGCATATATTAGATTCATTCATTCATTCATTCTTGCTCATCACCCTTATTCTATCAATCATTCCCAATAGCTCATAACTGTTAGTAAGAAAGAGACAGAGATAAATCAGAAAACAGAGAGCTGCTTCATTACCACAGATCGATACAATGACTGTAACACAACTTTCACTTGCCTAATACATGTCAGTCTCATCCTCCTTTTTTTCCGCAAAACTCACGAATAAGATATGAAACTGCTTGTCCACCAGGGGCAAGGTTTCTCCCCATATCTGAAGTGAGCATCTCACTCTTCCAGGACAGAGCCATGACTTTGGACTTGGAGACAGTTCACATTGAGCAATGAAACTTTTGAATGCATGTTGTAGGTTCACTTTGGATGCTGACATGAGAACAATTTGCAGATAACCGGGATGTTACCTGTAGTCCCTGACACTGCACACTTTTTTGAGTTATGCCTTGATATCTTGTCAATGAAATCCACAAACAGGAGTAAAGACAAGGCACGCTATTGACACATACCTTAAACAGTTTCGACTGAATGCCAAAAATGCCAACAAAGGGACTGAATTAAGCAAAGCAGACACCCAGATATGGCGCATTCTCTGTTGTGTACAGTGTGCACCCCATGGTCTATTTATACTGAATAACTGCCAAATAATCCTCAGACCAACTGTTTGTCTGTTATGGAGGAAAATCATAAGTGACTTTCTTGCTTAAACAGAGACTGGACCACTGGGTAGCAGGTGTTATCACCATGACCTATAAGCAGGCTGGATGCCCAGCCCCAACCCTGACATGCTACTCCAGTGGTTCCCAAACTTTCTCTGCTGGGCCCCCCTTTGGTAGATAAGAAAATTTTTGCGCCCTCCCCCCAGACAAAAAGAGAAAAAAAAAGATAAACAGGACACACATACACACATTTTGTTTTCAGACTCCACTGCAGTTTATTAATACAAACCTCAACCTTTTTTGAACAAATAAAAGTAAACTGCCATAAACTACAGGTTGCAATATAATTATAAGTATAACTGTTTTCAAGCACCTTAACTGTGTAACAGGTTTCTTTTTTTAATATTCAACATTATCAATGCAGTTTTCAAACATTGCCTCTCTGCAGAAATGGGTTTTAAAACATGACCAACTCCCTGAGAAGAAAAAAACAAAAACCTAAAGATTTGTTGTGTAAAAATGACACCTTTAATCCTCGCATCTTTTCAGTGACTGGTGTGGGCCTGCTTCATGCTGCAGATCTTCTCAAATCTGGGTTGCAGTTTTGAGGTTGCCACTCTGAGTTCATTTTCAATGTCCAGCTTTGATCTGTATTTTGTCTTGATTGAGGCCACAGCAGAAAAACCTCTCTCACATAGGTAGGATGTGGCAAAAGGAAGAAGTATGGCCAGGGCTCTCTTACCTAGCAGTGGGTAATCTTTCTCCACCCCAATCCAAAATGCAGCCAGTGTCTTTGAAACTGCAGCCTCATTGTTGAATCAGAGGTGACATCAATGAACTGTTCCTCCTCTGATGTGCTGGAGTCGGCAGGTGGTGTTGCACTGAAGGGGTCACGGATCCAGTCATATTCTTTGGGATCCTGCATCAGGAAATCTCATCTCATCTCATTATCTCTAGCCGCTTTATCCTTCTACAGGGTCGCAGGCAAGCTGGAGCCTATCCCAGCTGACTACGGGCGAAAGGCGGGGTACACCCTGGACAAGTCGCCAGGTCATCACAGGGCTGACACATAGACACAGACAACCATTCACACTCACATTCACACCTACGGTCAATTTAGAGTCACCAGTTAACCTAACCTGCATGTCTTTGGACTGTGGGGGAAACCGGAGCACCCGGAGGAAACCCACGCGGACACGGGGAGAACATGCAAACTCCACACAGAAAGGCCCTCGCCGGCCCCGGGGCTCGAACCCAGGACCTTCTTGCTGTGAGGCGACAGCGCTAACCACTACACCACCGTGCCGCCCCGCATCAGGAAATATTTCTGGAAATGGTTCTGAAGGGCAGAGATGTGTGCTTTCATGCATGGGATCACTGTGTTCTGCAGTTTGTTGTCTTCAATGAATGATTTCAGGCTCTCAAATGAGTCCACATTTCCAACCTTCACTCGCTGCAGCCACATCTCAAGTTTTCTGGTGAATTATGTGATTTTATCTGCCAGATGTGGGAGGTGTGTATTTGTGCTCTGCAACTGCAAATTCACTTCATTGAGTTTCAGAAACATGTCACTGAGGTATGCAAGTTTCATGAGGAACTTGTTACAGTAAAATTTGTGGGCAAGATCATTGCCCTCTTCCTTCAAAAAGATGCGGATTTCATCTCGCAGTTCAAAGACCCTGGACAGCACCTTCCCACGTGACAGCCATCAGGACTCGCTGTGAAACAGAACAGCTGTGTGGTCGGAGCCCATTTCCTTGCACAATGCCGAAAAAATCCGGGCTTTGACAGGTCGTGTTTTGATGTAGTTGACTGTGGCAATAACGTCGGTCATTACATCATTCAGCTCGGGACTCAGCTGTTTAGATGCCAGTGCTTCGCGGTGTATCATGCAGTGCGTCCACTGCATATTGGGGGAGACGTGCTTGATGAGCACTTGCAGCCCTGCCCGTTTCCCAGCCATAGCCTGCGCCCCGTCAGTGCAGATCCCCACACAGTCCTCCCATTTCAGGTTGGCCTCTTTCAAGTAAGAGTCAGTGATTTTAAACAGTTCTTCTGCTGTGGCTCTGCCAGTAACCTTTTTGCAGAAAAGCAATTCCTCCCTCATGTCATCTCCATCTATGAATCTGACGTAAGTAATTAATAAACAGTCTTTGTTACTGTCAGTGGCTTCATCCATCTGAAGAGAAAAGCGGCTGTCACGCACTTTGTCATTAAGCTGCTCCTCTATGTCCTTTGACATGTCATAAATGCGCCTGCCGATGGTGTTGTTGGACAGAGGAATAGCCCTTAGTTTGCTGGCTGCAGTGTCATCATGCATAGTTGATACCATGTCCATAGCACAGGGAAGTACTAATTCCTCCGCTATTGTGTGCGGCTTTTTACACCGTGCCACTCGGTAGGCAACTTTATATGAGGCGAGTTGAGCATTTGCCGGCACGGATGCAGCTTTAGTAAATAGGGACTGTTGAGCACGGCAGTTTATGAGTTTTTGTCTGAAAAACTCAACTGGCTTGTCTTTGTGCTCTGGATGTTTTGTCTCCAAGTGGCGTCTTAGCTTGTTCGGCTTCAAGCTGTCACAAGCTAGCACTTTAAGACAGACAACACACTGCGGTCTCTCCTCATTACCCACCATTGTACAGGTGAAGCCAAAGACAAGTAGTCTGGTTAACACCAGACCATATCACAAGTGAAATATGGTCTGGAATCCGCCTATTGAATTTCTCGTAGGGGAGGTGTGGTTTATGATTGTCAACGGCTGTTTATTGGACGTTGCGAATGTCTATCATTTGGCGTATATGTAGCCCATGGCCAATCATGGCAGTTGTACCCAGTGACGTAGTTAGAGCGACGAAGAAGCGAAGAAGAGAAGGAAAGAGAAAGAGAAGGCAAAACAAAAATAGGAAAACAATGGCACCGAACGATTACTGCCGTTTTAAAACAAACTTTCGCTCTAAACTATTCAGAACAGTGTCTAAAGCTTGATCGAAAGTTTGGTTCGTATCGCTCGCCGCCATGTTAAATGTGATCCGTAAACAGTCCCAAATAAACTACAAGCTTCCGTTTGTCGAGTAGTATGCGTCACCGTCTTTCCACCCCTCCCCACTCTCTGATTGGCTCCCTAACTCAGGCGAGCCTTTAGACCATAGTTTCCATGCTGTCTTTTCAGATCGGAACGATTGTGCAAAGCAGCATGGGATTTCCCAGGCTAAAAGACAAGATATGTGTCGTCATATTTTCTTGTCTTTGCCTTGGAATGAACTTGCTTTGGAAGCACATTTGGCAATGCTTCATCCTCTGATTTGCGTTTACATGGGAGCCCCATGCCCCCCGCCAAAAACTTCTCCATGTTATGCTAGCAGTGTAATTTATTGATTGATTGATTGATTGATTGATTGATTGATTCATTCATTCCATCCGCGCCCCACGCACCCCCTGCAATGGCTCTGCGCCCCCCCGGGGGGCGCGCCCCCCACTTTGGGAACCACTGTGCTACTCTATGAGTACTGTCTCCTACTTTTAAGCATTACTTAGAGGCATGTGGCACTTTCCAGGTTCTACATGTCACAGTCCAGTCCAGTCCATCCATGCCTTAGATTGTGGGACTTCCATGCCGGCTCCAGGCCGGCTCCAGGACAGGAATTCAGTCCTGCCTTGCTGAAGGCTGTTTCCTGAAGCGGCACTCCCACACCTGCTCCCACTCCTCTCCCATCAGCCAGAGCTTTTTAAAAACTGTTTGGAGCTACTCAATTTGCCAGATTGTCTCTTGTAGACTTTCCTTGCCTTGCTACAGCTTGTTGGTATTGCGTTTTCTTGATTCCCCCTGCCTGAATTTTTCCTTGTTTTTTGTCGAGTTTTTCTGTCCAGTTTTTTGTCCCTGTTTTTGCCTTCCTGTTCTTTTGAATTGTGTCCTTTGCTACCTCTGCCTGGATTTTCCTTGTCCCGGTTTTCATCAGTTTTTGTGAAGATTTTTCTGTCCTGTTTTTTGTCCCTGATCATGTCTACCTGCTCCTCTGTGTTTTTGACCTCCTGGCCTGTTTTTTGACTACCAATTTTTGCCTGAGCCCTACTGTACCTTTGCCTTTCTGACATCTACTTCATTAAAGAAGTTTTCTCTTTACACTGCCTGTTTTCTGAGTCTGCTCTTGGGTCCTCACTTCACCTTAGCTCGCCATTCCTGACACTACAAGCTTAACATCGCCCAATCTCTGAACACCTTTCCAGTTTGAAGATGTGTCCTTTCTTCATGACTTTGTGGCATACATGTTATTTAGGAAATTGTTACCAACCAGCAGTGAAACAGAACTACTTACATAGGTAATTGTGGCTTAGTCAATCCCGGAAACTGCCAGACTTTCTTGTCAGTTGAAACCGGCACTGACCTGGCAAAAACTTGATAAAATTTTTCCAGGGAAAGATGGCTGTATTCAGACTCCAGATGAAGTATATGGCTAGGTACAGTAGTAGTCAAGACCACACAACCCAAGACTAAGTTATCACTAAGACCAAAGTGTAGTGAGACCAAGACAAAACCAAGAATTTGAGGGGTTGAGACCAGGTCAAGACCAAGACTAGGGGAGGGAGAGACCGGGTCAAGACCAGGATCAGATGAGTGCGGGTGAAGTGAGGAGGGAAGGGGAGGAATGACAGCCGTTAACAGTAACAAAAATTCCAAATTCGCAGGGAGTCATGTTATTGGTTGGATTTGAAGCAGGAAGTTTTACATCCATTCACAGTAACGATGTGAACAAATAAATCAGACAATGCACCGGCAGTGTAGTGACATCACCGCAGTTGTGGTCTTGACAGGTCTGGAAATAAAATCCCAGTTAGGAAGAGCATGAGACAAAACCAAGTAAAAATGTGGTCAATTCTGAGACGAGACCAAGACCTTTAAAAAGTGGCCTTGAGACCGATCTGGAGACAAAGACCAATCCCAAGTACAACACTACTGCATAGCCTACAGAAAACCAATGATCAAAAACATAAGCTTCTAGGGTCATATCTTTTGAACCAAATTAATTGTCTAGTGGGACAACTTCATAATTTCCAGGAAAGACACATTGGTGAAGAAGAAGAAGAAGAAGAAGAAGCCTTTATTTGTCACATGCACACTCAAGCACAGTGAAATTCGTCCTCTGCATTTAACTCATCTGAAGCAGTGAGCACACACATCTGAGCAATGAGCGCATACACATATCCAGAGCAGTGGACAGCTGTAATACAGTACCCAGGGAGCAGTTGGTGGTTAGGTGCCTTGCTCAAGAGCACATCAGCCTGAGGCCGCCCCATGTTAACCTAACCTGCATATCTTTGAACTGTGGGGGAAACCGGATCACCCGGAGGAAACCCACGCAGACACGGGGAGAACATGCAAACTCCACACAGAAAGGCCCCCGTCAGCCACTGGGCTCAAACCTAGAACCTTCTTGCTGTGAGGCAACAGTGCTAACCACTACACCAGCGTGCGGCCCAAGCTGATCGATAGAGTGTTTCTGCCCTTCTTCACATACAACTCTGGTGTATTTAAATCAGATAAAGAATCAAATAAATGCAGAAATCAGGATTAGGTTGGTGTGGAAGTTTATTGCCTTTCTGTCTCTTTTAACATGCTGAGAACAGTACATAAAGCTGCTACCTAAGAGAACCAACAGGTTTCTGACAGTGTGTGAGCAGTGTGTTCATTTCTGCTTCTCACAGAACATGTTCATAGGAGCTTAAAAAGTGAACCAAATTCCTGATTTGACTATTTAATCAGTGTCACCTGTTGGATTGTTAGTTGCTGCAAATAGGTTCCACATGTGCTCATATGTGTCTTGCACATTACAGTAATTATCCATGCTAATATTGTGAGTCAATACAATCTGTTCTCTTTGTTACATAAAGTCTAGAAACATATTCAGTATGGCCACGAATGGAAGATTTTGATTGTTATATGGTTTGTTTTTAAAGATAATGGTTTTAACTGGGCTGGAACAACAACAGCAGTTTTGGCACACAAGAGGACCCAGACTTGTCAGACGTATTCAGACTAATTGCTGTTATTGCCAAGTTAAACCCCATGATCATCCACTATCCAGGTATAACACAATGTGATTGATCAAGAGCAGCTTGGCTTTCATCCCATGATTGAAGTCTCCAGCTGCTGGAGTGGAGAACTCCCAGCAACACACTCTCAGTCTCTCTCTCTCCAAGCATTCATATCATGCAGAAGCAGAATATGTTGTGACAGTGCTGAGCCGATCTAATTGTATTATTGTTGCTTAGTGTAGTTGGGGCCTTCCCTTATCAAAAAGAAGTATACTTCAAGTTCATTTTATTAAGTATACTTAAGTAAGGTTAAAGTATATTTCCTTAAGTATATGTTCGTGTACCAAGTATACTGATATCAATGTACGTACAGTATACTTGTAAATAAGCTAATCTAATACTTCTTGGGACTAAATTGGCCCACTTTTAGTTTATAAAAAGTATACTTTAAGTCTAAGAGAAGTAAACTTTGAGTATACAACTAGTGTTTTTTTAATTTATTTTGTACTGCAAGTATACCACAAGTAAACTTATATACTGATAGTTTACTAGTTCTATACTTGTAGTCCACTCTTTAGTTTACAAAAGCATACTTCATAGTATACTGGAAATATACTATTGGTTTACTCGTTACACACTTCTCGTCCACTTCTTAGTTTATAGAAGTATACTTTATAGCATATTGGGAATATACTATAAGTTATTGGTTATATACAGCTATGTAATAAGTCCCTGATGTGGGTGGAGTACAGAAGCACGGCAGGTGGGAGCTGATGTTCACACACACGCACTTTATTTTGCTTAATTTCTTGCTTTTCAGCTTTACTCACTTGCTGCTCATTGCAACAACACAGACACAACATTAATTAACCACAGGCGCATTGTCTTTGCCACTCACCCTCCCTGGCCCCGCCCTCCATTCACCAACTGATGCTAGGCCACACCCCTGCTGCCACAATCTAGTCCACTTTTTAGTTTTGAAGTCTCGTCTCGTCTCGTCTTCTTCCGCTTTATCCGGGACCGGGTCGCGGAGGCAGCAGTCTAAGCATGGAAGCCCAAACTTCCCTCTCCCCAGACACCTCGGTCAGCTCCTCGGGAAGAACACCGAGGCGTTCCCAGGCCAGCCGAGAGACATAGTCCCTCCAGCGTGTAGTTTTGAAGTATACTGCAATTACCCTTCTAGGTATAGAGATCTTGCATGTGACGTCACAGCCGATCCAGATTGTGACAGACGCCATCGTGTCGGTCAAACGCCATATTCCGCCTTCTACTTCTACTTCTGGTTCTACTTCTGCTTTTACTTCTACGTTTTCTTCTGGAAAACCCTACTATATACAATTCTACTACAACGGCTGTGGCTACAAGCTCTCCCTACCTGTGCACGGTTTTTATGTTTTTTTTGTGTATTTTTGCGTGTTGTTCATCTGTACCGGACTTCAATATCCACTACAACCGTATGGACTTACTGGACATTGGTTTCCTGTCACGATTTCCATCGCATGCACAACATTCCGGACGCGAAAAAAAAAAAAAAAATTCCGGACGAGACCAGATTGCGAGACCAGCGGGGTCTCCGTGGATTGTTATTGGAAGCAAAGCGAAGGAGGCAGCGCCGGGAGCCGAAGCAAAAGCGAGGCTACAGGCAGAGCCGGCCTGTTGACTAAGCTCAGAAAACAGCTACTCAAACCTCCACTGCCAAGCCTCTACCTCTCCAACGCCAGATCCATGTAAACAACATGGACGATTTGGAATTACCTTATTCTATAATCGGCTGGTCAGTGCTATACTCAATACTTAAGTGACTTACCCATCCAGTGAGGATCATTTTCTTGTTACAAGATGCCACATCTGAGTCGCTAACAAATCCTGAATTTCTGTAAAGAAAACTGTCCAGAGATTTATAGGCACGCAGTGCTTCACCACTGAACAGTGAGGGAAAGTTGATGAGGTAATCATACACGTCCGGGTATTCCGCTGGCAGTTCAAAATCCGGTCGTGAAAACTCCATCCGGAAAGCCATAAGGGTCACAAATCTGTAGATCGTTTATTTTAGACATATATCTAGTTATCTGTTCATTAGAAAAATGAGCCGTGTAGTCCGTCGGTTGAAATTGATCCATTCTGTACACGAGTGCAGCAGTATTCAGCGGTGTTTTTGACCGACACGATGGCGGTTGTGTACTTTCCGGTCACGTGACTGCAAGATCTCTATACTATTAATTTTCTAGCCCTAACCCTTACTTCATGCACACTACACTGTAAAAAATGATTTGTTGTTTTAACTTAAAAAAGTTAGTGCAAGGGCTGCCTTAAAATCTTGAGTTCATTGAAATTCACAAAGTAAGTTAAATTGTTGTGAACTTACTATATTAATTTCAGTGAACTCAAAATTTATAAGGTCCCATGGCATGAAATTTTCACTTTCTGAGGTTTTTTAACGTTAAAATGAGTTCCTCTGACCTTCTTAAGTCACCCCAGTGGCTAGAAATTTCATAATGTGTAAACCAAACTATGCCCAACATTTGAGAATGGCGCGTCAAAACGGCGCGTTGATAAGCTCTTCCCTTTACTACGTCAGCAAGGGAGATGATCCCCACGCCCCCCCTCTGGATACCCACCCACTGTATGGATTGCCCGCCCAGTTGTAGTGAGGAGACCATAGAGGGAGGACACAACAACATGGCACCACCTAAGCGAGCGAAACATGGAAATTGCGCTGTACATGGATGTGACAACACAGAAAAGAGTCTGTTTTTACTGCCGACGGGAGAGCCCCTGAAGACGCAGTGCCTTAATTTTATTTACTTCAATAATACGCCGTCGAGTCTACCTAAGATGGTGTATGTTTGTCGGAAGCATTTTCCTGAGGAATGTTTCCACAACTTGGGACAGTACAGGGCAGGTTTTGCACATCAACTGTCACTGAAGCCTGGGTCCGTACCAAGCATCCCTGCCGCATCAGCAACAAACACCGAACAAGTAAGTGTATAACTGTTAAGTCGTTTTGCCGTGTTTTAAAATCGGTGCGTTTGCAATGGCTACATTAGCTGTGCAGCTAACCGCTTCCTGCAGTTAGCCAGGTACTCTGCGCTACCTCTGTTATAATAGCCAATCAAAACAGTTTTTACAAAGACACCCACATTCTTTTTTTTAAGTCACTCGTTCATTTTATTTGTTTGTTTGTTCAGTAAAAACCCAAACATTTGTTGAATTTATTTCCTCGCGTCGCACCTTAATGACGTCAGCGCGCGGTATTTTTCCCTGATTCTGGGCCGGGGTGTCATGAGTGGCAGAGCAGCTCCATCGCTGCGATCCATTGAAAGTCAGCCCTAGATCCAATCTTTTGTCGGGAGCCGAGGTCGTACGGGCGGCCCTCCAGCGGCACCGGCCGCCCGTGGAGGCAGCGGTTCTCCCAGGGGTGAGTTGGGGGGAGGAAACGGCCAAGTCCCCACTCCTCCATGGTAAAACTGCTCAGTTTTACCATGGGCCTCAGGCTGAAAAAAACCCCGACAAAGTCCCAGTTTTACCATGGGCTCGAGTTGTACCATTTTTTTAGACAGGGCGGACGGACCAGGGCATTCGCCCGCCTGGCCGTGCCCGACGAGGAGCGCTCTCGGCCGGCTTGGGAGGCAGACGGCAGCCCCTCCCCCCCATGGCACGCCCCCACCCTCTACCCTTCCCTTCCTCCATGCTTCTCATTAGCAAAACGACGCACTGGGAAAAGGGCTGAAATGGGGCTTTCTTCCAGGAGGCTATATCTACGTTCGGAGGGTTCATTTCGAGAAAGGCTGCGGATATAACATCCGGAAACCTCCATGAGCCCGTTTAAAGCATCAACAAACCACAATGCCATGGGTCCTTTAAGGCAGCCCTTGCACTAACTTTTTTAAGTTAAAACAACAAATAATCTCATCTCTTCTCATCTCATCTCATCTCATCTCATTATCTCTAGCCGCTTTATCCTTCTACAGGGTCGGAGGCAAGCTGGAGCCTATCCCAGCTGACTACGGGCGAAAGGCGGGGTACACCCTGGACAAGTCGCCAGGTCACAACAAATAATTTTTTACAGACAACTTCAGTGTTTTGTACCTTAAGTTACAATGAAGTTATAAAGGTAAGAATTCGCAAAATAACAACAGATACTCAGGATTAAGAACATATTCATTTTCTTTAAAAATCAAAAATTGAGGCAACATTGTATTAAATGCCAAAGTATAAAAACATGGCAATGACAACTGAAATTGACATCCAAGCTCTAAAGAAAAAGAAAGAAATAAAAAAAAAGTTAATTATCCCACTCAGGAGAAAAAAAAACCTTATATGGGACCACAGGCATACATAAGAGTCAACAATGCTGCCTATAAGGCACAAATACTTTAATACTTTATTACACTTTTGTTAAGTATATCTTGATCAAAAGTTTAAGTATAAGCTTACTATACTTAGACTTTTCTATATACTTTTCAGTATAAGCCAAGTATACTTATGTATAACTTTATTAAGTATATCTCTGATAAGTAAATCAAATGTAAACTGAAAGCATACTCTCTTGTTTTTAGTTTAAAAGAAGTATACTAGAAGCACACTTGAATAAACTTCCATCGTGTAAGGGTTGAAGAGCTTATTCATGTGGTGCAACAAGAAATAATGTTCTTGGTGAAAACTAAATTTTTTCAGGGTCTCGAAAAACTGGAAAAGAAATTATGCTAGTTGGCCTTGTGATGTTTTATTTGCTTGAAAGAAAATATTGAATTTTTCTCAATTGTCATCATGTTTCTTAATGAAGAATCATTTATAAAACGTAATTTTTTTGTACGGTGAACCTATTAAAATCAGTTGGGTCAGTTGTTTTTGTCTCTAGTTGCAACCCCCTGAAAATGCTACTTCCTTACTACTTACAGCAGTATGATAAGACTATTAGAGCTACACTAGTCACAAGGAATATGTAATAATGTCATAAAGAAACCTGTTGCGGTGGCTAAAGGGGTCATTTCCACTTGTTCCCGGCTCTGTGTGTGCTATAAGTGTGTGCTACATTTGTATTGCTCTGTACCATTTCAAGACTTTTACATCCGTGACACCATATTTGAAGCTTATTACATGCGAAATGTATCGCTCAAGCATTTTCCTGTTATCACCCATACTTGCTTGACTCATGCCAAGTCCTGACAAACAGATGGGGTTCACAGATTAGGAAAATATGTCAGGCATAGAAGGAACAGGGGAAGAAAAAAAAGGCACTTGCAGCACTTGAGCTGCAAGCTTTTGAAGGGTGAGGAAGGCAGAACTTGCCAGTGGTAGCCAAATTCTACAGTTGTGGTCAGATGTTTACATACGGTGACATAAATGTCATCTTGGATATGAATGTCATGGCAATATTTGGGCTTTCAGTAATTTCTTTGAACTGTTTTTTTTTTCTGTGGCAGAATGTACAGCATACATCTTTAATAAAAAAACACTAGAATTTGGTGCACAAGTTTTAATTTTCTTTGGGTTTTCTGAAATCAACACAGGGTCAAAATTATACAGACAGGGTCAAAAATTTACATAAAAAATTTACACTTAGATTATTAATTCAGAGGTGCTGAAACTTCAAAATGTCTTTTATCTTGCCAAGGCCAAGGTCTCTTAACTTCCTGTTAGCGATCATGATTGATTACAGCTGGTAGCTTCTCTGTGACTTCATAAAAAGGGTTTGTTTACAGCACTCATTGGATTGACCAACACACAATACAATGAGAAAGTCCAAGGAGCTCAGTGCGGATCTGAGAAAGAGGATTGCAGATGTACACAACTCAGGAATGTCTCTTGGAGCCATTTTTAAACAACTGCAAATTCCAAGATCACTTCAAACAATTGTATGTATGTTATCGTGAGGTGTAGTCACTTTGCCAAGCCACTTTGATTCAAAAAAATCCAAACTGTCACCCTCAGCTGAAAGGAAATTGCTTTGGATGGTCGGGAACAACCTGGGAACCATCATGGCACACCCCTGCCATGAACTGGAAGCTGATGGATCACTATCTACAGTTCAGTGAGTTTTACATCACCATGTACTAAGAGGCTGCTATCCAAGAAATAACCCCCTGCTCCAAAATCGACACCTTCAAGCTTAACTAAAGTTTGAAGCTGACCACATGGATAAAGAAAAAAAAAAGCCTTGTGGAGGAAAGCTGTATGGTCAGATGAGACAAAGGTTGAGTTGTTTGGCCACAATGACCACCATGTACAGAGGAACACTGTACCAGCTGGTGGTGATGGTAAGGATCATCATGCTTTGTGGCTGTTTTGCTGCCAGTGGAACTGGTTCATTGCACAAAGTGGATGGAATAATGAAGGAGGGCTACCTCAGAATTCTTCAGCATAAACCATAAGAAACTTGAACACAACTTGGGAGTTACAACAGGGCAGTGAACCCAAACACGAATCAGAGCTGGTCGTGGAGGATAAAGCAGGCTAACATTAAGCTTAAAACAAGTCCTGACTTAAACCCGATTGAAAATATGGTAAAGTTCAATTAAATTGGTAGAGTTCAATTAAATTTGTTTTTTTTTTCTTGGCATGGACCGTGCTTATAAGTCGAGTCCATGCTAAGAAAAAAAAACAAATTTAATTGAACTCTATCAATTCTACCATGAAGAGTCGTGAAATATCCAACCAGAATTCTACCAGAAGCTTGTTCATGGTAAACAAAAATGTTTGGTCAAGGTGAATCTTGCAAAGAGAAGTTTTACCCAAATATTAGGTGTGATGTACAACCCCGATTCCAAAAAAGTTGGGACAAAGTACAAATTGTAAATAAAAATGGAATGCAATAATTTACAAATCTCAAAAACTGATATTGTATTCACAATAGAACATAGACAACGTATCAAATGTCGAAAGTGAGAGATTTTGAAATTTCACGCCAAATATTGGCTCATTTGAAATTTCATGAAAGCAACACATCTCAAAAAAGTTGGGACAGGGGCAATAAGAGGCTGGAAAAGTTAAAGGTACAAAAAAGGAACAGCTGGAGGACCAAATTGCAACTCATTAGGTCAATTGGCAATAGGTCATTAACATGACTGGGTATAAAAAGAGCATCTTGGAGTGGCAGCGGCTCTCAGAAGTAAAGATGGGAAGAGGATCACCAATCCCCCTAATTCTGCGCCGACAAATAGTGGAGCAATATCAGAAAGGAGTTCGACAGTGTAAAATTGCAAAGGGTTTGAACATATCATCATCTACAGTGCATAATATCATCAAAAGATTCAGAGAATCTGGAAGAATCTCTGTGCGTAAGGGTCAAGGCCGGAAAACCATACTGGGTGCCCGTGATCTTCGGGCCCTTAGACGGCACTGCATCACGCACAGGCATGCTTCTGTATTGGAAATCACAAAATGGGCTCAGGAATATTTCCAGAGAACATTATCTGTGAACACAATTGACTGTGCCATCCGCCGTTGCCAGCTAAAACTCTATAGTTCACAGAAGAAGCCATATCTACAGTAAACATGATCCAGAAGCGCAGACATCTTCTCTGGGCCAAGGCTCATTTAAAATGAACTGTGGCAAAGTGGAAAACTGTTCTGTGGTCAGACGAATCAAAATCTGAAGTTCTTTATGGAAATCAGGGACGCCATGTCATTCGGACTAAAGAGGAGAAGGACGACCCAAGTTGTTATCGGCGCTCAGTTCAGAAGCCTGCATCTCTGATGGTATGGGGTTGCATTAGTGCGTGTGGCATGGGCAGCTTACACATCTGGAAAGACACCATCAATGCTGAAAGGTATATCCAGGTTCTAGAGCAACATATGCTCCCATCCAGATGACGTCTCTTTCAGGGAAGACCTTGCATTTTCCAACATGACAATGCCAAACCACATACGGTACTGCATCAATTACAGCATCATGGCTGCGTAGAAGAAGGATCCAGGTACTGAACTGGCCAGCCTGCAGTCCAGATCTTTCACCCATAGAAAACATTTGGCGCATCATAAAATGGAAGATACGACAAAAAAGACCTAAGACAGTTGAGCAACGAGAATCCTACATTAGACAAGAATGGGTTAACATTCCTATCCCTAAACTTGAGCAACTTGTCTCCTCAGTCCCCAGACATTTACAGACTGTTGTAAAGAGAAAAGGGGATGTCTCACAGTGGTAAACATGGCCTTGTCCCAACTTTTTTGAGATGTGTTGTTGTCATGAAATTTAAAATCACCTAATTTTTCTCTTTAATGATGCATTTTCTCAGTTTAAACATTTGATATGTCATCTATGTTCTATTCTGAATAAAATATGGAATTTTGAAACTTTCACATCATTGCATTCCGTTTTTATTTACAATTTGTACTTTGTCCCAACTTTTTTGGAATCGGGGTTGTATGTATATTTTTGACCCTGTATGTATAATTTTGACCCTGTGTTGATTTTAGAAAATCCAAAGAAAATTAAAACTTGTGCACCAAATTCTTGTGGGTTTTTTTTTAATTAAAGATGTATGCTGTACATTCTGCTACAGAAAAATAGATAGAAGTTTATTGATCCCTTTGGGAGGGTTCCCTCAGGGAAATTAAAATTCCAGCAGCATCATTGCAGGATAAACAGAGAATAGAAAATAGAGAAAACTTCTAGATAAATCCAATTAAGTATTTACATATACAAATATAAAAAAAATAAGATATGAAAAAAAAGTCCAGCAGGAGAGGTATTGCACTTTATATTGCACATTGTCCAGTATTGCTTTTTGTCAGGCTAGGCTACTGCTCCTTCCCGTCCTCTGTCCTCCTGTTAGTCCTGCACTTGAGAAGGAGCATTCTGTCACTGAACAGGCTCCTCTGGTTGCTGATGACAGTCTGCTGAGGGTGACTGGCATCGTCCATGATGCTCAGTATTTTGCCCATAGTCCTCTTCTCTGCCACCATCACCAGAGAGTCCAGCTTCATGCCGACCACAGAGCCGGCCTGCCTGATCAGTTTGTCCAGCCTGGATGTGTCCTTCTTGGATGTGCTGCCCCCCAGCACACCATGGTGTAAAACAGGACGTTGGCGACCACAGACTGATAGAACATCCACAGGAGTTTCCTGCAGATGTTAAAGGAGCGCAGCCTCCTCAGGAAGTACAGCCTGCTCTGTCCCTTCCTGTACAAGTGTTTGGTGTTGCAAGTCCAGTCCAGCTTGCTGTCCAGCCACAGCCCGAGGTACTTGTAGGAATCCATAGCCTCCACCTCGACTCCCTCGATCAGAACTGGTTGTGACCTTGGTCTGGACCTCCCAAAGTCAATGACCAGCTCCTTGGTCTTCGAGGTGTTGAGCTGCAGATGGTTCCTGTTGCACCAAATGGCAAAGTCCCTCACCAGGCTCCTCTACTCCTCCTTTCTGTCGTCCCTGATACACCCCACGATGGCTGTGTCATTGACGAACTTCTGAATGTGACACAGCTCTGAGTTGTAGCAGAAGTCCGCGGTGTACAGGGTGAAGAGAAGAGGGGCCAGCACCATGCCCTGGGATGCTCCGGTGCAGCTAATCACAGTGTCAGATGTGATATCCTTCAGCCTGATGTACTGCGGCCTGTCGGTGAGGTAGGTGGAGATCCAGGTGACCAGGCAGGGGTCCACTCGCATCCTGTTCAGTTTGTCCTGAAGCATAAGGGGCTGGATGGTGTTGAAGGCACTTGAGAAGTCCAAGAAGAGGATTCTCACTGTGCCATTTCCCTTATCCAGATGCGAGTGGGCTCGGTGTAGCAGGTAGAGGATGGTGTCTTCCACACCAACACAGTCCTGGGCATGTTGCACCTGGGGTCTGAGGAGGCTGAGGAAGAGCCTCTCCAATGTCTTCATCAGATGTGAAGTGAGTGCCACCGGTTGGAAGTCGTTCAGCTCGCTGGGCCAGTTCTTCTCAGGAACTGGAACGATGCATTATGTCTTCCAGAGGGTGGGCACTCTCCCCAGCTGCAGGCTGAGGTTGAAGATGCGTTGGAGTGGTTCACTGAGTTCAGCAGCGCAGGTCTTCAGTAGTCGGGGACACACCTTGTCCGGGCTTGCTGCTTTCCTGGGGTGAAGCTTCCTCAGTTGACCTTTGACCTGGTCTGCAGTAATGCATGGAGGAGTCTGTGTGGAGGTGGAGGAGGAGGAGGCTGCTGTGATGACTGGGGAGAGGTGTGTTGAGGGAAGAAGGAGAGATGGCTGCAGTGAGCGGGAGGGTGGGGGGGGGACGTGGACTGGTTGAACCGATTGAAGAAGTCATTCAACTCGTTCACCGTCTCCACTGTCCCCTCAACGACTCTGGTCTTTGTGTTGCGGCCTGTGATGGTTTTCACACCTTCCCAGACCTCCCTCATGCTGTTCTCCTTCAGCTTCTGCTCCACCTTTCTTCTGTAGCTGTCCTTTGCTTCCCTCACGCAGCGTTTCACCTCCTGCTGTGCTGCTTTCATCGCCTCCCTGTCCCTGCTCCTGAAGGCGGCCTTTTTCCTGTTGGGGACAGCTTTGACTTCCTGTGCTACCCCTGGCTTGTTATTAGGGTAACACCGTACAGTCTTAGCTGGGGAGACCACATCTGCACAGAAGTTGAGGTAATCTGTCAGACAGTGTGTCAGCCCCTCTATGTCCTCACAGTGTGGGCTAAGCAGCACATCCCAGTCCGTGGTGTCATAACAGTCTCTGAGGGCATCTTCCATTTCAGGGGACCACCTCCTGATGGAGCTAGTTGTTGCAGGCTGCCTTTGGACCAGGGGGGTGTTCTTCGGCTGTAGACGAATCAGGTTGTGGTCAGACTTCCCTAGTGGGGGGAGGGGTGTGACTCTGTATGCATCCCTTCCATTAGCATGCAGCAAGTCAATTGTCCTGTTGTTCCTTGTTGGACAGTCCACAACCTGGTAAAAAGCAGCCAAAGTAGAGTCCAAAGTAGCGTGATTAAAGTCTCCAGAAATGATCATAAATGCCTCAGGGTGCTGTGTCTGCAGCCTTGCTGTGACAGAGTGAATCCTCTCACATGCAGTGGCTGCGTCTGCCCTCGGATGGATGTAAACACATGGTGATCATGTGACTTAACTCCCTCGGCAGATAATATGGCCGCAGGCTAACAGCTAGCAGCTCCAAGTCCGGGCAACATAAGACTGTCTTTACAGAGATATGTCCCGGGTTACACCAGCGGTTGTTCACGTAGATGATGAGTCCCAAACCGTTGCCTTTCCCGCATGCTTTAGTGTCTCTGTCGGCTCTCACAGCAGTGAATCCCCACAGTTCCATGCTAGCATCTGGTATGAGGTGTGTTAGCCATGTCTCCATAAAGATAAACAAGCTGCTCTCACGGTAAATCCGCTAGTTGTTCAGTGTGGACAGCTCGTCGACCTTGTTCGGCAGCAAATTCACATTCCCCATGATAACTGAGGGAATGGATGGTTTGCAGCGCCGCTGGTTGTCCACTAGCCTAGCCTTTAGCTTAGCCCCGGCTTTGCAACCCCTGGGTCTCCTCCTCAGCTCCGCCGGGATGGGGTGTCGTATCCTGGCTCATCCCATTGTTTTCAGGGCCAGCAGTTCCTCTTTTGAATAAGTGAGAAAACTGGTTCTTGGTTGCATGTTAAAGTTAAAAATATCCATGTGATATGAAGAAAAACACACTATGTTTTCGTAAGAAGAGCAGAAAAGTACCGCGTGGGTTTCCTCCGGGTGCTCCGGTTTCCCCCACAGTCCAAAGACATGCAGGTTAGGTTAACTGGTGACTCTAAATTGACCGTAGGTGTGAATGTGAGTGTGAATGGTTGTCTGTGTCTATGTGTCAGCCCTGTGATGACCTGGCGACTTGTCCAGGGTGTACCCCACCTTTCGACTGTAGTCAGCTGGGATAGGCTCCAGCTTGCCTGCGACCCTGTAGAACAGGATCAAGCGGCTACAGATAATGAGATGAGATGAGCAGAAAAGTAAAAACGTGGAAAAAAAAAGAAGTTTAAAGAGCTAAAAACTACAGAGCTACTGGAGAGGCAGCTGTCTCCCACAGCGCCACATGAATAAAAAGAACAGTTCAAAGAAATTACTGAAAGCCCAAATATTGCCATGACATTCATATCCAAGATGACATTCATGTCACTGTATGTAAACTTCTGACCACAACTATACCTGACTGAAAAGTAGCTCCACCAAACAAAACTAAGTAAATTTGCTTTGGGGGCAAAAATAAGCACTTGGAATTCAGTCAAATGTATTCATGTATTCCTTGCTGCACCTGCTCTGTGATTTATAATGTCCAGGATCCAATACTGAGTGCTGTCTGAAGAAGATATATTTTACTTAAAATATGGTTACTCCTCATTGACCTAAACATTCAGAAGTGAAATTGAACTTTTGATGGCTTCCAATGTCTGAATGCATTAAAATCGGAGATACACTTCAATTCACATGATATACAAATTGGAATGGTGCTTAAATGACAGTTTTTGAAAAGTATTTTTAAGCCATCAGGATAGTATAACCAAGACCTAGTTCATTTTGTAACTGTGCATTCTTGAGGCAGCTCATTCAGGGTGGGAGATTCAAGGCCATTAGAGCCAAGTTAATTTTTCATTACACAATTTCACAGGACTTCAGCAAGTCACAAGGAGATGACTTGATGAGAAGCTAAAGCTGATTCGTGCTCCGAACCTGGCACCGAGGTTAATTTGATTCCTTCACTTGTCAAGATCTTTCAGAACTCTCTAAACTAGGTTTTCATCTTTTCCATCTGTAAAGTTACTTCCAATTTAAGATCCATCTGCACTGCTGGATTTCAATTTTTGAACCAGTGGAGCTGAAATACAGGTGGGAAAATTACACCCCCTGCCCGCCCCAAACTCACAACCTCTCACCACACCCTCTACCCCCTGCCCACTACCCCTCCCCACACCCCAGACCAAAGGTTTAATATAGGAGCTGGTTGAGAAAGGAGACAGCTTCCCTTTTTAATGTTTTTCCACTCTCGTGTTCACCTGTACAACTAATTTCATTCGTACTTGTGGAGATGAAGGAAAAAGGATTTGGCTCAAGGCTCTGTGTGATTGGTGAAACATTGCTGACACAATGTTTGCTTTTTTTTTTTGATGTCTCAAGAAATGGAGGCCCTGCTACATTTATGGAAAGTGTAATGAGGCTACCAACGAAAATAGCAAATGTTAAAATAAAAAAATAATATAACATACAGTTAATTACAATCATCTATGAGCACAATTAATGCTACTTGTGCAAAAATACTGTATATATTTAAACATCTATGTAAAGCGAATCCTTTAAGCTTCCCTTCTGCTTGCTATTTATACTGCAAATACAGTTGGTACACTTCAGTCCAAGAAATAATGAAGTGCTCCCACTCCCTCAGAGCTTAACATGTTAGGATAAATATGGCAGATAATTATAATTGTTCCACATTTCCATGCTTACGAAAACCATGTGAACAGATAAGAAAATACTTGAGCTGTTTTGAAATGACTTATAAAGCATGAATTCAGAGATTATTCCGAATCAATGTAAGTTTTATTAAAGCTTAAACTAAACAAAAAATGTTGTTTAAAATTCTACAGTATGAATCTCTATAGCTGTCATCATAAGCTAGTTTATGTCTTGGTAAGAGTACTCTTGTTACTTTTGAGCATAATTAAAGCATATAATATTTTCCGTTACAAAATCCTTTGTTGTCATTATGCTAAAAATTGACTTGGGTGTTTGAGGTTAGAGCTTTGAATACAACAATTGTTTAAGATAATTGATGAAACGGCTCTATTTTATTATTTTTTTTCTGTCATAATGCACTTATATATAAAACAGTGGAGCAGTATTGCCATGCTAGGGGATGCTGGATACATGAATAACAAAAACAAAAACAGATTTTTCCATTGCTCATCACGCCACAGAACTTCCCTTGGGTTATTCTGTACTGAGATTGACCGCACCCCGTCCATGCTGCTGCATTATGATTCAGGCTATCCCATAGCAAAAAAGCAAAGCTCTTGATTCTTCACATATTTTTGAGGCCTCCATTACCTTCCACTTTTATGTTTTCTGACCGAGCATTGGCTGGTAGCATACATCAACTCTGTACTTCCTGAAAAGGTGAGCAAAAGTCCGATGGGCTCAACATAACCCCATTTGTAATATTCTCAGTGTATTTCTACCTAATTGAGGCTCATGTTCAGTCATCCAGTATGAGACAGAATGGTATCCTGGTCTGGGCTCTAAGATCGGGTCTGTCCAACCAGCAGCCCAGTTGAGGTCAGGACTTCTATCCAGACTGGACAGTCCTCTTGATATTTTAAGCAACGAGTGGGAAGAGACCACAGTACTTATGCTTTGTCTTGAATGAACAATTTTGTACAGTCTAACCGAAATTTCCAATAACCCTCACATGCTGAGTTATTTTTTTCTTTCCCTATTTTCTCCTCAATTTAGTTACCTGCCAGTTCCCCTTTTGATTTCCCAAGTCCTAGTTCTCCCCATCACATGCTGGATCAGAGGGCAGCATAAGTCAAGTCAAGTTTATTTGTATAGTGCTTTTAACAATAAACATTGTCACAAAGCAGCTTTACAGAATTTGAATGACTTAAAACATGAGCTAATTTTATCCCTAATCTATCCCCAATGAGCAACCCATTTGGAGGAGTGCTATCTGCCCTCTTCAACATTCATAAGCTCACAGAAAAAAACAATTGGCTAGTGTCGCTGTGACTGATGTACAGTGCCAGTCAAATGTTTGGACACACTTACTGATTCATAGTAATGAGCGTGTCCAAACATTTGAGTGGCGCTGTAGGAAAAAGAGCGTATGCCATTCCTCCCCCCAAGTTTGTGCTCTTGCCTCAACTGTAAGGGTAAACACTTTTCTGCTGTACCACCATTAGGGAGCCCCGTCATGCTTGGTTTTTAAAGGCTGATTGTTCAAGACGCCAAAAAAATGCAAATAAAAACAAAAAATCTGTGATTTGTTAATTCACATGAACATTTATTTAACTGACAAAAGTACAAAGAAAATATTTTCAATACTTTTACTGACCAACTTAATTGCATTTTGTAAATATTAATTAAGTTAGAATTTGATACTTGCAACACACTCAAAAAAAAGGTGGGACAGAGGCATTATTACCATTGTGTTATATCACCTTTCGCTTCGTAGACACAGAGTGCGTGTGCTTGACTGGCCTGCTGCCAGTTCAGCTCTGTCTCCTGTTGAGAATGTATGGCACACTATGAAGAGTAGAATCAGACAGTGGTGACCATGGACTGTTGAACAGCTGAAGTCTTGTATCAAGCAAGAATGGACAAAAATTTAAATAGCAAAACTGCAACAATTAGTATTCTCAGATCCCATACAATTAAAGTGTTATTAAAAGGAAAGGTGATCTAACAAATCACAGATTTTTGTTTTTATTGCATTTTGGGAAATTTCCAATTTTTTGGAAATGGGGAAATTTCTGGCAATACTTATCCTTTCTATCTGTTCTACACTTCTGTCAGACTAACCCTATGACTACCCCTTCAACCCAAGTGTGCGTGTCTCTTGTCACTGAGAAAGCTATTCCATCCCATGTTGATCTCTCTGAAATTACTGAGCCAGCGTCCCCAAGAATTGTTTCCTGGACCCCTGTTCCCAATGATATTTCCTGCCAACACCTGAGACTGCATCTGACAATTCAGAAATCCCTTAAAATTATCTCAACTTTGCCTACAATTCATCAACAGGCAAACAGGAATTTGATCACTGACAGCATTTGAAAAAGTACATTCCTGAGACTCAGTATCTCTGGTGTATTCAGAAGCTGTTTGGTGAATGGGCTACTCGATAAATGTACTGTATATCTATATACATTTCCTGATTTTCAATAAACAAAAGCTTGAGTTGTTGACGAATAAATAATGTCTTTTTTTCAAATACATATTAGCTGTCCAATATTTTTATATCAAAGGCACTCTATTAGTCCTACTAAAAATGGGTTTTGGGTAGTTTAAATGGCAGCAAAAATTGATTTCATGTCAAAAAGCAGCAATTTTGTGAAGCACTGACGTGACTTGAATAAGTGCATGAGGCTTTTGGTTGGTTTCAAACATGCAATTAATGTTTTCCCTTCAGTTCTAGTTGAGAGACATTTTTCACACTCTTAGATCTCCCATCCTTTGCTTATTTGAACCTCTAATGAGAGTTTAACCAACTGAACAGTTATTGAACTATTAAGGAACTTTGCTGCTGTAAAAGCTGTTTTAGATCCGTGGCTCTTTGTAGTGCCAGAGGAGTCACATACCCCTTTTCCACCAAATCAGTTCCAGGGCTGGTTCGGGGCCAGTGCTGGTGCTGGTTCACAACTCGTTCAACTTGCGAGCCAGCTGAGAACCAGTTTGCTTTTCCATAGCTTGCGGTGCTAAGCGAAGACACGTCATTACATCGCTGTATACATCAGTTATGTCGTTGTATACGTCATTACGTCGCTGTATACGTCAGTTACGTCGCTACGTTTGCATAAACCTTGGCGCGAATATCGAAGCAAAAACAACATGGAAGAAGCAGCAGCAGCAACAATAATAATAATAATGGCTGACTTCGCGTTTGTACAGCTGCTGCTTCTGGTCGCTTAAAAATGGCGATCTTTCGCGGTCTTGTTATTGTTGTTGGTCTTAACAACTCCACCCCCCCGCTGACGTAAGGGGTTCTTTCCTCTGGCCCAGCAGAGAGTTGGTGCTAGCCTGGAACCGGTTTTTCTGGCCCCAGAGCCAGTTCTTTGTCAGTGGAAACAGAAAACCCAGTTCCAAACTAAGCACTGGCCCCGAACCAGCCCTGGAACTGCTTTGGTGGAAAAGGGGCAACAGTCATCTGCATCTGTGAACCAAGCTCGCCATAGGTCTGAATTTGCTACAATTTGCTGACCTTGTGGATATTCAGTGACATATTTAGCTGCAGGTTTTACTTTTGGGCCATGAGTGATGACATTTTCTGGTTTGTGTGTACTGTATTATCCTTATGGTACGCTATGTTAATGTTACCATGTTGACACTACCATGCAGGGTCCCCTAATGCTCTCTGTGTGGAGTTTCTGTGCATGCTCTTCCCATGTCTGTCTGGGTTTCCTCTGGGTTCTCCAGTTTCCTCCCACCTCCCAGAAACATGCTGGGAGGTGTTTTGGCTAAGATATATTGCCTCTAGGTGGTAATACATATGTGGATGTATGTACCTTGTGCCCTGTGATGGACTGGCATCCCATCCTGGGTGTATTTCCCATCTCACTCCCAGTGTTCCTGGGATAGGCTTCGGATCCACAGTGACCCTGACCAGCATAGGCAATTACTCAATGTGAGGGAGTGAGGGAGTTTTATCGAATGATTTAGGAGACAGCAGGTTGAACTAGTAATACAACCCCGATTCCAAAAAAGTTGGGACAAAGTACAAATTGTAAATAAAAACGGAATGCAATGATGTGGAAGTTTCAAAATTCCATATTTTATTCAGAATAGAACATAGATGACATATCAAATGTTTAAACTGAGAAAATGAATCATTTAAAGAGAAAAATTAGGTGATTTTAAATTTCATGACAACACATCTCAAAAAAGTTGGAACAAGGCCATGTTTACCACTGTGAGACATCCCCTTTTCTCTTTACAACAGTCTGTAAACGTCTGGGGACTGAGGAGACAAGTTGCTCAAGTTTAGGGATAGGAATGTTAACCCATTCTTGTCTAATGTAGGATTCTAGTTGCTCAACTGTCTTAGGTCTTTTTTGTCGTATCTTCCGTTTTATGATGCGCCAAATGTTTTCTATGGGTGAAAGATCTGGACTGCAGGCTGGCCAGTTCAGTACCCGGACCCTTCTTCTACGCAGCCATGATGCTGTAATTGATGGAGTATGTGGTTTGGCATTGTCATGTTGGAAAATGCAAGGTCTTCCCTGAAAGAGACGTCATCTGGATGGGAGCATATGTTGCTCTAGAACCTGGATATACCTTTCAGCATTGATGGTGTCTTTCCAGATGTGTAAGCTGCCCATGTCACACGCACTAATGCAACCCAATACCATCAGAGATGCAGGCTTCTGAACTGAGCGCTGATAACAACTTGGGTCGTCCTTCTCCTCTTTAGTCCGAATGACACGGCATCCCTAATTTCCATAAAGAACTTCAAATTTTGATTCGTCTGACCACAGGACAGTTTTCCACTTTGCCACAGTCCATTTTAAATGAGCCTTGGCCCAGAGAAGACATCTGCGCTTTTGGATCATGTTTAGATACGGCTTCTTCTTTGAACTAAAGAGTTTTAGCTGGCAACGGCGGATGGCACGGTGAATTGTGTTCACAGATGAATGTTCTCTGGAAATATTCCTGAGCCCATTTTGTGATTTCCAATACAGAAGCATGCCTGTATGTGATGCAGTGCCGTCTAAGGGCCCGAAGATCACAGGCACCCAGTATGGTTTTCTGGCCTTGACCCTTACGCACAGAGATTCTTCCAGATTCTCTGAATTTTTTGATGATATTATGCACTATAGATGATGATATGTTCAAACCCTTTGCAATTTTACACTGTCGAACTCCTTTCTGATATTGCTCCACTATTTGTCAGCGCAGAATTAGGGGGATTGGTGATCCTCTTCCCATCTTTACTTCTGAGAGCCGCTGCCACTCCAAGATGCTCTTTTTATACCCAGTCATGTTAATGACCTATTGCCAATTGACCTAATGAGTTGCAATTTGGTCCTGCAGCTGTTCCTTTTTTGTATCTTTAACTTTTCCAGCCTCTTATTGCCCCTGTCCCAACTTTTTTGAGATGTGTTGCTGTCATGAAATTTCAAATGAGCCAGTATTTGGCATGAAATTTCAAAATGTCTCACTTTTGACATTTGATATGTTGTCTATGTTCTATTGTGAATACAATATCAGTTTTTGAGATTTGTAAATTATTGCATTCCGTTTTTATTTACAATTTGTACTTTGTCCCAACTTTTTTGGAATCGGGGTGGTAGATCATATTAAATAGCAAGTATATTGTTCCACAGTACAGTACCTCTATCTATTCGGCATATCACTGCAGTGACGTGGCCACTGATGGCTCCAGCCATCAAAGTTTCTAAGTAGGAATTACAGTAGTGGTTTCCCATTGCCCTACTGGATTATTATCGAGGTTTTCTCTTCTCAACCATTCACACCTGTGGGCAATTTAGAGTAGCCAGTTAGGGCTAACCCTAACCCTCACCTAACTGCATGTCTTTGGACAGTGGGGGAAACTGGAGTACCCGAAGGAAACCCATGCAGACACGAGGAGAATGTGCAAACTCCACATAGAAAGGCCCTCATTGGCCGTGAAGTTTGAACCTGGAACCTTTTTGCTGTGAGGTGACAGTGTTGACCACTGCACTACCGTGCCACTCTGGGTAAAGTTACATTAGGTTTAAGGGGGTTAGATCTCTAGAGACAGTCGTCTCAACTTTCTAGCAATCACCTATGAATGCTTCTCTTTCCCATAGCTATTATTATTATACAATATACATCTCTGCCTCTCTAGAGCTGTTTTGCCTCGAATGAGCTTCATTGATACAGCTTGTAGCTTGAGACGTGATGCCTATTTTTTGTTTCGGAAAACAAGACTTTCGTACCTAGCATGAATGCCAGGTGAATAAATATGACTTGTTAGGGATTAAAAACAGAGGCGCATGCGAGTAAATCTCTCATCTGCTTTTCATCAGTCACTTCAAAGCTCAAGCATTTTTCTGGTTAAAAGTGCTGCTCGGGAAGAGCCGGGCTGCTGAGAACACCTGTGACTCCTTGCAGGGCTCTCTGAGAATTCACATTCCTTAGTTGGTCTGGTCAAGCAGAACAAATTGATGCACAGACAGACAGACAGACTGACAGACAGACAGGAGGAAAGAAGTGAGTTTTTTTTTTCCTCAGGAAACATTTTACATAGAATTTGTTTCATGCCCGGTGTTTGGGATTCTTTGAGGCTTTTTTTCACTGTTTTCATTTCAGCACTCAGCATTAATCCTACGATTGAATGTGCTGCGTTATCAGAGTGGCAGGAAATCCGGAGAGCCTTGTCTTCAATAAAAATATGCCCTTTTCCCTTCGTTTATCTGATGTGGTTTGTAGATTATGTTGGCATTTGAACACATAGGCACAGCTTGATATAGAGGTTTAGGCAGGATGTCATCTGTTGGCTTGTGCAGCTGGGTTTTAATATTGTGGAGGTCCTGAAACGTTGAAACTTTTTAGGTGACAAAGCAGTGACTAAACAGCATGTCAGGATGTGCCCAAACGCCCCGTCTCACACATACTTGGTGGTGATAATTGCTGTAATATATCAGTTTTGAATCAACAAAATAGAACAGTAGTGGGAACAGTGTGTGTGTGTGTGTGTGTGTGTGTGTGTGTGTGTGTGTGTGTGTGTGTAATTTAGTGCATTGATTGGGATGGAGCTGGCACCCTCTATATGGCATTATGTCTGTGTCAGTACGAGACCCATTTAGACTTTAAGCAAAGCTGAGCAGTTCCCATTACTGATTAAATGCTTCACTACTACTGCGCCGTATGGAGGACTCTCATCTCTTGTTACACAGATGTTGACATAAGCAAAGTGAATTTAATTGCCTTCTATTATGAAGTGACATACATCTGTAAACATACGTAAATTCATGTTTAATACACAAATTAAATCTGCATATCTAAGATAGATATTTTGCTTGAGGATATACAGTACACTCACCGGCTACTTTAATAGGAACTTGTTCATGATTCTTGGCTGCAGGAGTGGAACCCAATGTGTTCTTCTGCTGTTGTATGCTGAGATGCTTTTCTGTTCACCACAGTTGTAAAGAGTGATTATATGAGTTACTATATCCTTCCTGGCAGCTTGAACCAATCTGACCATTTTCCTCTGACCTCTCTTATCAATAACATGTTTCCACCCACATTACTGTCACTCAATCAGTGTTTTTTGTTTATCGCACCATTCTGTGTAAACTCTAGAGACTGTTGTGTGTGAAAACCCCAGGAGATCAGCAGTTTCTGAAATACTCAAACCAGTCTATCTGGCTCAAACCAACACCCATGCCACAGTGAAAGTCACACTTTGAGATCACAATTTTTCCAATTCTGATGTTTGAAGTGAACATTAACTGAAGTTCTTGATTTGTATCTGCATGATTTTATGCATTGTGCTGCTGTCAAGGGATCGGCTAATTAGAGAACTGCATAACACAGTAGGTGTATGGGTGTGTCTAATAAAGTGGCCGGTGAGTGTATTAGTATTTTTGTAGTATTCTATTGGACATCTACAGTATATATGGCTGTACAATCTATTGTTTGGTATTCATTACAATATTAGCCATCTTCTGATATCACAGAATGAAGTTCAGATAAGATCAGTGTGGCAGCGGGGGTGTGGTCAAGCATCGGTCTGTGACTGGAGGGCGGAGTCAGGGAATGTGAGTGGCAGAATCACTACACCTGAGGTCGATTAACATGTGTTTGTGTGTCTTCCCCAGTGACCACACCCTATTTAAGGAGAGAGCGAGAGCAGAGGGGAGCAGTCTCCCCAACCAGACAACTTTGTGTGTGTGTGTGTGTGTGTGTGTGTGTGTGTGTACGCGTGGCTGGGAGAGTTGATTTAGAACTGAAAAGTGCTAAATAAATGAGTTTTGGAACTTGAATTCTGGCCTGCCGTCTTTCTGTGCTCCTCCCACTCTTACGAACTGCCACAGTGGTGCCGAAACTAAAGGGTAGCTGTGAATATCCCTGTACACACACAACACCTTCACCCCCTGTGCTCCCCCCAATGCCTCGTCTTGCACCAGGCTTTGGTGAATTGAGGTCTGATTACAGCCAGAGTCCACCAATGCCTGATATGTATCCCCTTGGATACTCACCGGTATGCGATACGCTGTGGCCCGACCGAGGGCGGCTCCTGGCGCGTCGGGGATCCGAACCACCGCGCCCACTTCCATTACCGAGCACTGCTGTTGGAGGTGGCCCGGCTCCCCACAGCACTAGCAAAACTACAGCATCCCTACTGACAGTGTGAATGCAAACAGAAAAAAAGCCTTGAAGGTATGTAGTTCTCAGGGGAGCTCCCCAGTGGGTAGTTCCTCTGAAGTCCCTAGAACTGTTTGGTCCAGAAGTGCCTATTGTGTCCAAAGCAGAGCAATAATGTAACAGAAGAAGAAGAAGATAAAAATGCATCTTTGGTACATAATTACATCATTGGGTGTCACAGTGGTGCAGTAGTTAGCACTATTGCCTCACAGAATGAAGGTTCTGGGTTCTAACCTCATGGCTGACTTGGGTCTTTCTGTGTGGAGTTTGCATGTCTACTCATGCCTGCGACCGAAGACTGGACTCGGCAGATTGCACGGAGGAGACCACCACTTGGTGGTTCAACAGGCAGGAAGGTGGACCCAGCAAAGCATTTGTGGAGCATGATCAGGGCACAGTGCAACACATGGAACACTGTTGGCCATCCACTGCATCCCAACATAGCTCTAGCCATCTTGATTCTGTCTTGCCCCTGGATTTAGTTAGGTCAAGATGAGAGAGTGAGGCTGATGGCTGCGCAAATGTCCCTCACTCTAATCCAAGTCACACGCAAGTCATGACTTCAAATTCTGTGGCGATGGGCAAATGGCAAATCAGCAGGTGCGGAAATCCTGGGAGCTGTAGTCACGCACCTGCACACAGGTGGCCCAGGGCATAGGGTCGCTCTCTGCTGGAACGAAACAGCAGCGGAGTTCAGCAGTCCCCTGGGTGTTTGAGCAGCCCTGTTTAGGATTTGCTCTGCTCACCTCCATGGAGGAAGGGGCTAGAAAAACTGCCCCAAACATAGCCTGCTTCACCTCACCCTCGCCAGCACACTGTGGCTGGCAGGGATCCCACTCAGCGGTCGAAATACAGCAAAAAAGAAAATAAATAAGATAGTGAAGGTACTCAACCTTGGCACGTGGAATGTGCTCACTCTGCTGGATAACATCAAAGCAGACAGGCCAGAGAGAAGAGCTGCACTAGTTGCCAGGGAACTAGCTCGCTACAATGTGGACATAGCTGCCCTCAGCGAAACACATCTAGCGGACAAGGGCCAGCTCATGCAACATGGTGGTGGTTATACCATCTTCTGGAGTGGTCGTAGCAGCACTGAATGCTGAGAGGCAGGTGTTGGATTTGCTGTGAAGTCCCACCTCGCCCAGAAATTTACCAAACTCCCGGAAGGAATCAGTGATCGCTTGATGACACTTCAGCTCCCACTTGGAAGCAAGAAGAGTGCAACATTGATTAGTACTTATGCTCCCACAATAGATGAAATGCATCGCTGAGGCCCAGAAGAAACAAGCTGCTCGGAAGGCTCGAACTATTGTCACATTGGGCACTACATGCCTGACATGTGGGCATACCTTCAAAGCTCAGATTGGCCTCATCAGTCACCTCCAGACCCACAACCGCCACCCACCAAATTGAAGTCATGGTCATCTTTGACCCCAAATGACGAACATCATCACCTCATGCCTGCATGGATTTCCTCCGGGTGCTCTGGTTTCCTCCCACAGTCCAAAGACATGTGGATTTGGTAAAGTGGCTACTCTAGATTTCTCATAGGTGTGAATGTGAGTGTGATGGTTATTTGTCTCTGTGATAACCCTACGATAGATTGGAGATCTGCCCAGGTGAACCCCACCTCAGCCAAAGCCAGCTGGGATTAGCTCCAGGTCGTCTGCAACCCTAATGCATGACTATTTGGAAACACCATGTTATGGCTACTTGCCAGTCTGTACTGCTCTGTAAATTTTAAATAAAGAGCCTTTATCTTCTCTCTATAAACCAGTTTCACCCCTGGGAGGCACTTCTCAGAGAAAACCAGTTGGGCTGTGTTTAAACAGCTGTTGGATGTGCAGTTCAAAAACTTCGGCTGTCTGATTTTCCTCTCGTTAGCACACCTCGTTTCATCTCCAGACAGCAGAGTCTCATGATGCAGAAAACTTTGTAGCCTTTTGCATGTGCAGAGCTTCTCTGAGACGTCACCTTCGTTGACGTGATTGATCTTCTCACTCATTATCACTCAGATGACTGGAACAGTAGCATGCACCTGTTCAACGTGTGCATATCTGACGAGCTTCCCAGCATTTGATTTTGGTCTTTGGTGCTTGTAGATAGTCACTATGACTTCTGTGGGTGAAGTAAAGCATTTCTAGCTGGCTGATGATGACATGAACCCGTGGAATGAATCCTCCATGTTTTTACAGCTTCCTTTTCCTCACAGGCATCTCATTGCCATGATATACCTGTGTATATTTAATACCCAGTGCTGAAATTGGCCTGCGAATGTGTTTCATGTATCTGTAAGTGAATGTCTGTTTTGCTGTGCAGTCGGAGGTTATTAAGCAGACAAGCCTGTGCTAATTTGTGGCTGATGAGGCCGTCTGTGTTCATGGGATGACTGACAAGTGATGGGCATTACCGGTACTGAGCAGACAACTTTTACACAGTACTTAAGTGCCCGCGCTGGAGGAAGGTTAATTACCCCCTTCTAATAATGCACTGTTTTCTATAGCAATTAAGATTGCTTCCTTCACTGGAGTCTTAATTGAGCATGGTGGCTGGCTTTAAACAGATATAATTATCTGTGATTCAATGAGGATTAGAAGTAAATTCAGTTAGCGTCAGTTTAGCCTGCTGGTGGATGTCTTATATATCTCCACGGTGTGTTCACGAAAGCCTCTGAACTGTACATTGTGCTGCAAAAGTTATTTGTTTATGCCAGTGAAAGGTTTTCCAAGCTGTCAGAAACAATTTGGAAACCGTTTTCATTTTTTTTCCCAGTGCAATCTCATTATCACATGAGGAAAAGAACTTAATGACATGACTTACCTAGCTGCCTATCAAGTTAAGTTTCAGAAACTTTTTAAGCACAACCTGGTATTTCCCCTGAGATGAAGAGGAATTGATTCGGTTGACTGATCTGGATCAGACAGATTTTTATTTTATTTTATATATTTTTTTGTGGGTGCTGTAAATATTTTGCTCATTCAGAAAGCGCTGACAGTGGTTTGTTCTGTAATTGAACACTTTGGCTGTGCTGTCACTCACTGTGAAGTTATGCCTCCATCAATAGGAAACGGGGATTTAAGTCATGCCGCATTGCATTTTCCGGCTGGTATTGCAAAGTTGTGAGGAATATAACATTTCTGGTTTTGACTTTTCTACCGAAAACCTTAAAAAAAAAAAATTAAACTGTCTGGGATTGTTGTGCAGCCTGACATGTAATCAGATCAGTGTGTTGCCTTTTTAGAGTGGTTTTTTTTTCTTTTTTCCTTTTTTTTTTTTAAATCAGAGCCATATTTAGACTTCTGGATAAAGCTATTTTGCTTTAACTTGACCTTTCTCATTATAGCTTGGAGCATAACATTTTATTTTGAGGAGCAATCAAGAGCTGAGCAGGATTTTACGGTATAAAGAAGTTCTAGTTGTGAGGAACTGTGTTCGCACATATCAAGCAATGTCGAAATAATTCAAATCTGGTTTAAGAGCATTATACAGTGGATATAAACAGTCTACACACCCTGTTAAACTTGCAGGTTTTTGTGATATAAAAAAGAAACCAAAATAAATAATGTCAGATCCTTTTCTACCTTTTCCACCTGAGATATAGCAACCAATAAAATCCATGTGAAAAACAAATAGAAATATGTTAGGGAAAGAAAAAAGAATAATAATAAACTTAGAATAATCTGGGCGCATATGTAAGTGTATACCCCATTATATAATGGAGCAAGTGACTGTGCTCAGAATGAACCAATCACGTTCAGACTTACGTATTATTCATATGAAGTGATTCTGATAAACCTCAAATAAAGATAAACTGTTTCTGTATGATATCCTTGCTTTCATCTGTCTGCTGAAGCCGTGGTCTGTAAAGCACTTTCAAAGCTTATAAGTGCTTGTACGGTAAGAGCAGTGAGATCTCACTGCCGAAAAGTGTCAATCAGGATAGGGGTAGAAAAGAATTTCCTCAAGATTAGATGTACCAAGAACACTGTAAAGGCTATCATCAACAAGTGGAGAAAATAGGGCACTGCAATAATACATTATCAAGAACACAATGTTCTTCCAAAATTGAAGAAAGGACAAGAAGGGAATTTGTCACCGAGACTGCCAAGAGACTTGCAGTAACATTAAAGGAGTTGCAGGAATATCTGGCAAGTACTCGTCACATCCTGCATGTGACATATTCTTCTGTCTGGGCTGTGAGGTAGGGTGGCTAGATAGAAGCACTTTCACATTCCAAGCCTATCGAAATTTTGCTAGTAAAATGTGTCATAGTCTGATAAAACCTAGGTTCAATTCTTTGGGCAGAATTCTAAAACATATGTTTAGTCAAAAACATGATGAATCACTCAGAGAACACCAGACCCACGGTGAAGCATGGTGGTGGCAGCATCATGCTAAGGGGCAGATTCTATTTAGTTGGCTCTATCCATCCATTATCCGTAAATGCTTATCCTGTGCAGGGTCGCAGGCAAGGTAGAGCCTATCTCAGCTGATTATGGGCAAGAGGCGGGGTACACCCTGGACAAGTTGCCAGATCATCACAGGGCTGACACATAGAGACAAACAACCATTCACACCTACGGTCAATTTAGAGCCACTAATTAGCCTAACCAAAAGTCTTTGGACTGGGGGGAAGCCGGAGCACACCCACACAAGGAGAACATACAAACTCCACACAAAAAGGCCTCTGTCGGCCACTGGGCTCGAACCCAGAACCTTCTTGCTGTGAGGCGATAGTGCTAACCACTACACCACTGTGCCACTTCAGTTGGCTCTAATCAAGATGAATGGAATCATCTAAGTCTAAAATCCTTCCCGCACCATATGGTGCATTAGGCGGCACCGATCTCCGTTTCTGTAGCCCTCGGCCTCTTGCCTATTACATAGCTAGGGTTACAGTGGGGGGGCTGGTCCTCTGGTAATCACGAGAGTTTGACTCCCCACTGACATCTGTATTGCAGCGTGCCTTGCCAGATGGCAGTAGGTACCATTTTTATGATGGTCTTTGGTAGGACCCGATCGCGAGTAGAACTTGCGATCTCCCGAGTGAGAGGCGGACTTGCTAACCACTAGGCCAACTCGGGGTATCACGGTATGGAATCATGGATAGCCCCAAAATCTATTTTGGCCCAGAACTTGCACAGCCCTGTTAGACAACTGAAGATAAAGAAAATTTCCCCTTCCTATCTAAATCCTATTGAAAACCTGTGGAATGACTTGAAGAAGGCTGTGCACAAGAAGTCCCCTCACCTTTTGATAGATCTGAAGCATTTTTGCAAGGAAAAGTGAAATGAAATTGGAAAATCAAACTGCTAGACTCTTATCCAAAAAGACAAAAAAGTGCTAAGCATGAAGTTGCCAGGGGTGTGTAGACTTTTTATATCCACTTTATTAGCAACCCGACAGACACACCAGATGAACAAATGATTTAATTGCTGGAGTCAACCTTTAGATTAGCATTTGTTGAGGCCCTGTTCCAATTAAACGTACAGCTGTGAGGTAAGAAGAGAATTAACTATAATTAAAAAGTCATCTATTTCCCATGTGCTTATTCAATTAAGCTGGCAGCAGAATGGAAAGTAAAACGACTGCAGGTGTGAAGATACTGTGTATTTGCTCAGTTCTTGTTGCAAATGCAAAAGCTTCATGCTTCGGCAATCGTGCAACATGCCGCACGAACCTGAGGAACCTGAAGGAGTTCTGATGCTGTTCTGAAAGTTAGTTCTCTCACGCAATTAGCATGATCTGTGTCGTCGGGAATGCCAGACAAAACAATAGGACAGTTCTGTCTTATAGAAAACTAGTAGATCAAAGTCAAAACTAAACCCCAGATTGTCTTTTTTTTCCTGAGACAAAATGACAAGGCAAGGCAATGAAAACGAATAAGCAGAAGAACAGAGCGAGCAAAAAACCTACTAACATGTCCAAAGCTATTTCGAGTCTATTTCACAGATGCAGCTTCCACAGATCTTGCACAATTTCTCTCACATCTATTTTCATTTAATATTTAAAACCAGACATGCATACACTTCACAAAGTAAAAGCATGATATATCAGTTGCATCACTTTGTCATTACAGCCTCATCTGCTGCTTTGCAGTGGGTCCTAGCAATAGGAGCTGCTCAGTGTATTGCTTGATTAATGCTGATATCAGCTCAATTCAATGGGTTTTATTCACTTCAAGCAAGTCCCAGTGCTCTTTGTAGTGCTTTGGACATTAGATGAACAAAGTGGGGGAGTAGAAAAAGCGACTGTCTGTGTTAGTGCATTGTGATTGGATTAAGCAGGCTTATAATAGTACAGATATGCCAGTCTGAAAAGCCAATCAGTATGGCTAGATTACATCACTCACAAGCCGTCTTTATGAAACAATTATTATTATTAATTTTATTTTTTACATTTGCATTAACAATGCATAATCCACCCAGCCTTCCTCATGTTTGGTGCATTGTCAGTGGAATGAACGTGGGTGTTGAGAATGAGGACTTGGCTGAAAAGATACAAGATACATCCGAGTGCATGAGAGAATCACAATCCTTGGTGCACAAGAGGCAGATGGAGAAGCTCCATGTCAGATGGAACTCGGGTGCTGGAATCCCTGAAGGTCCTCCAGTCAGTCTGCAGTATATGTCTGGGTGTGCAGTTACGACAGCGTGTCTTAATCGATCCTGCTCTACAGGCTGCGACCTTTTCCCCGAGGCCACCTGATAAGAAGGGACAATCGTCGCCATCTGCCTCACACTCCCAACTCACTTTAGGGACACTGTCTGAGTGCGTTGCCTCAGATTAATGGGGGCCCTTCTACTACACACCAAAAATCTACGATAACCTCACATCAAAGTGGTCAGGCAAAGTTTATTAAAACATCTAAAAGACTGCGGCTGTGTTATAATTTATATAGTTGCTTTATATAGTTTAAAGGAGTGGCTCACCTTTCCCAGAATCCAGTTTGTTTTTTTTTTGTTTACATACGCATCACTGTGTTTAAGCATGTGACTGGTACTGTGTTAACTCTCAGTGCAGCTAAACCTCCACAAATTCACTCTTATTGATCCCTTCAAAGCCCATCTTGAACTTTTTCTTCATTTACATGTCATACGTGGAAGCTTTGAATACAATATGGCTTATCTTTTCTTCCCTTCGCGGCTGCTGGTGAGACGGCTGGGGCCGGTTCTTGTTCATTACAACGGAATAAGCATGCCAAAATGGAATGGATCAATGGAACGAATTTAAAACATAAATACTTTGACAAAATATCTTCAATTTCATTTTACAATGTAAATTTAAATCTATGGTCTAGGATGTCACAGAATATTGCTAGCATCAAAAATGGTGACTCGCTACTTGGCACAGAGTATTCTGGAACTAGTGAGATGGCCCCTTTAAGGTATAACCAAGTACAAGCACTGTTTTACTGTTTTGCTCAGCTCTTTACTGTCTTCTTTACCAAACACAAGCATGGTGCAGTAATACTCTTAAGAGTTTGTCTAAACTCAGATTTCTTAATTCCTTATTCACATCTACATTCCCTTTGTTGTCAATATTTTCCCAGTAGGCATGTAATGATTCACCCAGTTCAAGATTTGATTTGAACAGTCGATCACACAACAGTGCTTTCCCATTTTAGATCTGTTTGTGTGTTTTCACGGCATTAGAGCTGTGTTACTTCCACTTTCAGTGAAGTCATGCATTCCCGCTATTGTACATTATTGCACCCTCTGCCATCTAAAAAAACGCAATTACAGCTAGGAACAATTCAGAGATTACACAGCTTGATAATAATTCACATTTTTTATTTCATCGATTTTAATCATCATAAATTTGTAGCATGATTTATAGGGGATATTACATGGTTGTGTGAAGATATGAAATTTATCTTTGAGTGGTGAATGTATATATCACGAGTGAGTGAAGCGAATGACAAAGTATTTTCAACATGAGAAGATAAACTTCACATCTTCTTGCCACTGTGTAATGTTCTTTACATTATATGGACATATCCACAAAAAAAAATACAAGTTAATCAAAAGAATTTTAATTTTGAACCAGTTCGCCGTTTTGACAACGCACGTCTAGTCAGCAGGAAAACACTGGGAGTGATGTCATCATAGTGAAATATCAGGAATTATTATACATACAGGACACATTTTTGATGGAATAAAAGCGTGTTCTATTCCCTTGTAGCGGGTTTCATTCATTTGGTTTGATAGCATGCAATATATTTATCATGTCACGTATCCTACTTGTATTACGCCACTCTCCCCAATGGAGAATGAGCGTTGAATATGGTTTACGAAATTGCATGGTTGTCAATACAACATGACGTCACACATCGGAGATGTAAAACTTCCACACTAGCGAGTGACTGTGACAATTTGTAAACAAACATGGCCGCCAGGTTTGCTTCGTTAAATACCGAAGATTTTGAGAGAATTTTGAAAGAGAAAGAGGCACTGAATACCCAAAAGGAGTGTGTATGTATAATAATAATAATAATAATAATAATAATATTGGCTGGGGCGGCACGGTGGTGTAGTGGTTAGCGCTGTTGCCTCACAGCAAGAAGGTCCGGGTTCGAGCCCCGTGGCCGGCGAGGGCCTTTCTGTGTGGAGTTTGCATGTTCTCCCCGTGTCCGCGTGGGTTTCCTCCGGGTGCTCCGGTTTCCCCCACAGTCCAAAGACATGCAGGTTAGGTTAACTGGTGACTCTAAATTGAGCGTAGGTGTGAATGTGAGTGTGAATGGTTGTCTGTGTCTATGTGTCAGCCCTGTGATGACCTGGCGACTTGTCCAGGGTGTACCCCGCCTTTCGCCCGTAGTCAGCTGGGATAGGCTCCAGCTTGCCTGCGACCCTGTAGAAGGATAAAGCGGCTAGAGATAATGAGATGAGATGAGAATATTGGTTGGCTTTTTTTTCATGGTATATCAGATATATTCCATTCAGCTCGCATGATATTGAACTTGTCTTCGACTCATTCAGTATCATGCTAGCTGAATGGAATATATCTGCTACACCATGAAAAAAGCCAGCCAATATTATTTAATTATGTCACTCAGATCTGTGATGTGTTTTGTATGAAAAATACGAGTTTTTCAACATGAGAAGACAAACTTCATATCTTCAAGCCAACGTGTGATTTTTCTTTTTATTATATCGACACATTCACAAACAAAAAGTACCCAAATTTATCAAAACAATTCATCAATTTCCTCACAAGTGACATATAGAGATTTATGTCACGGTTTTGGTTCTCCATGTCCCGGCTGGAGCTCGTATGAAAAATATGAGTGGCGTATTTCCCAGTAAAACACTGGTGTCTATATAATATATTGTTGTACGATATATCATTACATGCTTGTTTCTCAGATATTATCTCTATAGTGTATAATAGCAGTGTGAGTACAAACATCAGCCTATTGTATATTTAAACTTCCTTACAGATTGTTGATGTTCAACAATAAGAAGCGGAGATTAAACTCAGTGATATTTCCCTCAGAATATTTCCCTTGCTTAAGCAGCCAAAGCCTGTGTATTGCACTAACGGAAAAGATCAGTCCACCTGTGGTGTTTATGACCTGCACGTTGGGCCAAATAACAAAGCAGGATATATTAAAGGACATGATTTGATGAAATCAGCCCTGTGAAGTGCTTACACTGCTTACACTTTTGTCATGGATGTGTCTGTGATATATCCAACCTCGCTGCAGGAACATCTGCTTAGTGTTGTCACTGGACAGCTGAACCATAGATAAAATGTTTTCACTTCTTTTTGTTTCAGTGGAATAAAAAGACTTTTTTTCCCCCCACTCCAATGGATGACAGAGCAAGGGAGTAAGTGGAACACACACACATTGACAGCTGTGTGTGTATATATAGAGGAGCTCTCGTGTCTTTAGTTCAGCAGGGAGTGGCACAGCATGTGCGTGGCTTTGGACCACAACGTGTGTGCTCGTGTGTGTGTGTGTGTGGAGCGTGGGTGCACATTGACAGGCAAGCTAGAGGGAGTTCATACTGACTTCTTATGATTGTAGAGTGCATTGTTTTATCACTTATCCTCCCAGCTGTTAAGCAAAACACCATTGTGTGCTTTATCAGCTTAAGACATGCAGATGTGCACACAGCTGATCTTTTAGTGCAGGCTTTAACAAATGATTAGCAATCAGCTATAAACAAACATGAAGCCTAACTGTCCATCCGGTGCTTTTTTTTTTTAAAAAAAGCTTGCATCTCAGGATGAAGCTTGATGGTGAATGATTTTATGGAATCCTTGTCCGATTAGAAACAACCCGGTTCTTTCCTGCTCATTTTCTGAAAGAGATTGATGAAACTTGTGTCAGTCGGTTATATCGATGGACACTAATGTACTTAATTTTTTATATATGAAACATAACATAATTTATTGGTTATTGCAAACAGTTGACAATCAAAATATTCTGATTTTTGTCCTTTTGCTGAAAAAATACAGTATTCCTCCTAAATTGTTTGCGTGGCTAATGAAAATGAACATTCCACTAATATTCACCCTCATGATGTACGTCCGACACCTTTTCTTTTAAAGATATTTTTTTGGGCTTTTTTCACCTTTATTGGATAGGACAGTGTAGAGACAGGACAGGAAATGAGCGGGAGAGAGAGACAGGGAGAGATCGGGAAATGACCTCGGGTCGGAATCAAACCCGGGTCCCTGGATTTATGGTATGGCACCTGAGCCACGACGCCCCACCCACACCTTTTCAAACTTTATTGCCCTATGTTGGAATTTCCTTTTGTTTATCATGTCAAAATATGGAAAACATTTGGAATTTCCTTTTGTTTATCACGTTAAAATATAGAACGGCTGGAGCCGATTACACCATTTTGTTACTTTGCGTCAAATAGGATTAAAAAAAAAATTTCCCTCCATTGGTGGACTTGTGCAATTGTGCAAATAAATCTTTCCTCTTTCATTCCTTCAACCACCTTACTGAGAAGGTCAATGATGGGATATTTGCAGATATCCAAAAACCTGTTGATATCCAAGTCTTTCATAATATTTAAAAATAGATGTGTTTCCCATATGTCCAGAAATATGGTCTTCTTGTTGGCATGCATCTCTACCCTATCTTTGCAAACTGTTGTCTAGTTGGTATGTGTACAATGCATTGAGACACATATTCCAAACACGCTGTATTCATGTCCAACGAATGCTCCTAAAACCAGAATAATATTAGCATATCCCACATTTCTTGATTGGAAAAATGTTAAATTCAGGATGAGGCCAAATTCAGAATAACCAAATGGAATATGCTGTTTAGATTACCTGTATCAAATTCCGAATATTGTCATATTTGGAATAATCGTGGAATATTAGTGTGCATGGAAATGTTCTGACTGATGACATAAGGGTAGCATTGTTGCCTCACAGCTCCAGGGTCTCCAGTTCAGGCCTGAGCTTGGGTTGCTATCTGTGCAGAGTTTCACATGTTCTCCTGGTGTGGATTTCCTTCAGGCTCTCGGGTTTCCTCCCACCAACCAGAAACATGCCAGTAGCTTGACTGGTAATTCAGAATTGTCACAGTATTCATGGTACCCAGGGTGTATTCCTGCTTAACCCTAGTGTTCCTGGGATAGGCTCCGGATCTACTACAACCCTGACTAGGATAAAGTGCTTACTGAAGATGAATGAAGGACTATTAATGCCGTATCTTAACACTCACCGTTTGAGCAATTTTGAACTGTTACACACTCATGTTGCTCTAAATTAAGTTTTCCATCCATCCACTATCTGTAGCTGCTTATCCTGTGCAGGGTCACAGGCAAGCTGGAGCCTATCCCAGCTGACTATGGGCGAGAGGCGGGGTACACCCTGGACAAGTCGCCAGGTCATCACAGGGCTGACGCATAGAGACAAACAACCATTCACACTCACGGTCAATTTAGAGCCACCAGTTAACCTAACCTGCATGTCTTTGGACTGTGGGGGAAACTGGAGCACCCGGTGGAAACCGCACAGACACGGGGAGAACATGCAAACTCCACACAGAAAGGCCCCCGTCAGTCACTGGGTTCAAACCCAGAACCTTCTTGCTGTGAGGCGACAATGCTACCCACTACACCACCGTGCTGCCAAATTAAGTTTTCTTCTTTTATTTTGTTCTGAGGCTTATGCAAACCTTTATACTCAATTTTTACACTATATGGCCAAATGTTTGTGGACACCTGACAATCACACCCATACATGGTGCTTGAAAGTTTGTGAACCCTTTAGAATGTTCTATATTTCTGCTTAAATATGACCTAAAACGTCATCAGATTTTCACACAAGTCCTAAAAGTAGATAAAGAGAACCCAGTTAGACAAACGAGACAAAAATATTATACTTGGTCATTTATTTATTGAGGAAAATGATCCAATATTGCATATCTGTGAGTGGCAAAAGTATGTGAACCTTTGCTTTCAGTATCTGGTGTGACCCCCTTGTGCAGCAATAACTGCAACTAAACGTTTCCAGTACCTGTTGATCAGTCCTGCACACCGGCTTGGAGGAATTTTAGCCCATTCCTCCGTACAGAACAGCTTCAACTCTGGGATGTTGGTGGGTTTCCTCACATGAACTGCTCGCTTCAGGTCCTTCCACAGCATTTCGATTAGATTAAGGTCAGGACTTTGACTTGGCCATTCCAAAACATTAACTTTATTCTTCTTTAACCATTCTTTGGTAGAACGACTTGTGTGCTTAGGGTCGTTGTCTTACTGCATGACCCACCTTCTCTTGAGATTCAGTTCATGGACAGATGTTCTGACATTTTCCTTTAGAATTCGCTGGTATAATTCAGAATTCATTGTTCCATGAATGATGGCAAGCCGTCCTGGCCCAGATGCAGCAAAACAGGCCCAAACCTTGATACTACCACTACCATGTTTCACAGATGGGATAAGGTGCTGGAATACAGTGTTTTCCTCTCTCCAAACATAACACTTTTCATTTAAACCAAAAAGTTCTATTTTGGTTTCATCCATCCACAAAACATTTTTCCAATAGGCTTCTGGCTTGTCCACGTGATCTTCAGCAAACTGTAGACGAGCAGCAATGTTCTTTTTGGAGAGCAGTGGCTTTCACCTTGCAACCCTGCTGTGCACACCATTGTTGTTCTGTGTTCTCCTGATGGAGGACTCATTAACATTAGCCAATGTGAGAGAGGCCTTCAGTTGCTTAGAAGTTACCCTGGGGTCTTTTGTGACCTCGCCGACTATTACACGCCTTGCTCTTGGAGTGATCTTTGGTCGACCACTCCTGGGGAGGGTAACAATGGTCTTGAATTTCCTCCATTTGTACACAATCTGTCTGACTATGGATTGGTGGAGTCCAAACTCTTTAGAGATGGTTTTGTAACCTTTTCCAGCCTGATGAACATCAACAATGCTTTTTCTGAGGTCCTCAGAAATCTCTTTTCTTTGTGCCATGATACACTTCCACAAACATGTGTTGTGAAGATCAGACTTTGATAGATCCCTGTTCTTTAAATAAAACAGGGTGCCCACTCACACCTGATTGTCATCCCGTTGATTGAAAACACCTGACTCTAATTTCACCTTCAAATTAACTGCTAATCCTAGAGGTTCACATACTTTTGCCACTCACAGATATGTAATATTGGATCATTTTCCTCAATAAATAAATGACCAAGTATAATATTTTTGCCTCATTTGTTTAACTGGGTTCTCTTTATCTACTTTTAGGACTTGTGTGAAAATCTGATGATGTTTTAGGTCATATTTATGCAGAAATATAGAAAATTCTAAAGGGTTCACAAACTTTCAAGCACCACAGTACAAGTGTTGTGATCGATTCTGAAGACTTGCCACGTTCATCTTTATCTTATTATGCTAATGATTAGCAACATTAACTCAAGATCACTCAACTATCACTGGGGGGGGATAGTGCACCTTACATGTACACAATATAGATAAAAGTTTGTGGACACCTCACCATTATATCCATATGTGGTTCTTCATCAAAAAATGCCACAAAGTTGGAAGCACGCAGTTGTATAGAATGTCTGTCTTTATATGCAGTAGTATTGCAATTTCACTTCACTGGAACTAAGAGGCCCAACCTGTTCCAGCATGACAGTGCCCCTGTGCACAAAACGAGGTTGATAAAGACAAGTGGAAAAACTTGAGTGTCTTGCACAGATCCCTGACCGCAATCCCACTGAGCACCTTTGGGATCAACTGGAACGCTGATTGCACCCCAGACCGCCTCACTCAACATCAATTCCTGATCTCACTCATGCATTTGTAGCTGAATGAGCACACATCCCTACAGCCATGCCCCAAAATCTAAAAGAAAGTCTTCCCAGAAGATTGAAGGATATTATAACAGCAAAAAGGGGAATAAATCTGGGATAGCTGAGATGGCCAGGTGTTCACATACTTTTGGTCATATAGTGTTTATGCAGCTTAGACTACCTCCATCAAGAAAAGTGACCATCAGAGGACCAGAACCACATTATTTGGAACACATTATTATCAACACAGCATTGACCTTGTGAACATGGTAGAGCATATTAGTGAGCCTATGTCCATCCATTATCCATACCGCTTATCCATCAGGGTCATGGGTGAGCTGGAGTCAATCCCAGCTGACTTCTGGTAAGAGGTGGGGTAGATCCTGGGCAGGTCGCTACTCTGTTGCAGGGCTAACACAGAGACGAAAATCCATTCATACTCACGGGCAATTTAGAGTAGCCAGTTGAATCCATATGTCTTTGGACTGTGTAAGGAAACCCCACACAGAAAGGCCCCAATCAGTGGTGAGGTTTAGACCCAGAACCTTCTTGCTGTGAGGTGACAGTGTTAACCACTGCACCACCATGCCATGAACGAGGGCTTGCTGACAATTGTACAACTCCAGGGTGCACTAATAAAGTAGGTGTGTCTAACGATGTGACCCCTAAAAATGTAGTGTTTACAAAAACAAATTGAGCCGAACAACAAGTGAGCTGAAGTTAGTGATTGTCTTCCTGTATGTCATATGTATACTGAGTGTATTAATGTCTCTTTCTCTTCTGTTCCCCCATCCCTCACCCCCCTGGCCTTGTGATCCTGCTTCCTGCTGGTCTTGAATTACTTGTACTACTCAAGGTAAGAGTAATGTTCTGTGGAATATTTATCCAAGCTTCTTCTCTCTCATTGCTCTCTTTTCCATGAAAGAACCTGTATCAGTTGTACACTCCAAATAGCCTTCCTAGTTTCATTTGGGCTTCACATATACAACGTAATAGTCAGATGTAATATATAAAGATGACAAAATCCACTGAACGCACTTTCATTTTTCATGTTCTACTTGTTACATCTGTTCTGCTCAGGATGATCGGTTAATCCTTATTCAGGGGAGACTTTATTTGAACTTTTACTGGTATCTTGGGTTCTCCATGTCCCAAGATTTGCTCTTGGAGAAATAAGAAATTGTGCCTTCGGGGTACAAATAGCTTCCTTCATGGTTCTTAATCCAATTGTAATTCAGTGATTAATCATCTTGGGTCCAATTCTAACTTCTTTAAGCTACCTTCGTTCTGCAATGACTGACTCTACTGCTTGTTCGGATCAGGACCCGTACCCTGGCCCCATTTAGGCTATTAGGATGGCATGCTGGAGGATTAATGATCACTGGGCTTTTGGCGAGATCCATCCATTTCTGATAACATATACCTGTCTCAGAATCTGGCAATCAGGCTTCTTTCACATTGCAAGTAGTGCATTGAAAACAGGCATTTTGGACTACCATGGCTATTTTAGTCTCACTGATTTTTCTTTCATGTGTACAAAGGTTCATCAATCCTGTTATTTAGTGCATTTCTAGAAAACGATACATGTGAGCAATGAAATGGTAAAGATTGTTACCTCAAGTTGACAGTGCAATTAAAAAAAAAGAACCATTTTCCACAGGGGCTTCAAGTACTGAGTTTTTCCTGGTAGCATCCAATTTTTATTGAGATTAAATACCATGAATGAATGGCCCAGTGTTTGCAAGAAATGCCCAGAGAATCACTTCCAATGGCTTTTGAAATTGTTCCCAGAGGTTTGTAGACTATAACTTCTGGAAATGTATCTGCCAGTCACACAAAGGAGCCGGTAACAGCTCCTGATTTAGGTGCCGTATTGGAGAAAAATGACTAGCTGAATCCGGACACCGTAGCCTGAAGGGGTGGGACCATCTGGAGCCCCAGACTGTTAATCACAGAACTTCACCTTGCTTTTATCCTGAGTTGAGTTATTTTTGGGAACAAGACAGGGTCTGCCTCATTTGGGTTCACTCAGTATTGTAGGTGTTGAACGAACACTTGAGGTATTGGATGAACACGTTTTGTGTGCAGCTGAAATTACATGAACCCTGTAACTGCTAGGTGTTCATTTTAATGCTGTTCATTTTAAGAATGACTCTTTTTTTTTTCTTTGTTGTTTTCTCACTGGCTAAATTCGCCAAAGTTTCCAAAGTTTCTGACTCAGACCTCTTTGCTGTGTTGGGCTTTTCTGCATCATGCAATTGTCAGCACTGCCTTTGCTATTGTTTTGCTCATACAATTTCAATACAAATCAAGTTTTCCATGCAGCGGTTTTTATTATTTCTTTCTTTTTTTTAAGCAGGGTAGGAGAGCTTATGACATTTCCTTTTTTCTCTGTTTGGTTGATGGGCACAGGCAGGGATAATTCAGAAATCCATAGCAAGCCCTAGAGCTGTTTTTTTTTCTTCCCCCCCACAAAGCTTGTGCAGGTCTGCTCTGCTTACCTAATTCTACCTAGGAGCATCAACTAGGCTATGGTGCATGTGTATAGCTGACACCCTCCTGCCAGTCGGCCTCCTTTTTTTTTGACCATACCTGCGTGATGGGCTAGCAGGGCCACGCTATGGAAATAAGGCAAATTCCCCTGGGGACTCACCAACTGACAGCATGACAGAGAGAAGCTGACGGTGCCCATCCATTCTGCCTCTTAGCGACACGCCGAGCCACGCCACACAATTACCAATTCCATCAAATAGATTTACCTTGCCTGTGTTCCTTTCTGGGGCCTTTCTCTGGAGATGAAATGGAGGGGGCGGGCAGCCGAGCAGGGGCTTGGTGAAAGACTGCGTAGCACCTCGGCGGCCACCACCAAAAGATTTGTTATACTTCCCTAGAATCCCAGCAGCTTTCTTGTGTCGAGAGAGCCTAACAAGGTGTGACAGAGTGCTCCGGCAGATATGAGAGGATCTGCTCGAGTTTTCTGCGCCTTCGCCGCAACATTATTGAACTACTCAAAATCGTATTGCCGCAGAAAAGCAAAACGTATGTATTTATGCAGGGAGGGTAGGAGGGAGAGACAAATTATGTAGGTTTATGAGAAACAGGATGCAATCCTTCATGTGATGTATGTACCTTTGAGCACATCACGTTCTAGCCAATACGCTTTTACAGAATATGTGTGATTAATGATTAATTGAGGAGTCGTCACTCGTTGTTAATTTGTGATGTGATTTTTTTTAATTATACAGGCAAGTTTTTGCTTGAGGCTGAACAAAAGACCTGAGGTCTTTAAAAATCTATTTTTCATTTCTTCTGTCTCGCTCTCGCTAAGCCTTCAGAGTGTGCAGAGAGGTCCACTTTACATCGCATGCAGGGATTTCTTTCCTGCATATTCATGAGTGTCTCATTACACTAGCCTATAGGGACATGGCTCTGTTCCTGCCCGTGTATATCTCTGCTGAATTCAGTTTGTGTTGCTTTAATCCATGACTGCCCTGCACTGTCACACACCGTCAGTCAGAGACAGTGCAAAACTCTCTCTCGGCCTCTCTCACTCATTCTCGTTGCTGCTTCACTGCTCATTTCTCCTGAGCACAGGGAGCAGGTAATCCTTCCCCGCTGGAACACCTGCTCTCACGCCATGCCAAGCATCGGCTTAACTGTTCAATGATTAACATGAACCACATGCGTTATAATTAGCGCATGCTTATCTGCCGTGACGACTCTCGGAGGAAGTAAGTACCAACCGCTACTCACCTAAATTAGCATCCTATGTGACAAAATTGAGGCACCGTTGAGCACCTGAAATGATTGAGTCTCTGCCATCTCGAAATGCCTCTCATCACCTTGCTGAGAGTCTAGCATTAAGTAGCCCTGCAAACTTTCTGTATATGTGCTTCCAGAAACTTAGTGCAAGTCCAGGAAAGTGTATGTTCAGCAATTTTGCTCTCTTCAAGCTTAAAGTGCAGCGAAGAAGAGCATGGCTGGAAAAGACAATCTATGTAGCAGTTGTGAACTTCTTCATCACAACAAACAGCTTCTAGCCTATGGGCAAACCGGATGACAAAATGATTCATTCCTTTCTCAGTGGCCAGGCTCATTCTCCTCTTCCCTCTAACTTTGCTGGGGGTTATATGTATCACAGAAGTCCCTATCATTTGTAAAGCTTACCGAGCTGTACTGGAGTAATCTGCACACTGAGTCATGGAATCGATGATGTCTCACACGCAAACTTCTTGTTAGAAACTCTTTTTTTTTCATCCTCTCAGCACCATGAAAAAATTTTTTTCCCAAAACGAATCATCTATCCCATGATTCATTTTGCCCATTTTTGGGAATAGGGCAGCTAACATGCACTGAGGCCTCAGGTCAGGGTCGTGCTATCTCCTCTACCAGAATGTAAGACAGATAAGTGGCACGTTAGGTGGCACCAGGTATAAAGATCTGACAAAATCTGGGCTTTGAAATGATATTTCATCTCCTCTGTCTAAGCCATCAAGGCTACATGAGGCTTGCCTAATGTGTTGTGAAGCTTTGCTGTACATCATGCTTAATGACGCCATTAATGTCTCGACACGGATTCTTCAACAGATCATGTAATGCCTTGCTTTGCTTGAATGATGTTCATGTGCTTGGCCTTCACATCAAATGATGATCGAAATAAGATTTAGTTGTCTTTGCTGTTTTCACCATTTTCATGCATAGGCAGCAAAATGCTGCTCCAGCAAGTTGCAATTTTGATGTCAAAACCAATTTGCAAATATCTCAGAATTGGTCGTTTTTACACAGCTGCCTGTCTTTTTCTGTCTTCTTCTGTCTGTGGTGATTGTGATTGAAATTCATGAGGTATTATAGTTTGTACGCCGACTGCTGATGTGTATGTATGCAAGCGTTGACTATTAAATCAATCTCAAATCAAAACGAACTGATTAAAGTTAAGCTCATACCCGTATGTTTAAATATGGAGGAGAATATTCTACATGAAACAAGCTGTACCAAGTATGAGAGATGTTGGTGTACAGTTACCGCTGTGTAATATTTCAGTGACACGTCAAACACTGAGAATTGAGGCTGGAAGAAACCTGGCATCTGTAAGTGGATAATTCTATGGGTGCTAGCTGTTCTCTGTGTTACATACTGCTGAAAGGACATATCTTCTGACTCAAGGGCCCTTTTTAAAACCTCCCCTTCTTTCATTCTTATTTGTGAGAGTCTTTTTGAGCTCAAATTGACAAAAAGGGAAGAAAGTATTAAATATTCATGGGTTAACTCTCATTAGAGGTATCTGTGTGTCAACGAGTGGCAGCTCTATTTTTGGGATAAGAGCAGTTCCCGGTGTTTGTTTCACTGGCTGTCTTTCACAGCCTTCCAGCACTTCCACTGGCATATTTCCACACTTTTGATGTTTGGGAAACAGTCGCACAACTTTTGTCAGCCTTCACCTGGGCTTGTCAGATTGGAGACTGCTGAAGTCTTGACGAGAAGTTTGCTGAGACCTCACATCAGGTGGCGGCAGCCGCCGTCGATTAGAGTAAAGGATTTCTCAGCATGGAGGAAAGGTGCTCGGAAAACGAGACTTGGACGAGACGTGAAGAACTCCGCTCTTGTAGGTTCTTGCATATTTAACCAGCCTGGGGAGCACTTCACATGATGCTTTGGACAATCGCACTTTGGTGTAAGCCTTCGCATCTTAAATAAGCCACAACAAAAGCCATGATGCAACCTCATGCTGTTTCTTAAAGCTCTTTGATGAAGGAAATGTTTCTCCACAGAGGTATCAAAGATTTATTTATTTATTTATTTATTTTATTGTAGCAGCACCATGCTCATTATGTCTCCTAATCTGTTGCTGCTTCGCGGAGCTCATATTCAAATGTGCACTCCATTCTTCGAAAATCCTGCACTCAAATAGGTGAACATGTGCCTCCAAAGAAAAGCTCATTTAACTAATAATATCTGCCCTAACTATACATGGCCCATTCTATAATTGCAGGTATATTTCAGGTGTTGACTCTGTAAGTCAACATCAACTCTGTTATTGTTAAACTGGGCAATCCATTAACAGACTTGGCGATAACATAGTTGACATTTTCCATCATTTTGTGTCTTAACTCCACATGCTAACCTCAAACTAGCTGCCACATGGCGTGTATAAAAACAGAATTTTATGGATTTTAATCATATTATTGTTTTTTTAATGAGTGAGAGATTCACTCCAATATCACAATAACAGATTTGATGAATAATTAATCCACTGTTGGTGTATCCTTAACATTTTGTTCAAATTAATGAAAGAAGAAACATAACATACCTCACTGCCTTTCTGAAGTTTCCCGCCAGAGGAAGTGACGTCTCTAGGTGCAGGTGTTGTGTGTATTATTAAAAGTCTTTGTGGATTTTATGCGGTTTTGTAACAGAGTTAACAGAGTTGACAAGGACATTGGGATGGATAAAAAATAAATTTTTTTAATGACTGAAATTTCACATCATACAGAAAATAGACTTTCTGTGCAATTGATTTTTATCACAGTTAATAGAATAAGCCCCCAAAAAACAGATTGTTTGACGGAATCACTTCATGTTTATTCAAGTTGAATGTATGAATCAGGAGTTGAAGATGGCCAGTAATGTGGGGGGAGGGGTGGGAGTCATTTAGTTAATGTTCTATAGATAAATTGGGTCTAAAATGTATATCAAGCATTGCTATTGGTGAAATTGTTATAATTTGCATTATTGTTCAAAACTGATTCAATAAAGATTTCCTTTGTGGAAAATAAAAGGTTTATCTCGGAGACGCAAAGTGTACCCCGGAATTCTAGAATGACCCATAGAACCTCTCTCCAGTGCAGATAATTTAGCCTTGATGAACTCATTATCCTACTTGTCCTTATATGTAATTTTTATTTCTCTTCAGAGATAGCATTTCAGGTACCATACAATTAATATCCACGTGAATAGGGATTATGATTCTCCCCGATCGCGGAAAACACACGGAAATCGCAGAATCACTTGTCTGAAATGGAACTGCCATTCTGAAATGGAAAACAGGTTTTTGTCGGCATCCAGTTTCAAAACCCAAGAAATTCAGTTCACGCAGCCGTACAGCAAGTTTATTTATTTATTTATTGCAAAAACACATTGACTCTCGGTGTAAACCAGGTTGTCAACAAACTGGAGACCAAGACCAAGGAGCTGGTCATTGACTTTGGGAGGTCCAGACCAAGGTCACGACCAGTTCTGATCGAGGGAGTTGAGGTGGAGGCTGTGGATTCCTCCAAGTACCTCGGGCTGTGGCTGGACAGCAAGCTGGACTGGACTTACAACACCAAACACCTGTACAGGAAGGGACAGAGCAGGCTATACTTCCTGAGGAGGCTGCGGTCCTTTAACATCTGCAGGAAACTCCTGTGGATGTTCTATCAGTCCGTGGTCGCCAGTGTCCTGTTTTACACCGTGGTGTGCTGGGGGGCAGCACATCCAAGAAGGACACATCCAGGCTGGACAAACTGATCAAGCGGGCCGGCTCTGTGGTCAGCATGAAGCTGGACTCTCTGGTGACGGTGGAAGACTATGGATAAACTATTGAACATCATGGACGATGCCAGTCACCCTCTGCACACCGTCATCAGCAACCAGAGGAGCCTGTTCAGTGACAGAATGCTCCTTCCCAAGTGCAGGACGAACAGACTTAAAAACTCCTTTGTCCCTCACGCCATCAGACTGTACAACTCCTCTCTGGGGGGAGGAGGGGTAATATGGAATCAATTTTGTGCCAAAATGTTCATACAATACTTTTGAAATATCAAACAAAAACGACAAATTAAAATACAAAAAAGGAAAAAAAAGTCAATTTTTTTAGACTGGCAAACAAATTATTCATGTAATCGTGCAAAATATCAGTCTATTACTCTTCAGAAACCTTTTGTTTTTGTTCCGCGTCTTTCTCAGTTTTGTCTGACGTAATTTATTTTGGTTGCGATTCCAGCTTTCTCGTTTGCGCTCCCTGACTTTTTGCTTGCAGTTTTGGCACAAACTTCACGTGTGGGTGGGCTGTCCAGGAATGCATTCCCATTGGCTAACTTGTGTTTGACTGACAGCTACACTCAGCCATTCCCTACTTGGATTCTGGCGGACTGTTTGACGAGTGACCGATCCATTGACGGTAAACAAGGATCGAGTGGACTTCAGTGGCGACTATGATATTGAATTAATTCAACAAAGTGTAAATTCAATATCATAGTCGCCACTGAAGTCCACTCGATCCTTGTTTACCGTCAATGGATCGGTCACTCGTCAAACAGTCCGCCAAAATCCGAGTAGGAAATGGCCGCAACAGCCTCCGGGGAATGGCTGAGCGTAGCTGTCAGTCAAACACAAGTTAGCCAATGGGAATGCATTCCTGGACAGCTCACCCACATGGGAAGTTTGTGCCAAAATTGCAAGCAAAAAGTCAGGGAGCGCAAACGAGAAAGCTGGAATCGCAACCAAAATAAATTACGTCAAACAAAACTGAGAAAGACGCGGAACAAAAATAAAAGGTTTCTGAAGAGTAATAGACTGATATTTTGCACGATTACACGAATAATTTGTTTGCCAGTCTAAAAAAATTGACTTTTTTTCTTTTTTTTTGTATTTTGATTTGTCGTTTTTGTTTGATATTTCAAAAGTATTGTATGAACATTTTGGCACAAAATTGATTCCATAGGGTAAAAGGAGGACAGAGAATGGGAAGGAGCAGTAGCCTAGCCTGACAATAAACAATATTGGACAACGTGCAATATAATGTGCAATACCTCTTCCGTTGGCCCTTTTTTCCCCTCTTCCCCATATCTTTTTCTTATTCTTTTTTATATTTGTATATGCAAATACCTAATTTAATTTATCTAGAAGTTTTTTCTCTATTTCTATTCTGTTTATTCTGTAATGATGCTACTGGAATTTTAATTTCCCTGAGGGAACCTGCCCAAAGGGATCAATAAAGTTCTATCTAATCTAATCTAAACTATTAACATTCTGCCATGTGGTAAATGACGTAAGGGCTTCTGATCAGTGTGTATGCTGATTGGATAAAAAGACGTGGGGATTATAAGCGGGAACGCTTCACCTTGGAAAATACAAAGCAGTTCACAATGCTGATGTACAGAGGTGATATTGAGGTTCGGTTTGAGTGAATCCTGTTGAAGCGGCCTCCCGTCTGTTTCTTCATTAGTTGTCAGTTCATGTTCATTGCTATTTCTGTGACTTGAATACTTTGTGAATTTATGGTGCCATTTCATCATGCACATGATGTCTTTTATTTCATTTTGATGTCTTTCAGTAGAGGTGATAACATACATTTCTTCAACTTCTTTCACTCTCCCAATTTGAACCTGAAAGTCTATAATTATGTAGGAATTGAATAAAAAATGTATTGCTCAAGTTTTGTTTTTATGAAATTTTTCTTTCTTTTTTTTTTTTTAATTGTTTTGATTTCGTAATTCCAAAACTGTATCATTGGTACACGGAAACTTTTTCCTATCTCTTATTACAGAAAATGGGAAAAAAAAAAAACCCTGGAATTGGCTAAATCACAAAACGGCAGAGGTGGACAAAGTACCCAACTTCATTACTTAAGTCAAAGTACAGATCCCACTGGCCAAATGTTACTCTGATACAAGTGAAAGTTGTCCAGTCAAATTTTTACTTAAGTTAAAGTACTGAAGTACTTGCTTTTAAAAATACTTAAGTATTAAAAGTACATTTTCTGTCAACGCATTGTTGTATTATTGCCACAACGCTTACAAAACCTAATACCTCTGAAGCAATTGACTGGATTTATTGACTAGCTCATAGAACCTGTAGAATAAACACCTGGTAGAATGCTACAAAATGAAACACAACTGAACGGAAAAAGAACCATTGTCATTTTAATTTTTTTTTAAATTGTAACACTCCTTTCCACCCCACAAAGCAGCATAGTTGTGTTCTGACCCAGCTCTGGCAGTGTGTGCACACATGCATGTGTATGTTAATCAGAAAGACAGTGGAATTGCTGTAAATGCAGCTTGCTCAGAAAATAAAAAGGACAATCCAACCTGATTAAAACCCAGGTCCACACCTCAAGCTTAATAACTGCCCAACAGCAACACTGCTTTAAGCAAGACAAAAAAAATGCAAGACCATCATCTGACATCAAAACAAAAAATTCCAGCAATTTGTTGTGACTGACTAGTATAATACTGTCCATCTCACAGGTCTTGTGTGTGTACGTGTGCGAGCGCACGTGTAATTGTATGTATGGCGGCACGGTGGTGTAGTGGTTAGCACAGTCGCCTCACAGCAAGAAGGTTCCGGGTTCAAACCCAGCAGCTGACAAGGGCCTTTCTGTGTGGAGTTTGCATGTTCTCCCCGTGTCTGTGTGGATTTCCTCCGGGTGCTCCGGTTTCCCCCACAATCCAAAGACATGCAGTTAGGTTGACATGGGGCGGCCTTGGGCTGAGGTGCCCTCGAGCAAGGTACCTAACCCCTGACTGCTCCCCGGGTGCTCTGGTGTGGCTGCCCACTGCTCTGGGTGTGTGCATGTGTTCACTGCTTCAGATGGGTTAAATGCAGAGGATGAATTTCACTGTGTTTGAAGTGTGCATGTGACGAATAATGGTTTCTTCTGTATTCATGAACATATGAATCTGCCTGTGGAATCATGGTGGTTTAATGTTAAGCTAGCTTGTCAGTGAAACTCCACCTGACATGCTCGCAAAATCTTTTCAAACTTGAAATTATATTGGGTAGCTAACGCTATTAGAAAAGAAAGATTTCTACATTTTGTTTATTTGGAAAGATTATGCTAAAACATATTTCTGAAACGACTTCAGATAACTTAACATTATTCATGTTAGAGTAACTCTGTTTTTACACGCTAACTAACAGTGTCCAAGTTAACTAGCTATGTGTAAACGTTAGCCATGGACAAGACGATGGCAACTTGGTGGGCAAATCTATAGAAAGTCATTTGACTAACCAGACTGCATAGCTATCGCAACATTATCGCTAGCTCTAAAGCACATACGACTTCATTGCAAGCTTTCTCTTGGAATAAAGCGTTTATATACCTCCATATGCTTCCGCAGGTCGGACAACAAGTATTCGTAGGCTGTGATGTGGTTCATTTTAGGCAAACAAAGCAAAAATTTAAAACAAAACAAATCTTTAATCCTTTCAGAAAACTGAAACATGGGTTCTAGGTATGGCCATGGGTGCATGCATTCCCCAGAAGAACTCCCTCCTTCCATTCTGCCATCAACTGATTGTGTTAAATAACGCTGTGGAGAAATCACTGAACTTGATTTTATACAGTCTATGGACGTGATGTGACCCTAGTGATTACTGCTAGGGTGTCTCAGTGTCACCTGTGAAAAAAACAACCGCGTTTTTGAAAAGAAAAGAAAAAACATCCACTTTCAAAACTGCTTCATAGTAACGAGGACCTTGATAGAAATGTAGTGGAGTAAAAAGTAAGATATTTGTCCTTCATATGTAGTGAAGTTAAAATCATAAGTTGCCCAAAAAAAAAAATACTCAAGTAAAGTAAAGTACAGATACTCAAAAAGTGTACTTAAGTACAGTACTCAAGTAAATGTACTTCGTTACTGTCCACCTCTGCAAAACGGAATTGGCCATTTTCTGAAATGGAAAATCATCATCCCTACTTCAGTATGTTTTTTTCAAACTGTTGTTTTTGTCATGAATACTTTCACACAATGTGAATATTACATTCGTGAAAAAAGTGACTTTTTTCACAACAAGGTCCATTTTTCTTAGCTTTCACACCGCAAATAAATGCATCAACCAATCACGTTGTGTGGAACAGACGTCATTCACATCCCGGAGCCGAGCAGCTTTATTTCACCCGTGAACTCACAACGTCATGAGCAATCGCTTTCTTTCTTGTTGCCCAGCATCCCTCCTCTTGGCTTCCACTCTTGCACGAGTTTATGAAACTCTCCCTGTTGTCATTTATACCCGAAACTTCCTGTTTCTTGAGAGCATGTCTATAACTATTGTCTTCATCACTACTAGATGATTCCATCATTCACTCAGGACTTTACTGACAATCGAGGCACAAAACCAGCATGAAACGAGCATGAAATAGGATGCAAAATATTTTAAAAATTTGCATTGCATGATTTTTTCGTATTTTTGCGGTTGCAAATGTGTGTCATAATCAGTCTTTAAATCCATAAAGATAACAGTCATGCGACTTTATTGTTCCAGTGATTCATGAACTTTTATAATTTTGTCATCTTCAAACCCACTTGCGAGGCAGCTTTGACACTGGAAGTCCTCTTTCCCAAAACAAGAATGTTTGAGACATAGGGCAAAGGGGTCGCTTAAATTTCCAGCCATGCACACCAAATTTCCCTCGCACTGACCTTCTGTGGCTCGGAGTCGGATGTGTGATGACAGAGAGGAAAAAAGCAAAGAGGAAAAAGCTGTCAGGAATCAGCTATCAAGTCTATTCACTGTACTTTTTTTATCATTGCTTTGCCTGTCTTTGGACAAGTGTGAAAAATCCATCCTGGGTAATAACCACGTTTTCTATGATATTTCTTTCTGTGCTGTTTTTTTTTTTTCATGAGCTGCCAAGAGGACGGGAGTGAAAGGCAGGGAACTGATGTAGTAATTAATGAGTCTGGAGATGAGACTCGTGCTTGGTAACTTTGGTGTCATGTGGGGCACCCTGTAGGGAGAATAGTAGTAATACGCTATTCAATTATGAGCGTCAATGTGCTCTGACACAAAGCCAATGGGGGTTGACAGAGCACTAAGCAGATGACTACATGCCCCAGAGCTGGAGCAGCATGGACGAGCTGCTGTTGAAGGAATGGCTTTGGGAATATGAAATTGACTGGAGGCTGTTCACGTTCACGCTGTAATACCCAGAGAAAATTAAATATATACACATAATACACACCTGGCAAGCTTTTAGAGAATAATGAGCCTTATCAGTCTTCTTAGAATTTTTGTGTAAATTACAAACACATGGCTCTTGATGAATTTATCTCACCTCGACAAGGTTGATGCATTCCACAGTTTACTTGCCGCACAGTCAGGGTTCAGTCTGGTATCCGCTTGTCCTCTTGTTGCCACCAGATTTATCGGTGAGCACAAGCTTTCCTTTATTTCCACCTCTAAGGACATTGCTCCAACTTGATGAGTTTGTGCTGAGACTTGGCAGCTTTGTGGCTGGCAGCCTGCTGGCCCTTAATGTCAGTCATACAGAGGGGACAGCTTGGATCATCCATCATGCAGGTGGCCTGATCACTATTTGGCCTGATGCTCAGGTGGTCTCATCTAATCTGCGAGCAGGAGATTCAAACACATCCCTGATCATAGTCAAACAGGATTTTTCCTTTCAGCTGAAGGAGAATCGAAAGGTCTGACCCTTCAAAAGGTGTCGAAAGGTGCCAGTGCTAGTGTTATCTCGTCATAGTCTGGATGATTGAAGCACTTTTTTTTTAAAGAAAAAAAAAGACAATAAATAAAAAGCACACAGCCCACAAGCCCACAAGATATATCCCCCCAAGGCAGACTGACGGTGATGTGACCTTGCCAGCTGTGTTGTAGCTTCATTTACATGGATCAATCCAGTGTTGATAGATGCCTAGGAGTTACAGCATATAGTTTATTGGCTGTTAAGCTAGAAAGGAAAAAAAGTAGACATGCCCAGATGACACTGTTGTCATTTCTGTAGAGTTTATCCTCTCATAAATAATTAATAGCAATTCCTACGGAGAGGGAAGTCACACAGGCCGGTGCACTGATGCTGAACTGATTGGCAGATTTGAAGACGTAAAAATAAGTATCATGAAAAGCAATTAAAAAAAGCACATTTTTAAAAATGTCTGGGTTCTCTGTTTACCTGAAAAGTCCAAATTGGTGTCTGTAAAATAGACATTCATTAATATCACAAGAACAGGGATGATTTGTTTTTTGTGATAATTAGACTACACTTGTGAGAATTCACTGCACTCAAGGACAAAGACAAGATTTAACCCCATAGCAATGGTAAATACAGCGCCATGACGGGGGTCACGCTTGTAGTGCTTCATTCAGATGAGTGAATTGTTATTGATTAGCATGGGAAGGTTTTGCTGCGTTTTTGGACGTACAAATCGCTTAGAAAGAAACAAAGACATCAGATTTTTTAATTTAACTAAAGTAGTTAATCATCGGGGGAAAAACTAGAGAGATTTCTAAACAAAGAAGGGAAAATGGGGAAAAAACATTCAGTGTCAAAAGGAGAGGTCAAAAACCCTATGGTGTGCTCACTTCATTTCTATGAAGGTAAGAATGAAAATAATAATAATAATAATAGTAATAATAATGGGCGGCACGGTGGTGTAGTGGTTAGCGCTGTCGCCTCACAGCAAGAAGGTCCGGGTTCGAGCCCCGTGGCCGGCGAGGGCCTTTCTGTGCGAAGTTTGCATGTTCTCCCCGTGTCCGTGTGGGTTTCCTCCGGGTGCTCCGGTTTCCCCCACAGTCCAAAGACATGCAGGTTAGGTTAACTGGTGACTCTAAATTGACCGTAGGTGTGAATGTGAGTGTGAATGGTTGTCTGTGTCTATGTGTCAGCCCTGTGACGACCTGGCGACTTGTCCAGGGTGTACCCCGCCTTTCGCCCGTAGTCAGCTGGGATAGGCTCCAGCTTGCCTGCGACCCTGTAGAAGGATAAAGTGGCTAGAGATAATGAGATGAGTAATAATTTCACAACTGGAGCACGGTGCTCATTCTTATACAGTGAAGTGAATACGAGCATCAACACAGCGGCTCTGCAGAGCCGCTTTTACGGAGGTGCATTTCCATTCGGGAATCCTTCGGAGCGCGTTGTGCATGCGCTTGTGAAACACCTGATGATGATTTGAGTGCCATCAGCACGCGCTTAAGGACACGGAGGCTTTGTGAAATATTATCATTATCACTGTCACATCTGTTTCTTGCCATGTTTATGACTCTGCCTTCAATTTTGTTTGTGTTTTGTTTTTGTAAATATCACGCCTGCTAATAAGCACTCTTCCTGCACTTAGACCCGTCTACCACCACATACCTGACAGAAGACTTCACAAAGTCTCTGTGAAAACAGCGTGCTGATTGTGCTCAAATTAGCATTAGGTGTTTCCCATAATGACTGGGTCCCAAGCGAGTGTACAACGCACTCCGAAGGATCCCGAATGTAAATGCACTTTAAGTCTTGGTGAGGCTGCGCTGAGCCGCTGTGTTGATGCTCATGTTCACGTCACTGTATAAGAATGAGCACCACGCTGCAGCTGTGAAATTAATTATTATTTTTTTTTTTAATTCTTACCTTCGTGGAAGTGAAGTGAGCAGACAATAGGGTTTTTGACCTCTCCATTCAACACAGAGGCCCGCCAAATGTGTTTTTTCTCATTTTCCCTTCTATGTTTAGAAATCTCTCTATTTTTTTCCCCTGATAATGAATTACTTTTGGTAAACTAAACAATCTGATGTCTGTGTTTCGTTCAAAACGATCTGCATATCCAAAAACACAGCAAAACCTTCCCATACCGGTCGATAACAGCTAACTCATCTGAATAAAGCACTACAAGCGTGCCCCCTGTCATGGCAGCGTAGATACCGTTGCTATGGGGGTCACGTGACTGTGCAAAGCCTCTATAGAAATGGCATTTTCCTTAGTCATGGTACGAAATGGGGGCGCACGGTGGTGTAGTGGTTAGTGCTGTCGCCTCACAGCAAGAAGGTCCGGGTTCGAGCCCCATGGCCGGCGAGGGCCTTTCTGTGCGGAGTTTGCATGTTCTCCCCGTGTCCGCGTGGGTTTCCTCCGGGTGCTCCGGTTTCCCCCACAGTCCAAAGACATGCAGGTTAGGTTAACTGGTGACTCTAAATTGACCGTAGGTGTGAATGTGAGTGTGAATGGTTGTCTGTGTCTATGTGTCAGCCCTGTGATGACCTGGTGACTTGTCCAGGGTGTACCCCGCCTTTCGCCCGTAGTCAGCTGGGATAGGCTCCAGCTTGCCTGCGACCCTGTAGAACAGGATAAAGCGGCTAGAGATAATGAGATGAGATGAGATGGTACGAAACGGGGATGAGAGTAATCATGCACTTCAGTCGGTTCTGAGCCATGCCACAAAAAGGCAGTGGAATATCTCCAGCGACTATATAGTCCATATAGTTGTCTATTATAGCAAGAGCATATGATAATGATAATTGCTGGGTAATGTCTTTTCTTTCTTTTTTTTTAGACCGCAGAATGAAAGACATGATTGGGGTTTATAGGCCAGATCAATCAAGTAATCAGCCTTTAACTAGCACAAGTATGACTAATCCTTCCCATCACTTTCTCTCCTTGGCTGAACATGATTATGAATGGCAATACCTATAATAATAGGAAATTGCTTTTTTAAATATAACGGCTTATTTTGACCTGTTGGTAATAAAAATCTTGTCCGTTCACTCCATTATTCTGTGCGGCCCCATGTCTCAGTCTCCTGAAACTGGAGGTCATGTTTAATACCTGACAATGCGCATATCCTGCTCGGCCTTTTATCTGAATAGAACAATGAGTGGAATTATCCCTGGGAAGATTATTACCTTTTTTCAATCTAAATAAGAAAAGATCGTGCGTAATATTCATCTCCTTCTTCTCATTCTCTATTGGAATTCATATGGGCTTGTTTATCATAGGATCTGTTTATTCAATAGATATTGGTGCGCTTGTTAGGTTATGTATTGAACATGTGAGGGTTATGATCTCAGATTGAATCCTGCCTACACACTGGAGGAGTGGAATTTGTTCATCATGTAACATGAGGTGGGGGAACAGACTGTTGTTTTGTCGTCTTAATTGAACATAAATGAGTCTCACTCTTTATAATTTTTCCAGCTCTGTGTTCCCAAGTTGCAGTATTTTCATGCTAAACCCAGAAGACAGTTATATAAATGAGCATGCTTAGTCATTACATGCCAGTAGAGAAATAGGTTTGTTGATGTTTATTGCTTAACAATAGGCATTGGCAATGATTGACAGCAGTGGTCTCTCTCTCTCTCTCTCTCTCTCTCTCTCTCTCTCTCTCTCTCTCTATATATATATATATATATATATATATATATATATATATTATATATGAGAGAGAGAGAGAGAGAGAGAGAGAGAGAGACATACAAGTGGCATATTTCCTAGTAAAACACTCATATAATAGTTTTTCATACAAGCTCCATCTTGGACATGGAAAACCAAAACCATGACATAAATCTCTATATGTCACTCGTGAGGAAATCAGTGAATTGTTTTGATAAACTTGGGTACTTTTTGTGTGTGAATGTGTCAATATAATAAAAAGAAAATCGTATGTTGGCTTGAGGATATGAAGTTTATCTTCTCGTGTTGAAAAACTCGCATTTTTCATATGAAATACATCGCGGATCTGAGTGATATATTTAAATAATATTGGCTGGCTTTGAGTGGTCTATCAGATATATTCCATTCAGCTAGCAGAATACTGAACGAGTCGAAGACGAGCTTAATATCATGCTAGCTGAATGGAATATATCTGATATGCCATGAAAAAATCCAGCCAATATTATCATTATTATCCATACACATTCCTTTCGGGGCGGCACGGTGGTGTAGTGGTTAGCACTGTCACCTCACAGCAAGAAGGTCCGGGTTTGAGCCCCGTGGCCGGCGAGGGCCTTTCTGTGCGGAGTTTGCATGTTCTCCACGTGTCCGCGTGGGTTTCCTCCGGGTGCTCCGGTTTCCCCCACAGTCCAAAGACATGCAGGTTAGGTTAACTGGTGACTCTAAATTGAGCGTAGGTGTGAATGTGAGTGTGAATGGTTGTCTGTGTCTATGTGTCAGCCCTGTGATGACCTGGCGACTTGTCCAGGGTGTACCCCGCCTTTCGCCCGTAGTCAGCTGGGATAGGCTCCAGCTTGCCTGCGACCCTGTAGAACAGGATAAAGTGGCTACAGATGATGAGATGAGATGAGATGAGATGAGATGAGATGAGACATTCCTTTCGGGTGTTCAACGCATCTTTCTCTTTCAAAATGCTCTCAAAAAATCTTCTGTATTTAACAAAGCAAACCTGGTGGCCATGTTTGTTTACAAATTGTCACAGTCACTCACTAGCGTGGAAGTTTTACGTCTCCGACGTGTGACATCATGTCTTGACAACCATACCATATTGTAAGCCATATTCAACACTCATTTTCCATTGGGTAATGTAATACATGTAGAATAAGCAACATGATAACAATATTACATGCTATTAAACCAAATGAATGAAACCTGCTGAAAGGGAATAGAATACATGTTTTAATTCCATTGAAAAAGTGTCCTGTATGTATAATAATATATGTTATTTACCAGCTGGGAGGTCCGTATTGTGAAATACCATGTCCGAGGTCTTGAAAGTACTGAGCAAGGCCCTCTGGGCCGAGGTCAGTATTCAAGGCCGAGGTCACGGTATTTCACCATACGGACCGACCTTAAGCTGGTAAATAATATATTTATTTTTTTCTTTACCAAATTCTAACAGAAAACGAGAGCGTCCCAAGCCGAGCCGCCATTTTGAATCCTCATTCACGGCTATAATGCAAATTGCTTCCTCCTCAGTATACAAGTGCACTTCCATGGCAGGAAAAAAAACTACATTTTGCCACCTATGTAGTCCCCTGTTTATACAAAATTGAGTCATTCAGGATTCAGCCATGTTTTTGCTCAGTGTTTTTGCTCGACCAAAGTTATACAGTATTATGACCTTTATATTGCATAAATAAAGCCATTTAATGAAACTTTGAAGAAGAGATTGTACTGGTTTAAAGTTTTTACCGAACATAATATTATATATTAGGATAATATGGTCTAAAATGGGCCTCATTAACTAATGAGATCAAACTGTTAGCAAGTTAGAGGTTTTTAGCTTTCTCCTGAAATGTTTTGTTTTATTTTGTCTTCCTCAGGGTAGTAAAACTCGCTTTCGCTGTGAACACTGTCGTTATCGCTATCCATGCTGTAAAATTCATGCTTTTTTGAATCCTCATTCACGGCTGTAATGCAAATGGCTTCCTCCTCGGTATACAAGTGCACTTCCATGACAGGAAAAAAACTACATTTTGCCGCCTATGTAGTCCCCTATTTATACAAAATTGAGTCATTCAGGATTCAGCCATGTTTTTGCTCGGCGTTAGCAACAGTTACAGGTTTTTAGCTTTCTCCTGAAATGTTTTCTTTTATTTCTTCTTCCTCAGGATAGTAAAACTTGCTTTCGCTGTGAAGACTGTCGTTATCGCTATCCATGCTGTAAAATTAATGCTATTCTCCTGAGAAATGCTGGCGAAAATTTATAAGATTTTTGATAATCTTATAAATAAATCTTGTAAAAAAAAAAAGATAAATGTTGACAAAAAATGCTACTATGTTTGTTGTTGTTGTGAACGAGTGAGTCTCCAGAGGTCTGTAACTGGGGTCCGTACCGTAGGATACGGACCCACTCGCCAGCCAATCAGAGCGCAGGATTTGGACCGCGAAAAAATAATTCCTATTATTTCACTCCGATGGCATCACTCCCAATGTTTTACCGCTGACTAAATGTGCATTGTCAAAATGGTGAACCGGTTCAAAATTAAAATTCTTTTGATTAAATTGTGTTTTTTTTTTGTGGATGTGTTCATATAACATAAAGAACATTACATGGTGGGGCGAAGATATTAAGTTTATCTTCTCATGTTGAAAATATTTTCACCCGTTTGCTTCACTCACTCGTGATATATACATTCACCATTCAAAGATAAACTTCATATCTTTACACAACCATGTAATATCCTATATATACACAGTACCAGTCAAAAGTTTAGACACACCTTTTAATTCAATGTTTTTTCTTTATTTTTATTCATTAAAAGTCACCTCATGTCTTAAAGTAATGATGGATGTCGTTTCTCTTTACTTAGCGGAGCGGTTCTTGACATAATATGGATGACTACAATTGTGGAATAGGGCTATTTACTGTATTATTATTTACTATTTACTGTTTGATCTCAGACACATTAAGAAGGCAAGAAACTCATCCACTAATTAAATTTTGACGAGGCACCTGTTAATTGAAAAGCGTTCCAGGTGACGACCTCATGAAGCTGGTTAAGATAACGCCAATAGTGTACAAAGCGTCATCAAGGGAAACACTTTTTGTTTTCCACATAATTTCATCTATGTTCCATGTGTTATTTCATAGTGTTGATGTCTTCAGTATTGTTCTACAATGTAGAAAAAGTCAAAATACAGAAAAACCTGTGAATGAGCAGGGGTGTCCAAATTTCTGACTGGTACTGTATATTTAAAAGACACCTGCTCATAAATGTTTTATAAATGCAAAAAGAATACAAATGTGTTTACATCACACAAGTTCTTGGAGTCAGTGAAATGGCAGAAGTGGATTTGTTGATGTCTTTGCCACCACTGCAACATGTAATAGCTTGTTCCACAGATGGTAGCTGCGACATGCGTGGCTTCCGTGCTAGTACTCTCCTATCGTCTCATCAGATAACACCAGTGGGTATAGCGTGTTTGTCTCATACTTACTCTGATGCTTTGCTGCCGCTGCAGAAGCGGCCAGTCTTGTTTTATATTTGTCATGGCCGGGTTGAGAGCACATTGCAGGTGTAACTCACGCCCTTTCTTAGACAGATTGTTTCCTCCCCCCGTGGCCATGAGTTATTGCAAGAGACCACATTTCTGTCAACAGGCCCAGCTTGGGGACCAACCAATCATAATCTAATCTTGTGAATGGGTTCAGTGTTGTTGGCGAGTAAAATTGTTTATTGTGAGGGGCACAACGTTTCGATTCCTGATTAAAAAAAATCAGGGGTTTTGTTGACCATTTGAAGCAAATTGGAGTGCGGATAAAATGTACCAAATTTAATTGTATATATCTCATTCATCTCATCTCATTATCTCTAGCTGCTTTATCCTGTTCTACAGGGTCGCAGGCAAGCTGGAGCCTATCCCAGCTGACTACGGGCGAAAGGCGGGGTACACCCTGGACAAGTCACCAGGTCATCACAGGGCTGACACATAGACACAGACAACCATTCACACTCACATTCACACCTACGCTCAATTTAGAGTCACCAGTTAACCTAACCTGCATGTCTTTGGACTGTGGGGGAAACCGGAGCACCCGGAGGAAACCCACGCGGACACGGGGAGAACATGCAAACTCCGCACAGAAAGGCCCTCGCCGGCCACAGGGCTCGAACCCGGACCTTCTTGCTGTGAGGCGACAGCGCTAACCACTACACCACCGTGCCGCCCATTGTATATATCATTAGGTATATACATATTTAATAGAAAAATCTGTTCATCTGTTCATTCGGGCAATTATTCAATCAGCCAGTTATACGGTAGCAATTTAATGCATAAAATCATGCAAATGCAAGGCAAAAGCTTCACTTACGTCACATTCACATCAAACATCAGAATGGAGGAAAAATGTGATCTCAGTGCCATGGTTGTTCATGCCAGATGGGCTGGTTCGAGTATTTCAGAAACTGCTGATCTCCTGGGATTTTTTTTTCATGCAAAGTCTCTAGAATTTACACAGAATAGTATGATAAGCTAAAAACAAGGGGAAAAAAAACATCCAGTGAGTGGCAGTTCTGCAGCCGGGAATGCCTTGTTAATGAAAGAGGTCAGAGTAGAATGGCCAGACTGGTCTGAGCTGACAGGAAGGCCACGGTAACTCAAATAACCACTCATTACAACCTTGGTGAGCAGAAAAGCATCTCAGAATGCTGAAAATGTCGAACCATATGGATCCAACATCAGTCATCCACATCAGGTTTTGCTCCTATCATCCAAGAACAGGAATCTGAAGCTACCTTAGGCACAGATTCACCAAGATGGGACTGGTGAAAATTAAAAACTTTGCTTGATTTCTTTCTTTTTTTTCAGTCTTCACCTGTTCAGTTTTGGTGACTACCCATCAGACATATGTAAAATGTAATATAATCCCTGAAATAATATCACCAATCATAATCAATTTACAGTTCATCTTTTAGTTGCACATCACATAATTGCACAGCAGCACCATGTTTATACCAAATAGACTCATGGTAGATATTAGTGTGCATTTACTGTTAGACAAAGCCCCATAATTATTTTCCCTTCACTGCTGGGTTTTATTCTTCACTGGGAGGAAAGATTGAAATGAAGCTGTTTTGTTTTTGTCCCATAATCCCATAATGATTTATAACACTTTTGGTATTATCGAAGATCTTTCTTTTCTGGAGCCTTAGGATTTTTCATGAATGGTACAAGAGCCTCTAGAAATAGGGTTTAACCTACAGCACAAGTGCTATGACTTGCCATGCTCATCTTTATCTTATTATGCTAATGAGTAGCAGGGTACTTTAAGGGGTACCTTAAATGTACACTATATGGGGAAAAGTACTGGATGTGGACACCTGACCATTACGCTCACACGTGATTCTTCTCCAAACTGTTACAAGCACAGAATTGTTGAGAATGTCTTTGTACAGCATACAAGGTCCAAACCTGTTGCTCAAACCTGTTTCAGCATGACAGTGATCCTGTGCACAAAGCAAGCTCCATGAAGAAATGATTTGGAAAGGTTGGCATGGAAGAATTCGAGTGTCCTGCAGAGAGCCCTGACCTCAACCCCACTGACCACTTTTGGGATAAGCTGGAATGCCGACTGCACCCCAGACCTCCTCACTCAACATCATCGCCTGATCTCACTAATGCTTTTGTAGCTGAATGAACACAAATCCCCATAGCAAAGCTCTAAAATCTATTGAAAAAAATGTGTGTTTTTTATTTATATATATATCTCTATATATATATTAGTGCTGGGTGGCACGGTGGTGTAGTGGTTAGCGCTGTCGCCTCACAGCAAGAAGGTCCGGGTTCGAGCCCCGTGGCCGGCGAGGGCCTTTCTGTGTGGAGTTTGCATGTTCTCCCCGTATCCGCGTGGGTTTCCTCCGGGTGCTCCGGTTTCCCCCACAGTCCAAAGACATGCAGGTTAGGTTAACTGGTGACTCTAAATTGAGCGTAGGTGTGAATGTGAGTGTGAATGGTTGTCTGTGTCTATGTGTCAGCCCTGTGATGACCTGGCGACTTGTCCAGGGTGTACCCCGCCTTTCGCCCGTAGTCAGCTGGGATAGGCTCCAGCTTGCCTGCGACCCTGTAGAAGGATAAAGCGGCTAGAGATAATGAGATGAGATATTAGTGCTGTCAAGCGATTAAAATATTTAATCGCGATTAATGTCGCGACTGTCATAGTTAACTCGCGATTAATCGCAATTTAATCGCACATTTTTGTCACACGAAAAACCATTGTAATTCTCTTACCAGCATAAAAAAGTGAATGGGCTTGTTTTGTACCAATGTTTTTCTTATTGCAAAGCATAACACGTCTTGACACAGCCACTGCAAACTGAAACCTAAGCTGAGCACCGGGGCTCTTCGTCCCGAGACTAACAAGAGAACCATGAGTGAAGTAATCTACTGCTTGAGTTAGTCTATCAGAGAGACAGGTTACACAGTGACGGTAGGCTTGACATGCTTGATTATAATATAAAGTACACTATTATATTAACTTTAAGTTGTTCGTTGATAAATATTGCATTGAATCTGATCTTTACTGTTTCAGCTCACTTAACACATTTTGTACTTTTACACTTTCTGCCTGTTGATGCGTCGCGCTGTCCAATCAGAGGCGGCCAAATTTGCATATTACAGGAAGGATTTCTGGGATAGCATTGAGTTTACAGTTTAGAGGGATCTGGCTTCTTTAGACGCTGTCTTCTTAAAACTGAATAAATATTTAAAAAGAGCCAAATGAGCCAGTCTTTTGAACGTCTCTTTTCAAAGAACGGATCACAAAGATGCGGATCCCATCAAAGAGCCATAAATCCCATCTCTACTAGTGCGCCCTGCCCGCGCTGGTTCTTTGAGGGAGGAGGGCAGAGGACTCTGGCTGTGCGGGGCGTGGCTAGCTGCTATCGGTTTTCTAAGCAAAGTCTCTGTTCCAAGTTCCTAGCAGTTTCAAAAGCTTATGAAAAACCTACATCATGTCACAGAGCATTAATCTCGCGATAAAAAAAATTATCGCCGTTAAAATTGAGTCGTTAACGCGTTAATAACACGACATTTTTGACAGCACTAATATATATATATATATATATATATATATATATATATATATATATATATATATATAAAACAGTAAAGGGAGCTCAAATTTTGAATGGGTTGTTCAGCAAGCACATATGGTTGCAAAAGTCAGATGTTCACATATTTTTGGCTATATAGTGTACCATAACTTTGGTGTACATTAAAATCTTTAAATGTGTATTCATTGCTTAAAAGTAATAATATGTTTCTTTTTATTCTGGCATGATGCTTGTAGTTCTTTAGTTACTTGGGAAAGTATATGTATGTAGGTTATGGGTACGTCATTGGACCTTAAGGACCTGTTATACATTTGAAGGTGCATTGTAACTGCTGTTATCAGAAGGCATGAACAAAAATGTCGTCATGTAGTCATGTCTAGGAGTTGTATATACGCCCTAAATTTACTGCAGTCCCACATAATACAAACTAATCTGTATGTGCCGTTGGATCCATTGATCGTGTTGTGCTTCTACATATGATCTTTAGAAGAAACAAAATTTTTTCATGTGGTATTTTTACTTCATGCTATCTCAAAGTGACTCCCTGAAGAGTTAAAAACTGAAACTCAAGTGTAACACTAAATGAAGGTGATGTGATGCCTAAAAACGGTTCGAAATAAAATCCATTCATCTATACATTATGTGTAACCGCTTATCCTGTGCAGGGTCGCGGGCAAGCTGGAGCCTATCCCAGCTGATTATGGGCGAGAGGCAGGGTACACCCTGGACAAGTCATCAGATCATCACAAGGCTAACACATACAGTGGTGCTTGAAAGTTTGTGAACCCTTTAGAATTTTCTATATTGCTGCATAAATATGACCTAAAACATCATCAGATTTTCACACAAGTCCTAAAAGTAGATAAAGAGAACCCAGTTAAACAAATGAGACAAAAATATTATACTTGGTCATTTATTTTTTGAGGAAAATTATCCAATATTGCATATCTGTGAGTGGCAAAAGTATGTGAACCTCTAGGATTAGCAGTTAATTTGAAGGTGAAATTAGCGTCAGGTGTTTTCAATCAATGGGATGACAATCAGGTGTGAGTGGGAGATTTCTGAGGATCTCAGAAACAAAGGAGATTTCTGAGGACCTCAAAAAAAGCGTTGTTGATGTTCATCAGGCTGGAAAAGGTTACAAAACCATCTCTAGGGTTTGGACTCCACCAATCCACAGTCAGACAGATTGTGTACAAATGGAGGAAATTCAAGACCATTGTTACCCTCCCCAGGAGTGGTCGACCAACAAAGATCACTCCAAGAGCAAGGCGTGTAATAGTCGGCGAGGTCACAAAGGACCCCAGGGTAACTTTTAAGGTGGGGTTTACATTAGACCATATCAGCGGATCATCAGATTAACGTTTTTAAAAACGATTAGCGTGCACACAGCAACACCAATACACGGATACGCTAATCACATGACTAATTAGATGGCACGTAAGTTGAAATGTGTAATGTGTAAATTTCTCCTCACCGGCTCGGCTCCGCAGGCATCCTGCGCTCCAAATCACTCCACCCTGAACAGCGAGTGCCCTCTGGAGGGTGCGCACTCCCCGGCCCTGCGCAGCTCACAGAGCGCGCAAGTGAAGCGCACGAGCAGTGATTCGGGACTGAGCCGCTGTGTGTGTGATCCCAGTGCATATCGGGCATGCGCGTCACTTACCACTTGCAAGTGGAAGGATGGCAAGCCTAAAGACAATCATAACTACACAATGGGCAGTATTTGCATCAGTATTTGCAGTATTTTCATACTTTTATACTCTTTAATGAAAGGTGATACAAGGCGGAAGTCCGCGCCGTTTTTCAGCAGTCGCGTCACATGACCAACGGCAGCGAATCAGGAAGGTGGATGTCACAGTGACGTTGTCCAATGACGACGTCAGCTAGAGCTCAGCACAGCGTATCCGCATATCCTCAATGTTTACACAGCACCGGACCAGACACGAACTGGGTTGAATACGTGGGCCCTGGCGGATTCCCGTTTCCCGGCGTTTCCCGGCGTTTTAATATAAACGGACAGTGCATCCGCGAAGAAAACGAGACAGATACGGTCTAATGTAAACTTTGCCTAAGCCACTGAAGGCCTCTCTCACATTGGCTAATGTTAATGTTCATGAGTCCACCATCAGGAGAACACTGAACAACAATGGTGTGCATGGCAGGGTTGCAAGGAGAAAGCCACGGCTCTCCAAAAAGAACATTGCTGCTCGTCTGCAGTTTGCTAAAGATCACGTGGACAAGCCAGAAGGCTATTGGAAAAATGTTTTGTGGATGGATGAGACCAAAATAGAACTTTTTGGTTTAATTGAGAAGTGTTATGCTTCTACTACTTTTAGGGCTTGTGTGAAAATCTGATGTTTTAGGTCATATTTAATCAGAAATATAGAAAATCTAAAGGGTTCATAAACTTTCAAGCACCACTCTATCTAAAGTGACATTTCGGTTTAGGAAAAGTTGTGGGTGCTGAATTAATCGATTTACAAAGGCATTGTTTGGTATTTTGAACCATTCAGTAGCAATGCCACAAGTTGCATTTTCATTAAAGGAAGAGATTAAATGTGGCTGTGAAAGAAGCAATGCTTTGAAGACGCTGTTGAGAGATGTATTCAGACTTGTATTATGTGAGTGATTAGCTTGATTTTCATAAAACATAGGATGCATAATTCTTTTCACTGTCTCGGTCAATATCTTTAACTCAAGCATTTGCCAAAAGCTCAAAGAGATCCAGACTGTTAGAAAGTACAGTCTGATAGATCACATTCCATGAGTTAGCAAGGACACCTGAGAAAGAGAGATATAACAAATGACTGAAAATGTTAGAAAGTTATTTCCATATGAATAAATAACTGTGAAGACTACATTCAAATAAATGTCTACTAATAATCTAATACATTGTGGTGTAGTGGTTAGCATTGTCACCTCACAGCAAGAAGGTTCTGGGTTCGACCTCGTGCCTACGTGGCTTTCCTTGAAGATTTACAGTACATAGAAGACGTGGATTTAAAGCAACTAGCAACTGTAAACTGCCCATAAGTGTGAATGTGAGTGTGAATGGTTGCTCGCCCTGGGATAGATTAGTGACCTGCCCAGGATGGACCACGCCTCTCATCTGAAATCAGCTGTGATTGGCTCCAGCTTCCCCACAACCCGGACAGATAAGCAGCATCAAAAATGGATGGAAGGACGGAAGGATAGATGGATGAATCTATCCTATCCTTCCTAATATGTTGAGCTCTATTGTCATGAAGTTATGTTTATACGTGAAGAGCTTTACCACCACACTTCTTCACTTGCATAATGTGACGTCTTTCTGCAGCACCGTGCTGACCTTCGATTCAAAATGATCCCGTTATAAAATAAAAATGAATTTTAAAAAGCAATTTATTGTGATAATAATGAAATGTCATAATGTCATAAGAATGATTTCGAGCCTCATGAAATATTAAGTGTTTCATGAAATATTGAAGCACTTCATATATTTTCATATCAGCGTTTATTTATACAAATATTCATTTCAGAATATCATATTTACGCCAATATGTTACTTAGAATGGCTTGAATTGCATTCTGCAGTCCTTTGTGTATATTTTGTATTGCCCCGAGTGAAATATTTAGCATATTCTCTGGCAGTGGTGTTCTACACATACAGTATAATACAGCTCCAAACAAGATTGAAGAGACAAATACACAAGTTCAAGGTCTGAATAACTGATAACTGGGACTTATTTCTGTTTTTTTTTTTGCAAACTCCAGTCCAAATGTGCATCAATAGTCACAAGCAGAGTTTGCATCTATCCATAGAAAACTCTGAAGTCTGTGCACAATTTCAGTTCTAACTCCTCACCACATGCATTCGGTTCTGAATACAGCTCTTGCTGATCAAAGAAGCATCTCTCATATGAACAGATAAAAAGAAGCACCAATCTAGTGCAGTTTTACATTATTGATGAAATTGTTCTTATCTGGTTATCTTCATCCATCAGACTGTAATGATGAAAAGGAGGGCAAAAAACTAAACTCCATCGCTAGAATGAGAGGAAGGGGATATTTTTGACCTCCAGATAAGATTAGAAGAGGGCACTGAAATTCAGGATTCTACAGGGGATATGGATGGTTAATGTGGAAATGAAAGGTGAAAAGGCTTTTGATGGGGCTCAGGGAAAAGACTTGGCAGCATGAATGTTTGCTTAGAGATTCATAAATGTCATACGCGGAGCTTAGAGAGCACAGAGAGTTTGTTTGTACCAGGCAAAAACAGGAATGAAGAGCCACTTCAGTGTAGAAACAGTTGATTTACTCTGTCGTCACGCTTTTAGGCTGCATATAGAAAAGGGCTTTATGATGCCATAGATTTTCTATAAGGCTTTTTATGTTCTATCTGTAAGGCATTTGAAAGATAAGTGCATGCAAGACTGAGAGAAAGAAATGACCATGCTGGAATGACTCTGTTGAAAGGTCAACATTAATACTGCATGGATATGGTACTACATTGTACATTGCCGAGATCATTTCATCATTATTTCCTGTATTATCTATTTATATGAAGAGCTACATATATGGTAATAAACAGATGATGTATTTTAATGGAAGATTATTATTATTATTATTATCCATCCATCCATCCATTATCTGTAGCTGCTTATCCTGTTCTACAGGGTCGCAGGCAAGCTGGAGCCTATCCCAGCTGACTACGGGCGAAAGGCGGGGTACACCCTGGACAAGTCGCCAGGTCATCACAGGGCTGACACAGAGAGACACAGACAACCATTCACACTCACATTCACACCTACGGTCAATTTAGAGTCACCAGTTAACCTAACCTGCATGTCTTTGGACTGTGGGGGAAACCGGAGCACCCGGAGGAAACCCACGCGGACACGGGGAGAACATGCAAACTCCGCACAGAAAGGCCCTCGCTGGCCACGGGGCTCGAACCCAGACCTTCTTGCTGTGAGGTGACAGTGCTAACCACTACACCACCATGCCGCCTATTATTTATTTATCCTTGAAGTCCAGCTCTTTTCTCTTATAGAGCCGAGTTCATCCCTTGAACTTGGGGCAATCAAGGTGTGATGGATGACTTGATGGATAGGATCCTCCTGATAATGTGAGAAGATCGTCTAAGGAGGACGATCCTCTGAAGCTCTTCCATTCTGATGTTTCCTGGGGATTTTGCTGGTGTACTTTTCCATCGTCTTCTTGACGAGCCCAAAAGCACCTATGACCACTGGTTTTGTTGTGGTTCTCATGCTCCATGCTCTCTCTATTTCTATTTCTAGGTCTTTATACTTGGAGAGTTTTTCTATTTAGAGATTTAAATAATAATAATAATAATTATTATTATTATTATGGGCGGCACGGTGGTGTAGTGGTTAGCACTGTCACCTCACAGCAAGAAGGTCCGGGTTCGAGCCCCGTGGCCGGTGAGGGCCTTTCTGTTGCCCCTTTTCCACCAAAGCAGTTCCAGGGCTGGTTCGGGGCCAGTGCTTAGTTTGGAACCGGGTTTTCTGTTTCCACTGACAAAGAACTGGCTCTGGGGCCAGAAAAACCAGTTCCAGGCTAGCACCAACTCTCTGCTGGGCCAGAGGAAAGAACCACTTACGTCAGCGGGGGGGCGGAGTTGTTAAGACCAACAACAATAACAAGACCGCGAAAGATCGCCATTTTTAAGCGATGAGAAGCCGCAGCTGTACAAACGCGAAGTCATCCATTATTATTGTTGCTGCTGCTGCTTCTTCCGTGTTGTTTTTGCTTCGATATTCACGCCAAGGTTTATGTAAATGTAGTGCCGTAACTTGCGTATACAGCGACATAACTGACGTATACAGTGACGTAATGACGTGGCTTCCCTTAGCACCGCGAGCTATGGAAAAGCAAACTGGTTCTCAGCTGGCTCGCAAGTTGAACGAGTTGTGAACCAGCACCAGCACTGGCCCCGAACCAGCCCTGGAACTGATTTGGTGGAAAAGGGGTATGAGTGGAGCTTGCATGTTCTCCCCGTGTCCGCGTGGGTTTCCTCCGGGTGCTCCGGTTTCCCCCACAGTCCAAAGACATGCAAGTTAGGTTAACTGGTGACTCTAAATTGACCGTAGGTGTGAATGTGAGTGTGAATGGTTGTCTGTGTCTATTACCCTGTCCACACTAGGGATTTTGTACCGATACGAAACTACTTTCGTACCGCAACACCTTTCCACACTAGCAACTATACCGGTACTGTAGCGGTATAACTGTATCGGCACGAAACCCACAAATGTATGGGTTTCGTACCGGTACAGTATCGGTACTGTAGCGCTTCGCTGTAGTGTGGACAGATGAAGCGGCTCTGTATCGATACAAATATAATGCGCATGCGCAAAGTCACACACCTCAATCGATGTCTTCGCTGAATAAAATAGTGAAGAACGGAGATTCGTTTGTTTCTTTCTCAACTGCCTCGCGCGTTTTATACGATTCGACTGAATAAATGGCCACCAGAAACACAGACTGTACATTGACAACAAAAAGCACACACACGTTGTTTCATCTGTACGGAAGCCGAGAGAGGCCCTTCATATAATCCTTTTTTTATTCACCTTGTTATCCCGAGATAACGACATAATTAATTCAGGATCTCGAGAAAACAACACAACTAATTCGAGATCTCGAGAAAACAAAACCGTTATTTCGAGATCTCGAGAAAACAAAACAATTATTTCATGATCTCGAGTAAACAGCTGAGAAATGGTTCATTCAGGTGCGCCAAGAGACTTGTGATATGCTGACTTTGGGGCTATTTCTCATTCTGTATAGACGCAACTTTGGTCATTAGAATGTCTGGAATAATCGATCACCTAATAACGCAATATTTTGATCAGGTGTTGACACAGGGAGAGATTGCATTAAGTCTTTTAATAAGGGATAATTTCAAAATTAGTCCGCGGCACCTCCACAGAAGACTGGCCCGGCTTCGTCTCTACCGACGGAGATACAGTGATCCAGCTGAGATCATGAAATAATTGTTTTGTTTTCTCGAGATCTCGAAATAACGGATGCCATATATTCTCGGAAGGAAGTTACTCGGTAACCACGGAAACATTTCGCGCACGCGCATTTCAACTACCGTGAAAGAAAACCGCAAACATTTCTCGCTAGTGTGGACAGATGCACTAAACTGTACCGGTATACTTTGTATCGATACAGTTATACCACTTTCGTACCGGTATAAGTGTGAACACGTATGTGATGACCTGGCGACTTGTCCAGGGTGTACCCCGCCTCTCGCCCGTAGTCAGCTGGGATAGGCTCCAGCTTGCCTGCGACCCTGTAGAAGGATAAAGCGGCTAGAGATAATGAGATGAGATGAGATTATTATTATAAGGCAGCGTTGTGGTGTAGTGGTTAGCACTGTTGCCTCACAGCAAGAAGGTTCTGGGTTTGAGCCCAGTGGCCGGCGAGGGCCTTTCTGTGTGGAGTTTGCATGTTCTCCCCGTGTCCGCGTGGGTTTCCTCCGGGTGCTCCGGTTTCCCCCACAGTCCAAAGACATGCAGGTTAGGTTAACTGGTGACTCTAAATTGAGCGTAGGTGTGAATGTGAGTGTGAATGGTTGTCTGTGTCTATGTGTCAGCCCTGTGATGACCTGGCGACTTGTCCAGGGTGTACCCCGCCTTTCGCCCATAGTCAGCTGGGATAGGCTCCAGCTTGCCTGTGACCCTGCACAGGATAAGCGGTTATGGATAATGGATGGATATTATTATTTTTTTCCAGAAACCTTGGCCAAGAGGTTTACAGGGAATCTCGAGGTGCGCAGTATAGGGATTGACAAAAGACAAAAACTTCACGAGTGGGAGGTTTTTACTTTCCTCCAGGTGTGAATCAGCCGTTGAATATGAAGCTCATTCATCCTTAGTAACTGCCTGGTCAGGGCTGTGGTATGTTTATATTTTCCAAAACGGAACCAAGTCAATTGTGGGTAGGTCCAAACGAAAATAATATCTGCATGAATGGGATTAAAAATAGTCTCATGTATTTATAGTTGAGGCTAATTATGAACTCGATTGATGTAGCTTGGCTTAAGAACCTGTGAGAGCCAGATTTCACACACCATGCTGGTGTTTCTACATCAATGCTGTTTTCCAGGGGCATAGTGGAAAAACCTTTCCAGTTTAGGCCGCACCCAATTCAGGTTAAAATATGGATATTTGGAGCATGATGCAGACACAGGTACAGATGTATTACAGTACCATTATGCTACACTCATTGTTTATTGGACAGGATAAACAGTGAGTGTATTAAATCGATTTGGATTAAATCGGAGCAGACAAATCAACAGCAGCAAGAAACAGTTAAAAATGCAAACTGAAAAACCTCAAACCAGGACTGGGGACATTTAGTCCTCGATGATCTTGATAAGATAAGATAGATAAGCGAGCTTTGGCTAGTATTTGATTAGGTTAGTATTCTCTTCACCAGCATCAGGTTGAAGTGAATGCCACTTAAAATAAATAAATAATTTTTTTTTTAACGTGAACACTCATATATTGTAGCTGTTAATATTAAATGCAGGCAGGGAAAAACATTTCCTGTCACACGGTGTTAGACACGTTAGCTGAACACCAGGCATTCTTCTATTTATGTGGCCACAATGCTTTTATATTATTTACAGCTTGCCTCATAATACAAAAACAAAGACTTCCTGTTTTGATCTAATGGAAGAAACTCTTAAAGCAGATCTCTGTAGAGCTGCATTGATTTATCACTCCTAAAAGTGTCTGATCAATAAAATAAAGCATCAGTGCAAAATATTGGTTGTGCAAGAGAGAGACGTTTGTGCTATCACTCACTGGGAAATGGAGATGACCTCAGATGAAAGACCGTTCTGCATTACACTAGCACTGCCGGGGATTTATGTGGGTTTGCTTCATCTACTCAACAGAGTTTTCCTATGCAGCAGGGTATTAAATAAAACAGTGCAACTATTTGTTTTGATAGCTTAAATCTTAGCACTTTGCAGGAGATTTGGTTTAAAAAAAAATTGGTACTGAAACACTCCCTCTTGACAGTTTCTCCAAATAATTGAATAGAGATAAAATCCTTCCCAAGGTGAGAGCATTATCTTGAGCCTTGGCCTCATTTCACATGCAACTCAATCACTGCCAGGCTGTAATTGTCATGAAAGGTGACAGCTATCTCTAAGCAGAGTATGAAGCCCATTTTTGCTTTACCGCATTCAAAACATCAGAGCCAGTGGGTCCCAGAGGAATAAAGTCATTTATGCTTGAAACAATACCGTTTGGATATTTCCTGCTGGCTCTCAGGTTGTTGCTAAAGTTTCGATTTAGCCACATCTGGCACGAGGCTGTCCCTTCACTTCTCCCGAAGCATTGTTCCGCTTGACAGCAAGCTAGCGGATGAAACATTGCCATTCAGTTATGGGTTAGATGATTGTCCCCTGAAGTCAATTATTTTATATTGCATAAAACAAGGCAGCAGAATGGAGACGTCTTAGGACTTAACTGCAGTATTGAGTGAACTGTATCCTGGAGGTTTTCTTGGGATTGGTCGCAGGCCAGGGCTCTGTGTCTGGAGGGGAGAGCAGGAGATTTATTAAGCATTTTGGCACAAAGTACAGGGGTCATAAGAGTAAAATTAGCTCGTCACAGCACTTCTCACCAAGCTAGTTAACCTAGTGCAATTCTTTCACAGTCAGAAAGCAAGGCTTTTCCACTGAGGTCCTGAAGCATAGCTCATACACCTGTGCTTTTCTTCCTACACAGGATGAAAGACTTACTATAAAACTCATGCTCTTATTATAGTCCCTTATCTCAGCTGGTTATGACTTCTTGCCTGCTGGTCTTTGTAGCTCTGTAGGTATGTAGAGGTCATTGGCACAGGTGCCCTGCTTTTTCTCTGAGGCAGCATGGAGAGCAGACAGATGTGCCACCCGCTGCACAAAATCAAATCAAGTCTGACCTGGCCAAACATCTTATTCAACACTGCACTTCAGACCCCTGGAGCACTGTTACCTTAGTCTTGGCCAGATGTGCTTTTGTGTTGATTCAATAACCTGCTGGACGTACATGCCATCAGAATGAATATTGGAATCATTCAAGGACTGCATACATTATATATATATATATATATATATATATATATATATATATATATATATATATATATATATATATATATATACACTGAAGCAAGGGTTGATTAAGAATTTGTGGATATGTCTTATGCCCAGCCATCTCTGAGCACCACAGGTTCATTTCAATAAGAGGTAAGAGGCTAGGAAAGTCCTGGGGCTTCAGAAGCTAGCAATACCAAATTGGCTACTAGTTCGAAATGCATTCAGGCTTTTGGTTCATGATAATTCGGTCAGTGGAAAAATCTTGACCATACATGACTGAATATACAGTACCAGTCAGAAGTTTGTATACCCCTACTCTACTCATTCATAGGTTTTTCTGTATTTGGACTATTTTCTACATTGTAGAGCAATACTACCATTTACCTTGATGATGGTTTGCACACTATTGGCATTATCTTAACCAGCTTCATGAGGTGATCAAGTGGAATGCTTTTCAATTAACAGTAAATAGTAAATAATAAAAATACAGTAAATAGCCCTATTCCACAACTGTAGTAATCCATATGTCAAGAACCGCTAAACTAGGTAAAAAGAAACAACATCCATCTTTACTTTAAAGACATGAAGTGTTTTTAATTAATAAAGAATAAAACATTGAATTAGAATATGTGTCTAAACTTTTGACTGATACCGTCCATGATTTGAACATACGCTCACCGTCCACTTTATTAGAAACACCTGCTATTTGATGCAGTTCTCTGATCAGCCGATCCCCTGACAGCAGCACAATGCATCAAATAATCTCATCTCATTATCTGTAGCCGCTTTATCCTTCTACAGGGTCGCAGGCAAGCTGGAGCCTATCCCAGCTGACTACGGGCGAAAGGCGGGGTACACCCTGGACAAGTCGCCAGGTCATCACAGGGCTGACACATAGACACAGACAACCATTCACACTCACATTCACACCTACAGTCAATTTAGAGTCACCAGTTAACCTAACCTGCATGTCTTTGGACTGTGGGGGAAACCGGAGCACCCGGAGGAAACCCACGTGGACACGGGGAGAACATGCAAACTCCACACAGAAAGGCCCTCGCCGGCCACGGGGCTCGAACCCGGACCTTCTTGCTGTGAGGCGACAGCGCTAACCACTACACCACCGTGCCACCCGCATCAAATCATGCAGATACAAATCAAGAGCTTCAGTTCATGTTCACTTCAAACATCAGAATGGGAAAAATCGTGATCTCAAAGTGTGACTTTCACTGTGGCATGGGTGTTGGTTTGAGCCAGATGGACTGGTTTGAGTATTTCAGAAACTGCTGATCTCCTGGGGTTTTCACACACAACGATAGAGTTTACGTAGAATGGTGCGAAAAACAAAACAAAAAAAGAACACCGAGTGAGCGACAGTTCTGTGGGTGGAAATGCCTTGTTGATAAGAGAGGTCAGAGGAAAATGGCCAGATTGGTTTCAGCTGCCAGGAGGGATATAGTAACCCATAATCATTCTTTACAACCGTGGTGAGCAGAAAAGCATCTCAGCATGCAACAGCAGAAGAACACACTGGGTTCCACTCCTGCAGCCAAGAACAGGAATCTTAGGTGGGGTTTACATTAGACCGTATCAGCGGATCATCAGATTAACGTTTTTAAAACGATTAGCGTGCACACAGCAACGCCAATACACGATTCGCGTGCACACAGCAACGCCAATACACGGATACGCTCGGCTCCGCAGGCATCCTGCGCTCCAAATCACTCCGCCCTGAACAGCGAGTGCCCTCTGGAGGGTGCGCACTCCGGCCCTGCACAGCTCACAGAGCGCGCGAGTGAAGTGCACGAGCAGTGATTCGGGACTGAGCCGCTGTGTGTGAGATCCCAGTGCATATCGGGCATGCGCGTCACTTACCACTTGCAAGTGGAAGGATGGCAAGCCTAAAGACAATCATAACTACACAATGGGCAGTATTTGCATCAGTATTTGCAGTATTTTCATACTTTTATACTCTTTAATGAAAGGTGATACAAGGCGGAAGTCCGCGCCGTTTTTCAGCAGTCGCGTCACATGACCAACGCCAGCGAATCAGGAAGGTGGATGTCACAGTGACGTTGTCCAATGACGACGCCAGCTAGAGCTCAGCACAGCGTACCCGCGTATTCTCAATGTTTACACAGCACCGGACCAGACACGATCTGGATTGAATACGTGGACCCTGGCGGATTCCCGTTTCCAGGCGTTTTAATGTAAATGGACAGTGCATCCGCGAAGAAAACGAGACAGATACGGTCTAATGTAAACTTGGCCTTAGAATCAAGAACAAGTTCCTATTAAAATGGCTGGGGAGTGAATGAGCTGAAAACCAGCAGGAAGTGGTTGAAAAGACCAGCCTTTGGAAAAATGTATTAGTTTGATAATTATGTGTGGAAATGAAAAGAAAAGGTCAAGAATTAAGTCAAGAAGAACACCTGGAGGACGCTCTGGACACTTACGGTAATGCTTCTATGGCTGAGGACTACAGTTGACTTGTTAACTTTAGGACTGCAGTTGTCATGAACAGTTTTGCACTCAAGTTTCCATCAATGAAGAGTTTATAACATCAACAAAACTAACTTCTTATTAAAATTGTTAATATTATAGTCATGCTATCTGTTGTTGCCCAAATGAGGATGGGTTCCCTTTTGAGTCTGGTTCCTCTCGAGGTTTCTTCCTCATGTCGTCTGAGGGAGTTTTTCCTTGCCACCATCGCCACAGGCTTGCTCATTGGGGATAGATTAGGGATAAAATTAGCTCATGTTTTAAGTCATTCAAATTCTGTAAAGGTGCTTTGCGACAATGTTTATTGTTAAAAATGCTATACAAATAAACTTGATTTGACTTGAAGAATTATTGTCTTTTAATGCTGAATCAGACTAATGGTCATTGCACAAATGTACAGCAGAAAATTCTCAATTACACACATACGCAGTACTATGTGGGTGGGTGGGTTTGTTTGTTTGTTTTGTGGTGGCACGGTGGTATAGTGGTTAGCACTGTCACCTCAAGGTTCTAGGTTCAAGCCCAGTGGCCGACGAGGGCCTTTCTGTGTGGAGTTCGCATGTTCTCCCCATGTCCGGGTGCTCCGGTTTCCCCCACCTTCCAAAGACATGCAGGTTAGGCTAATTGGTGGCTCTAAATTGACCGTAGGTGTGAATGTGAGTGTGAACGGTTGTGTGTCTCTATTGCTGTGTTCACACTTATACCGGTACGAAAGTGGTATAACTGTATCGATACAAAGTGTACCGGTACAGTTTAGTGCATCTGTCCACACTAGCGAGAAATGTTTGCGGTTTTCTTTCACGGTAGTTGAAATGCGCGTGCGCAAAATGTTTCCGTGGTTACCGAGTAACTTCCTTCCGAGAATATATGGCGGATGAAACAACGTGTGTGCGCTTTTTGTTGTCAATGTACAGTCTGTATTTCTGGTGGTCATTTATTCAGTCGAATCATATAAAACGCGCGAGGCAGTTGAGAAAGAAACAAAGAAAACGAATCTCCCTTTCTCCCCCCTCACTTTCTCCTTCTTCCCTTCTCTTCCCCTCCCTTTCTCTCCCTTTTCCCCTCTTCCTCCTTTCTTCCTCCCTCTTTCCCCCTCCCTCCCTCCCCCTCTCCCTTTCTCCCCCCTTTCTTTGCTCCATGTAGCTCCACGGTCGTTTTGAGCCATTTTGACGTTTTATTTACAGCTGGAAAGCACGGGCGTATTGTATTGTATGAATAACCCGGAAGACGTAGGAATGGTTCATTGCGCTTGCGCATTATATTTGTATCGATACAGAACCGCTTCATCTGTCCACACTACAGCGAAGCGCTACAGTACCGATACTGTACCGGTACGAAACCCATACATTTGTGGGTTTCGTACCGATACAGTTATACTGCTACAGTACCGGTATAGTTGCTAGTGTGGAAAGGTGTTGCGGTACAAAAGTAATTTCGTATCGGTACAAAATCCCTAGTGTGGACAGGGTATATGTGTCAGCCCTGTGATGATCTGGTGACTTGTCCAGGGTGTACCCCGCCTCTCACCCATAGTCAGCTGGGATAGGCTCCAGCTTGCCTGTGACCCTGCACAGGATAAACGGTTACGGATAATGGATGGATGGATGTTTGTTTTGTTTGGGATACATTTAAAGCTGACTGACTCATTAAACATCAGGTCATAATCATGATCTTCGGCTTAAGATGAGGTCTAAAGTTTCCTAGGAGTTTAATATTTACCCATGTGGTGGTGTTTCGCATTTTCAGCAGCAATTCTGATTTCTGCTTTGACGTCAGGAATTAAGGCAAGCAGTTAAGTTTGAACTCTTGAATGAGCTGATATAAATCACAGAACATTTTCTGTGCTTTAAATTCAGTCATTTTCTCAAACTTTGTTTTTACAGCATTAAATCAGCTGAAAAAGCATCTTTAGGACTATTTTTTGCATTTTCAGGCATCTGATCATTTTTTTTAACCATGAAAAGAGATCGACATCTGTTAAGTGACTAAAATACATCCCTTTTTTTTCAGTGTGAAGGCGTGAACACTAAGGCATGTCCTGGTTACTATGTGGAAGACAACTTTTCTCTCAATTATATTCTGGCAGGGGCGGCACGGTGGTGTAGTGGTTAGCGCTGTCGCCTCACAGAAAGAAGGTCCGGGTTCGAGCCCTGTGGCCGGCGAGGGCCTTTCTGTGTGGAGTTTGCATGTTCTCCCCGTGTCCGCGTGGGTTTCCTCCGGGTGCTCCGGTTTCCCCCACAGTCCAAAGACATGCAGGTTAGGTTAACTGGTGACTCTAAATTGACCGTAGGTGTGAATGCGAGTGTGAATGGTTGTCTGTGTCTATGTGTCAGCCCTGTGATGACCTGGCGACTTGTCCAGGGTGTACCCCGCCTTTCACCCGTAGTCAGCTGGGATAGGCTCCAGCTTGCCTGCGACCCTGTAGAACAGGATAAAGCGGCTAGAGATGATGATGATGAGATATTCTGGCAGTTGGGCCTACTGATTTCCTGTTTTGCTGAAACACTTCGTGTGCATTGCTCTGTGGTATGGAAGTGCCATATCTTGATGTGACACATGCCTGAAAGGCAGATAGTGACAGAGCAGGTTACCACACAAAACAGAAATAAGACAGATTTGGCACATCCCTGAGTTGGATTATATGATATGGAGTGTGTTTCTGGGAATTGTGACAAGCCCAGGTGTCCCCTGGTCCATGAAGTGAAGCAGTAACTCTTCTCTGAAGGTAAGGCAGGCAGCCATTGATTGAACTGAGTCAGTAACTGTGAAAGTATTTCAGCTTTTATTTATTTATTTATTTTCTTCATTCAGAGAGATACAGCGTTTTAGTGTTTAAAGAATGCAGGCAAGATCACTTCTGAGAGCACTCCAACTAGAATGAACCGCTCCAACAAAGGATGCCATGAAATAAGCTGACTCATTAATGACCACTTAGTTCCCGCGTTTCATTTCACTGCTCATACAGGCTTCTGTTACGTTTTATTTATTTATATTCATTCCATTCTCCTCGTAGTGCCTTATTATCCATATGCGCTGAATTTTCCCTGGATCCTGTCTGTTCTCTCAGGGACCAACCGCAAAAAAGGCTTTCACGAGTGACACGTCTGCTTCTGAGGAGCTTTATTAGTTGCTTTATGTGGAAGTGCTTATATGAGTTTTGAAGCAGTGGTCAAAGAGCCATCTCTTTATGGCTGCTTTAATCCTATCATTCAAAGGTCATTAAAATAAATCCCTCATGTTGCTCCTCTAATTCTTGCGCCAACACTTGATGTCAGTTCTGCGTCTTTCTCCGTTTTGTGTCAATAATTACAATCCATTTCAAACTATTTTCACTCAGAAGCGGTTCATATTTTCTTGTGTTCAGTAGAAGGCTGAAAGAGGACGCATGTGTCATATGTTGATCTGTCCGTTTGTCTGTTTGTTGGTGCTCTAGCGTCGTCGTTTCTTGACCAATCTTCACCAAAATGCACAGGACAACTCACTAGGGTCACACAAAGGCATCATTAGTTTTTGGTGGGTCAAGGTCAAAGGTCAAGGTCAAATCTTGTAAAAACACCTCATCAGCCATAACTTCTGTTTCTTTGTGATTTTCGCAAGTATCGTGCTCTGCACGACTTTTCATTTTGTTATTCTTTTGTTCCTGTTTTTGGTCAAGGTATGGTCATTGAGCACTCCAGCATCCACTGTGCACAATTAGGAGCCGTGTTTTTCTCATTTACGCTGCACAGCACCAAGCCGAAGTGATTAATTAACCAGGTCTGAATGATCATGCTGCTCTTTCTAGTGGACTCCAGTTTATTATTTCAACATTGTTTTCTGTGCCCCTTCGGTTTGAAAACACTTCCAACCGGGTGAGAAGTGTACACGGAGAAATGAAGTGAAGTACCATCTATAACCCACTGGGCTGCTGGCAGGTTTTTGTGTTGCATCAGTGCAGAGCGAGACAGCTTCACTTTCCTCAATCAGGAAAATGAGATTCCCATGAGGCACCGTGCTTTTGCCTTCTCCTATTTAGACAGGTCCTGTTTTCAGTTGTGTAAAGATCAGTACACAAGGACAAACACTACAGTTTAATTACCACATCGCAAACAGTCATCATCACCCACTGAATTGTATCGTCTTTGCCTCCAGCCTCTTTCATGTCAAACGTAGAGTCTGAATACCTTACTAAAAAGAGACACTCGAACTGATTTGCTATGCATAAGCATGTGTTCGATTATGCACTCCACGCATGAAAGTTTGAACGTGTGCAAAGTGAGGTAACAGTTCAAGTAACCCAGAGCAGACGAGCCCCTGCGCATCTGTCGGCCATGCTAGCGAAAGGATAGAGACTATAGCATCCCGTCTCACTCTTCTGAATAATTTAAAGCCTGACCTTAGCACTGTTCTCCAGGTGCTGCAGAGTGCCGACAATCTGCACACTGCTGTTTGCGCTGGATTTACAGGCGCGTCAGGGAGCTCAGACAAAGACTGCTGTCGCGCACAGTTTATAGCTCAAGGCTGAACTCCACCTCGATGACTCTATTCACACCAACCTCTTCTGAAACTTCACATTTTATAGACGACTACATGGCCGGGATAGTAATTTAGTTGCCCGGTGTGACTCTTTACTGTTATTTCCTCAGATAGAATCTCCACACCAGGAGTAGTCTTGCAGGGCATATCTCTTATATCTGATTAACTACAGACTGGGAGATGATATGGCACTTAACTAACCACAGACTTTTTCTCATAGCTTATTGGTAAACATGCAGGATTAGCTTGTTTACAAACCAATAAGTGCTTTAAGCACAGGGTTGCTGCCTCCCTCACAGCTCCAGGGTCCCTGGTTCAATCCTGAGCTTGGCTTAGTGTCATCCATCCTTGCATCCACTGTTCCGGGGACTCAATGTGACCCTGACCCTGGTACAGCACTCACTGAAGATGAATGAAGGATTCCATGAACATGATAATATATTGCTCCAAAGGGTTCATTGTTTCACAGTAATCAAACGTGTGTATACTTGGAAGGACAGGCAGCCAATCAGATTGCAGCCTTCAAGATTTTGAAGTTTGTGTCCAAAAAGCTCAGCAATTTGAGCCACATATGTGGTTTTGGCGATTGACTTTAGGTTTCACTATTTTCTGGTAAATTCTTTGGTGTCTCTAAAACTAAAGCCCTATTCAGACTGGATTACTTTATCATCTAGGACATCAGTAATACATTATTACCTCTGCCAACTGTATTGGAGAAGGTTATACAGTATTTTCGCCTCTGTTTGTTTGTCTGTTCCCAATGTAACTCAAAAAGTAGTGAATGGATTTCAATGAAATTTTGAGGAAAGGTGAGCCATGGGCCAAAAAACAATTGATTAGATTTTAATGCAGATCCAGGATTTTTTTGTTTGTTCCCAACGTAACTCAAAAAGTAGTGAACGGATTTGGATGAAATTTGGAGCACAGCTTTAGTATTATCCTCGGTTCAAGTGATTAGATTTTGATGTTGATAGTATGTGGCTTGGTGGAAGTATGCACTCTACTGAGTGCCCTTTGAGTTTATACATCTCTTCAATTATATAACTCTCACATCTGGACATCAATCAAATGACCACAGGAGGAACAGGAGAAATTCCTAGCAGGTTGCATTTTCTAGAAATCCAAATGCTTGAATCATCTGGCCATACGATCACACACTATTCACAATATGGCATCCAAGCTGTTGAAGGTGCACCGGAGTACAGAAGAGATGCTGGTTCTTATTTCAGTTTGGAGTGAACCAAAGTTCCTGCAAGATTATGAAAAACAAAACAATAATCACAAAATATATGATGAAGCTTTTTTTTTTTTTGTGACTCAGGAAGTGTTTTATTTCTGGTGAAGTGTCGCTGAAGGGTCACTAAAGGGTCATGCGCACTACAAGAGTGAATGCACATATACTGAATATGTACACTACCGTTCAAAAGTTTGGGGTCACTTTGAAATGTCCTTATTATTGAAAGAAAAGCACTGTTCTTTTCAATGAAGATCACTTTAAACTAATCAGAAATCCACTCTATACATTGCTAATGTGGTAAATGACTATTCTAGCTGCAAATGTCTGGTTTTTGGTGCAATATCTCCATAGGTGTATAGAGGCCCATTTCCAGCAACTCTCACTCCAGTGTTCTAATGGTACAATGTGTTTGCTCATTGCCTCAGAAGGCTAGTGGATGATTAGAAAACCCTTGTACCCTTGTGTTAGCACAGCTGAAAACAGTTTAGCTCTTTAGAGAAGCTATAAAACTGACCTTCCTTTGAGCAGATTGAGTTTCTGGAGCATCACATTTGTGGGGTCGATTAAATGCTCAAAATGGCCAGAAAAATGTCTTGACTATATTTTCTATTCATTTTACAACTTATGGTGGTAAATAAAAGTGTGACTTCATGGAAAACACAAAATTGTCTGGGTGACCCCAAACTTTTGAACGGTAGTGTATGTCTGGCACTGAGTTTGGTGAAGAATGGGTAATTCAGCCTGTACGTTTTTCAGAGAAGGCCTGAGAAAAAGACTGACATGGCTTTTCAGGATGGTAAAAATACGAAATTATTCCAGGACTGTAAAATCTATAAAAGAGTTTTCGCTTCAAACATCTTTGTCCACCATCTCTCTTGACAAATGTTTAAAAATAAATGCATGCACAGATCATTTTCCCCAGTGTCTGCTCTGTGATAAATTATTCTTGCTATAAGTATTTGGAGACGTTGTTTCCCTATAAAAGGAATCCTTCAAACAACTCGGCTTTGGCTCTCTGTTTCTCTTCGTGCTTCAAAGCAACATACGAGTCTTGTCAGTTGCTTTGAGTTTTTTGATAGTTCGAACATGTGCAGCACTTACCCCGACAGGAACTGGAACTGTTTGTGTTAGGCTACGTTTACATTAGACCGTATATGTCTTGTTTTCTTCGCGGATGGACTGTCCGTTTACATTAAACCGCCTGGAAACGCCGGGAAACGGGAATCCGCCAGCGTCCATGTATTCAATCCAGATCGTGTCAGCTCCGGTGCTGTGTAAACATTGAGAATACGCGGATACGCTGTGCTGAGCTCTAGCTGGCGTCTCATTGGACAACGTCACTGTGACATCCACCTTCCTGATTCGCTGGCGTTGGTCATGTGACGCGACTGCTGAAAAACGGCGCGGACTTCCGCCTTGTATCACCTTTCATTAAAGAGTATAAAAGTATGAAAATACTGCAAATACTGATGCAAATACTGCCCATTGTGTAGTTATGATTGTCTTTAGGCTTGCCATCCTTCCACTTGCAAGTAGTAAGTGATATGCGCTGGGATCTCACACACAGCGGCTCAGTCCCGAATCACTGCTCGTGCACTTCACTCGCGCGCTGTGTGAGCTGCGCAAGGCCGGAGTGCGCACCCTCCAGAGGGCACTCGCTGTTCAGGGCGGAGTGATTTGGAGCGCAGGATGCCTGCGGAGCCGAGCGTATCCGTGTATTGGTGTTGCTGTGTGCACGCAAATCATGTATTGGCGTTGCTGTGTGCACGCTAATCGTTTTAAAAACGTTAATCTGATGATCCGCTGATACGGTCTAATGTAAACATGGGCTTACTGTTATAAACCTGAAAGTCCTTCTGGATTGGCCTTCTCGAACTTTGAACAATTCCCCATTGAGCCGTTGGGAAGCCAGGAAACTGTCGCTGAGTGACAATGTTGTGCTGGAATATCAAGTAAACATCTATATCTGGCTTGTCCCAGTCAGGCAAAGACAGATACGGTAACCTTTTCTTTCATGCCAGTCCAGGTTGAATGGCAAAGTGCACTTGAGTGAATGTGATTTTGATGGGTCCCCATATAAATAATGAATGAAACGAGGTGGATTTTCAACTCTGTCAAATAAGTGAGTGAAAAGACGGATAAAGAATACCGCTCTGTCAAAATCAGCTCATTTTTCCATCAACTTCAAGTAAAATAATATGAATCCCAGCCATCATAGAAAGGCTATGCTTAACTACAGCTGCTATTGAAGGCATTTCATATACTGTAGGGCTGCAGCATTTTATGGAAAATAAAAAATAGCTGTGATTTCCACAGAAATAAAATTAAAATTTAAATTGAATTTCAAACAAACTGAAATAATAACTGCTGCAATTAATTAAAAAAAAGAAAGAGCATTTAAAATGCTTCATTTTATTAGGAGTTAGGCAACAGGCTTTGCACTGATTTATTTTCAAAGCACAATTTATTTTTAATGGCTTTGCTGAAAAATTAATCTTAAAACTCCTGAAAAACAAGCTAATCGATAGTTGTTACCCTTATCAATGACGGTGAAAATATTTTACCTTTGAGAATATTGGAGAATGTGTGGATTATAGTGACAGTTATTCATATAGTTCATATACAGTGGTGCTTGAAAGTTTGCAAACCCTTTAGAATTTTATATATTTCTGCATAAATGTGAGCTAAAATATCATCAAATTTTCACACAAGTCCTAAAAGTAGATAAAGAGAACCCAGTTAAACAAATGAGACAAAAATATTATACTTGGTCATTTATTTATTGAGGAAAATGATCCAATATTACATATCTGTGAGTGGCAAAAGTATGTGAACCTCTAGGATTAGCAGTTAATTTGAAGGTGAAATTAGAGTCAGGTGTTTTCAATCAATGGGATGACAATCAGGTGTGAGTGGGCACCCTGTTTTATTTAAAGAGCAGGGATCTATCAAAGTCTGATCTTCATAACACAAGTTTGTGGAAGTGTATCATGGCAGGAACAAAGGAGATTTCTGAGGACCTCAGAAAAAGCGTTGTTGATGCTCATCAGGCTGGAAAAGGTTACAAAACCATCTCTAAAGAGTTTGGACTCCACCAATCCACAGTCAGACAGACTGTGTACAAATGGAGGAAATTCAAGACCATTGTTATCCTCCTCAGGAGTGGTCGACCAACAAAGATCACTCCAAGAGCAAGGCATGTAATAGTCGGCGAGGTCACAAAGGACCCCAGTAACTTCTAAGCAACTGAGGCTACGTTTACATTACGTCGAATCAGTGGATCATCAGATTAACGTTCTTAAAACGATTCGCGTTTACACTAAAACCGTTAGCCGTGCACACAGCAACACCAACACACGGATACGCTCGGCACCGCAGGCATCCTGCGCTCTAAATCACTCCGCCCTGAACAGCGAGTGCCCTCTGGAGGGTGCGCACTCCGGCCCTGCGCAGCTCACAGAGCGCGCGAGTGAAGTGCACAAGCTGTGATTCGGGACTGAGCCGCTGTGTGTGTGATCCCAGCGCATATCACTTACCACTTGCAAGTGGAAGGATGGCAAGCCTAAAGACAATCATAACTACACAATGGGCAGTATTTGCATCAGTATTTGCAGTATTTTCATACTTTTATACTCTTTAATGAAAGGTGATACAAGGCGGAAGTCCGTGCCGTTTTTCAGCAGTCGCGTCACATGACCAACGCCAGCGAATCAGGAAGGTGGATGTCACAGTGACGTTGTCCAATGAGGACGCCAGCTAGAGCTCAGCACAGCGTATTCGCGTATCTCAATGTTTACACAGCACCGGACCAGATACGATCTAGATTGAATACGTGGACGCTGGCGAATTCCCGTTTCCCGGCTTTTCCAGGTGGTTTAATGTAAACGGACAGTGCATCCGTGAAGAAAACGAGACAGATACGGTCTAATGTAAACATAGCCTGAAGGCCTCTCTCACATTGGCTAATGTTAATGTTCATGAGTCCTCCATCAGGAAAACACTGAACAACAATGGTGTGCATGGCAGGGTTGCAAGGAGAAAGCTACTGCTCTACAAAAAGAACATTGCTGCTCGTCTGCAGTTTGCTAAAGATCATGTAGACAAGCTAGAAGGCTTTTGGAAAAATGTTTTGTGGACAGATGAGACCAAAATAGAACTTTTTGGTTTAAATTAGAAGCGTTATGTTTGGAGAAAGGAAAACACTGCATTCCAGCATAAGAACCTTATCCCATCTGTGAAACATGGTGGTGGTAGTATCATGGTTTGGGCCTGTTTTGCTGCATCTGGGCCAGGACGGCTTGCCATCATTGATGGAACAATGAATCCTGAGTTATACCAGCGAATTCTAAAGGAAAATGTCAGGACATCTGTCCATGAACTGAATCTCAAGAGAAGGTGGGTCATGCAGCAAGACAACGACCCTAAGCACACAAGTCGTTCTAACAAAAAATGGTTAAAGAAGAATAAAGTTAATGTTTTGGAATGGCCAAGTCAAAGTCCTGACCTTAATCCAATCGAAATGTTGTGGAAGGACCTGAAGCGAGCAGTTCATGTGAGGAAACCCACCAACATCCCAGAGTTGAAGCTGTTCTGTACGGAGGAATGGGCTAAAATTCCTCCAAGCCGGTGTGCAGGACTGATCAACAGTTACCGGAAACGTTTAGTTGCAGTTATTGCTGCACAAGGGGGTCACACCAGATACTGAAAGCAAAGGTTCACATACTTTTGCCACTCACAGATATGTAATATTGGATCATTTTCCTCAATAAATAAATGACCAAGTATAATATTTTTGTCTCATGTGTTTAACTGGGTTCTCTTTATTTACTTTTAGGACTTGTGTGAAAATCTGATGACGTTTTAGGTCATATTTATGCAGAAATATAGAAAATTCTAAAGGGTTCACAAACCTTAAAGCACCACTGTGCAAAAGTCTTAGGCACATGTAAAGAAATGCTGTAGACCAAAAATGGCTTAAAAAATAAGGAAATGAAATGTTTCAACGTTAAAAAAATATTATAAACAGCAGTAAGCCATAATAAATTAAGCAAAGTCAATATTTTGTGTGAGACGACCTTCTGCTTAAAAAATTTATTTATATATATATATATATATATATATATATATATATATATATATATAGTAGTCTCAGGTCCAATGAGTGCAGTTTGATAAGGAAATGAGATGTAGGTTTTACTGAGCATCTTCCAGAACCAGTCACAGTTCTTCTGGACACTTTGACTGTCACACTCGCTTCTTCATTTTGCACCAAAACCCGGCAGCCTTCATTATGTTTTCTTTTTTCATCTGAAAAGTGCTCTCTTATGGAATATGCTGCTCAGATACAAGCCTTTTTTTTCTGTAACATTTAATTTTGTGCTGGAAAACGAACGTTTGGACTCTAAAATGTTTTTGTATTGACTCGATCATGTAGAAGTCATAAAATAGAAATCTATAACAAAGTTTGCATGAAAAAAATTAGGGTGCATAAGACTTTTGCACAGTACTGTATATTTTGGTTTATATGACTAGATATTGGCCATGCATTCATTCAAGTCCATTGAATTGCAGGGCATGTTGCATGCACACACACACACACAAACACGCACACACACACACAGTCACACTAAGGGGTGATGTAGATTCAACCAGCGTATCCACTGAAACATTTTAGGGGGTGAGGGGAAACCAGAGAACCCCAGTCAGGCATGAACAACATCTGAAACTCACAAACCCAGACAGTAACCTGAGCTCAGGATTGAACCAGGGACCCTGAATTATTCCAAGGTATGAACGAGTGTGTGAACGTGTGTATGGTTGGTTAAGAACTGGTGTCCCGCCTGGTGTCTTGTTCCCGATGTTCTCAGGATTGTCTCCAAATCCACTCGGACTCCAGCCAGAATAAAGTGTTTAATGATGATGAAGATGAATGGAGAATACCGTTCAATCTCTTATTTTACTCATGTAAATAGGCAAACATTTTATTCTGTATACTGGTATCTATGGCAGCACGGTGATGTAGTGGTTAGCGCTGTCACCTCACAGCAAGAAGGTCCGGGTTCGAGCCCGTGGCCGGCGAGGGCCTTTCTGTGCGGAGTTTGCATGTTCTCCCCGTGTCCGCGTGGGTTTCCTCCGGGTGCTCCGGTTTCCCCCACAGTCCAAAGACATGCAGGTTAGGTTAACTGGTGACTCTAAATTGAGCGTAGGTGTGAATGTGAGTGTGAATGGTTGTCTGTGTCTATGTGTCAGCCCTGTGATGACCTGGCGACTTGTCCAGGGTGTACCCCGCCTTTCGCCCGTAGTCACCTGGGATAGGCTGCAGCTTGCCTGCGACCCTGTAGGGCAGGATAAAGCAGCTAGAGATAATGAGATGAGATACCGGTATCTACATTTGACGATAACTAAGTAATCCAGACCCAGAGAAGGCCCTAATAAATGCTATTTATTTTCAGGGCAAAACTCTTCTGAGTACTGTCAGAGGTACTCCACTAGCATACAAACCCACTACAATCTATTTAAAATGTTCATCCTGTATATTGGCACATATTGGTAGAATTATTGCATTGTATTTAATTTTCTAGTGTGTCACAATGTATTTCTGTTCTGTGAAGAGAGGATGGACAGTATGATAATGTGATATCAGAACTGTGATATATTCGTACTATTCGCATTCTGTGATGTGCGTATCAGGTCTCAGTGCTTGTGTATAGAGGATATTACACGGTTGTGCAGATATGAATTTTATCATTGAGTGGTGAATATATGCACGAGTGAGTGAAAATATTTTTAACACGAGAAGAAAACTTCATATCTTAGCACCACTGTGTAATGTTATTTATATTATATGGACACGTCAACAACAACAACAACAACAAATACGCAAGTTAATCAAAAGAATTTTAATTTTGAACCAGTTCACTATTTTGACAACGCGGGTGTAGTCAGTGGGAAAATACTGGGAGTGACGTCACTGGAGTGAAATATCGGGAAATATGTCACTCAGATCCACGATGCATTTCATATGAAAAATACGAGTTTTTCAACATGAGAAGATAAACTTCATATCTTCACACTAATGTGTGATTTTCTTTTTATTATATCGACACATTCACAAACAAAAAGTACCCACATTTATCAAAACAATTCATCAATTTCCTCACAAGTAACATAGAGAGATTTATGTCTATCAGTGCGTTTACATGCACATCCAAATCGAGCTACTGTCGGTAATCGAGCTAAGGGTCGCAGCAGGGGTGCCAGAGAAATCCAATCCTACATGCACACAAGGAAATCGAGCTATTGTGTGAGGTACATTGTGCACCCGAGCCACAGGTGGCGCTACATGCCCCATCGTGTTGGTACACTTCCGGTTGTCATCATGAAGAAGAGCTATTCAAGAGTATAAACAAAGTTATCAGTTCCGTGTTCACAAGAAGAGTGTTTGTAGTTTGTATGTACGAACAGAAGTGTTCCTAATAAAATGGCCACTAAGTTGAAGTTGATCTGTAATGGTGAACATATTAACTGTTAGCCTGCTAACATGCTAATAACTTACCAACTAATTGGAAATGGGTGCGTACAGTACATGCCCAGACACAAGTGTTCCTAATGAAGTGGCGGCTAAGGTGAAGTGTCATGCCAACCGAGGCTGTTTTTTTTTTTTTTTTTTCCGACCAAGGCTGTTGTGTTTCCCGCTTGTGGTCTCGTCACTCCCGGAAGGGGCAGTGCTGAAGTAAGCAGCTCGACTACGTATCTCGATAGGGTATACATGCACTAAGTAGCTCGGCAAAAATCGCATAATCTAGGTCGTGTAGCTCGATTGCGAGGAATCAAGTTCGGTTCAATTTCAGCCGAGCTAAGGTGTTTCCATGGCATTTAGAACTTCGATTTCAGTCGAGCAACGGCAGAAATTTGCTTTTCTCTATGTGCATGTAAATGCACTGATTGTTTTGGTTCTCTATGTCCCGGATGGAGCTTGTATGAAAATTACGAGTGGTGTATTTCCCAGTAAAACACTCATGTCCATATAATATTACACCATAATCACTCACAGTGACAAGTAACTACTGAAACATTTTCCCCCCTGCTATTGTATGATTTGGCAAATGAAAGTTCTGCAGTGGTTAAAGTTAGAGTTCTGCACTCTGTTATGACAAGTTCATCATAGGTGAACTTCATAACATAACTTTAATAAACACATTTAATATGCTGTATACACATGATAAGAAGTAAGTGAAGTTTTTGATGAATATGGCAATGACTCTGGTGGCCAGAAGATACAAACTAGCTTTAGTGTCATATTAGCCTAACAGGACAGACTAAAAACATGATTCTACATGATTCTTCCAAGATAAGAAACATTTTTATCACAAAAAAAGACTAATAAAATGTGGAAGAGTGTGTTTTGTCACAAAAGTTCTCATCTCATCTCATCATCTCTAGCCGCTTTATCCTGTTCTACAGGGTCGCAGGCAAGCTGGAGCCTATCCCAGCTGACTACGGGCGAAAGGCGGGGTACACCCTGGACAAGTCGCCAGGTCATCACAGGGCTGAGACATAGACACAGACAACCATTCACACTCACATTCACACCTACGCTCAATTTAGAGTCACCAGTTAACCTAACCTGCATGTCTTTGGACTGTGGGGGAAACCGGAGCACCCGGAGGAAACCCACACGGACACGGGGAGAACATGCAAACTCCGCACAGAAAGGCCCTCGCCGGCCACGGGGCTCGAACCCGGACTTTCTTGCTGTGAGGCGACAGCGCTAACCGCTACACCACCGTGCCGCCCGTCACAAAAGTTAATGTTGCAAAAGTTAAAGCTAATGGTAACAAACAGCTGAGGAGTACAACCATGTTTCTGCCTTTAGCATTAGCATTAGGGGCGTAATACAATGCCATTCTCTATAGCTGTATCTGTGTCGATATCTGTAACCGGGTCTGTTTAGTGCTCCAAATATCCCTTTTGGTATCCAAATTTGGATTGAAGCCCAGAGTAGATGTGTTTTTTTTTTTTATGCCTCCGCCACCGTAAGGTGCAGGAGGTATTATGTTTTCGGGTTGTCCGTCTGTCTGTGTGTGCGTCCGTGCGTGCGTCCATCCCGAAACCTTGTGAACGCGATATCTCAAAGGCTAATGAAAGGAATTTCACCAAACTTTCACCATTTGTGCGCTTTGGGACAAAAATGAACTGATTAGATTTTGAGATCAAAAGGTCTAAGGTCAAGGTCACTGTGAGGTCAAATGTCTGTCCAAAAACCTTGTGAACACAATATCTCCAAGGCAAATGAAAAGAATTTCACCAAACTTTCACCATTTGTGCATTTGGGGACAAAGATAAACTGAGTAGATTTTCAGATGGGCGGCACGGTGGTGTAGTGGTTAGCGCTGTTGCCTCACAGCAAGAAGGTCCGGGTTCGAGCCCCGTGGCTGGCGAGGGCCTTTCTGTGCGGAGTTTGCATGTTCTCCCCGTGTCTGCGTGGGTTTCCTCCGGGTGCTCCGGTTTCCCCCACAGTCCAAAGACATGCAGGTTAGGTTAACTGGTGACTCTAAATTGACCGTAGGTGTGAATGTGAGTGTGAATGGTTGTCTGTGTCTATGTGTCAGCCCTGTGATGACCTGGCGACTTGTCCAGGGTGTACCCCGCCTTTCGCCCGTAGTCAGCTGGGATAGGCTCCAGCTTGCCTGCGACCCTGTACTGTAGAACAGGATAAAGCGGCTAGAGATAATGAGATGAGATGAGATTTTCAGATCAAAAGGTCTAAGGTCAAGGTCACTGTGAGGTCGAATGGCTGTCTGAGAACCTTGTGAACACAATATCTCTAAGGCAAATCAAAGGACTTTCACCAAACTTTAACCATTTGTGCATTTGGGGACAAAGATAAACTCATTAGATTTTGAGATCAAATGGTCTAAGGTCAAGGTCACTGTGAGGTCAAATGTCTGTCCGAAAACCTTGTGAACACAATATCTCCAAGGCTAATACAAGTAATTTCACCAGGTCAAGATTACTGTGAGGTCAAATGTCCATCCCCAAATCACAACTTAAAAAGGCGTGTAGTCTACCAGGCGGAGGCATCCCCATCGACGCCGTTGGCGTCGAGTTCCATCTAGTTTATTTATTTATTTATTTTTATTTTAAGGGTTGGAGTAGAAAGGTTAATGCTGTCAGCATCGTCTGTGCATTCGGACTCTGACAGTTCCCAGATATTGTATGGAGCTGTTTTTTTTTTTTCCCAACCCCGCTGGTGAAGTTATTATTTTTGTTTGTACAAAATAAAGCCTGTGAGATTTTCCAACAAATTTAGTTTCCCAAAATATAAACAAACTAGTAACCCACTTTAAACCACAGTGACCCTGACAAAGCAGTTACTACGGATGCTCTGAAAGCATCACACAGCATAATTTTTTCATGTTTAATGAATAAGATCTTTGTTTGTCCCATGAGCTTCATATTTGACTGCTCAGTTGCTCCCTGGTCAAAGTAAAAACCTTTCATTTGTACTGCTTCTTTGTTATATCTTATAGGATGATGATATTAATAATAAAAATGATGATGATGATGAACTATAAGGGCACTCGGAGATCATAGACCTCCACCAAGACCAATTGTCATATCTTGCAACATTAGCAAAAGAGAAACTAAGTTCGTAGAGCCGCCCCTTGACTCAGATCTGCTCCAAAATCTAATGGATTCTTCCTTGACCCATGCTACACCCTTCCACCAAGTTTCATGGAAATTGGGTCAATAGGTTTTGCACAATCCTGCTTGAGACCTTTCCAACAAGCCCTGGCAAGAGGCTTTAGTTCGTTCAGGGGCTGAGCAACAGACCGTGGCGTTCTGAAAAAAGTGGCTGGTCCAAGGCACTCCCAGGTCGGCTGCCTCAGATAAACAAACATACTGCACCGAAAACATAACCTTCTTGGCGGAGGTAAGGAAAGTATCAGATAAGGTATTCTAAACACATACAAATAGGAGGCTCAGTATTCATAGCTGTATTTGTATCTGTTTAGAACACATTATCTGTTTTTATCCCCCGCCCAAACGAAGTTTGGATATAGAAACGTCCATCCGTCTGGTCATGTTTTCGTTTCCGGGCCATATCTTTAAAACTACTGAAGATATCTTCATGAAACTTAGGATACATATCAAGCAACATGTGAACTGGTGCCTTTTGCTATTTTGGATTTTTGAAAAAAAAAAAAAAGTATTTTTCAAATTTTTACATAAAAAAATAGATTTTGATTTAGTTTCTAAGAGCAATGTTCATTTCTGGAGCATATATCCAAAACTATTCATGATACGGATTTCAAACTTGGTATACATGTTAACAAGGTGATGTAGATGTGCCTTTTCATAGAAATTTGAAATAGAAATTACCTTCAAGAAATTTGAGAAATTTTAATTTTTCATGTTTCCATGGAGGCGGCACGGTGGTGTAGTGGTTAGCGCTGTCGCCTCATAGCAAGAAGGTCCGGGTTCGAGCCCCGTGGCTGGCGAGGGCCTTTCTGTGCGGAGTTTGCATGTTCTCCCCGTGTCCGCGTGGGTTTCCTCCGGGTGCTCCGGTTTCCCCCACAGTCCAAAGACATGCAGGTTAGGTTAACTGGTGACTCTAAATTGACCGTAGGTGTGAATGTGAGTGGTTGTCTGTGTCTATGTGTCAGCCCTGTGATGACCTGGCGACTTGTCCAGGGTGTACCCCGCCTCTCGCCCGTAGTCAGCTGGGATAGGCTCCAGCTTGCCTGCGACCCTGTAGAACAGGATAAAGCGGCTAGAGATAATGAGATGAGATGAGATGTTTCCATGGAAATAATTTCAGACTTAGTCTCTCAAGTTAGTCTTAGGGGTAGGTTCTGTTTCCGGGGTAGGTTCTGTTTCCAGAGCAGATTAGAGAAGGAGACAGGTCTTCAGTCTGCACGTAGCAGCTCCCTCTTATTGAGCACAGCTGAGCGTTTAGCAAGCATCTCAATCATTTCCCTTGTATAATAGTCAATGCATGAAGGGAAATGAAGGGAAAAGTTTCACTTCTGTCTAATTAACCATTTTATCCTCTTAGCCTTGCTAATCCATTTAATATTTTTATCTACAGGGTTAGTCAAAATTATGTTAACACTAATGGATTATTTTTCTCCTGCAGATAGACGTACGCCATGGGTGACAGATTAAATGGTACTGTTGCTCGCTGGTTTTTGTGTGTTGAACACGATGGCGAATAGGTTGAGACCATCCTGGAAATCATCTTGCACATAATGATGCATGTTTTGTGAATAAATGGTTTCTACCGTTAAGTGTTAACATAATTTCGACTAACCCTGTATTTCATTCATTTAAGAAAATGCCATCATATTTTGTCATGTGTTTTGAGTACCTGGGTCAGTTCTTTTTTCGCAACAGTGTCATTCATTGTCATTATGGATAAATAGTAGTTGATGAACAGTGTTTGTCCTTGTTTTTCATTGACAAAACCCTGGTACTGTGTATTTATTACCATGTTGAGCAAGGGACCCTTTCAGCCTGTATTATATTTGTGTTCAGAACTCCACTGTGGCCTACAAATCAATGGTTACATGGTTGAGCGATGGCCATTCAAGTGATGCACCAAGTCACCATGTAATGCCTGGAAAAGCCGCCAGCCCATTGCATATAAACAGCCTGGTAGATGGTTTCTGGGATCACCGAACCCACCTGGATCTCATTTATAACACATTGTAAACAACATAGCATTGTGCGCTTTTGTTTACTCTATTGCTGCTGTCTCCTTTGTAGTTTACTTTCAGTACCGTACAGCCATTCTCTTTCACTAATGTGTTTACACAGCTGTGGAGCACACGGTATATTAATAGACTAATAGGGATGAATCGAAATCATTCCCATTCACTGCAGGGAGGTAGATGTTTCTGTCTCACATTTGGCTCGCTCTTGCGACTGAGCTTCAGCTAATTATGGATCCAAAGTATGGATTAGCTAGGGGTGAGAGTAACCTCTGTACAGGTGTGCACTGTAGCTCTCGGAGTCTCAACGGGTTGCTTCCTGGCATACCACTGCATATCCTTGTGTAGTGAAGCCACCAAGTCCAAGAACGCATAATATCACATTTATGCTCTCGACAAACTATATCACAATCAAATAAGGTTTATGCCTGAGCTTCTTTTTCATTCTTTATTCCTTAATGCTCCCTGCTTTTCTCAGCTCCCTAGACGACTACTACTACACCCCAAGTCACAGTTTTTATTGACAGTAATTCTGAATTTTTTCTCTCTCAGTTGATGGATGGAAAATCTCCCAGCTTCTCTGTGCTGTGTGCCATCTATGGCTGCAGCTTAGTGGGATATAGTAGTCTAATGCTTACATTTCTCTCCAAAATGTTCTTCCACAGTCTATTGTCTGAGAAGATGGCTCGAACCAGGGCAGTTTCACACACTGCTCATTACCCATTTAGTCAGCTGGATATTTGCTGAAGTCAGTCAGCATAAACCCATGTCGCCAAGGCGCATCAGTCATGGCTTATTGCTTTACTACTGAACACCATCTGCAATATAAACATTCAAATTTCAGGTTTGAATGACTTTACAGTCTCTCAGATGCCAGGAAGTCATTTTGCACCCGTATGCTTGTGAGGTTAGAGATCATGAGACAGTATTGGTGCAAGTGTTACTTCTTGCTATAAACAGAGCAGGAGCTGGGTGAACAGCTTTAAACTTGGTCAGTACGTCATGTCTATAATGCAATGTTGTAATAGAAACAAGAGAACCACTTTTCGGGTCCCAGGTTTTATAGGTTCTAGAGCATTTCAAATAGATCCAACACTTCTGAATCTAAATAACCTTCAGGTTACTGCATACAGTCAGCAACATAATGGCTTCAGTGATTCCTTGATTTGCAGCTTCATAATAAGTGATTGATGGGAGCTTAATTCCATTTTACTGGCCACTAATGATTCTTGTATGAAGGACGAAATGGGCTAAGACAACCCTGAAAAGTGACATTGACTCCATCAAGTAATGAGATCCATTTACATTCCACTGTGGAACCAATGAGCTTGTAGCGTTTTAATGATTCGGGAAGTATAAAACACTGAACATGACACATTTTTGTAAGCTTTGGTAGTTTTTGTTCTGGGGTACATGCCAGTCACTGTTAATTATAAATTACTACTGGCTTTGTTTAGCTGCCTACCATTTTCTCACAAATTAACTTTTTTTTCTGGAAACAAACAGCACAAGCCATTATCAGTTTATCTTCACCAGGATTTTGTTCCTCTTTACCAAGAACACTTAATTTTGTTTTTAAGTAACTCAGCACAAGCAAATCCATAATATTCATAGCTATTTTTATTGTGAGTTGTTTTGGTTCCAAGAAATGAACAGCCTATTAGAAGGAGAACTGGGCATTGTTTTTCAATTTGCACTGAAACAAGTGTAGATTTCTAGCATGAACTCTGCTCCTGATTCATGAAACAGTCGTAAAACTTCAAACAAGATGAGATTTTAGCGGTTATGATGAATCAGTTTCAGCTACATGGACACAAGCTCCCACCCACTATGTATACAATATGACATGCCCCAATTTACCTTCATATACATTTACTTTATGGAGGTGTTGCAACAGTAAGCCAAAAAAGGAACACTTTCAGTGAGCTAGTTTGATTGAATGCTTGTGTTCAAGGTTGCTGCAAATAAAAAGCTCTTAAAGAAAGTCTATAAATTGAAATCAACAAAGTAAAGGATTTTTTTTTTATTAAATGAAGCTGTTTAAGTTTAGGGGCGGCACAATGGGGTAGTGGTTAGCACTGTCGCCTAACAGCAAGAAGGTCCGGGTTCGAGCCCAGTGGCCGACAGGGGCCTGTCTGTGTGGAGTTTGCATGTTCTCCCCGTGTCTGCGTGGGTTTCCTCCGGGTGCTCCGGTTTCCTCCACAGTCCAAAGACATGCAGATTAGGCTAATTGGTGGCTCTAAATTGACTGTGAGTGTGAATGGTTGTTGGTCTGTATGTGTCTGCCCTGTGATGACTTGTCCAGGGTGTACCTCGTCTCTCGCCCATAGTCAGCTGGGATAGGCTCCAGCTTGCCTGCGACCCTGCACAGGATAAGTGGTTACGGATAATGGATGGATGTTTAAGCTCATAATCAGGTACAAGACTAAAGTGTTTTCCAACCTCAGGTAGTTGCTCTATTTAAAGCTAGGTTTTTCATCTCATCTCATTATCTCTAGCCGCTTTATCCTGTTCTACAGGGTCGCAGGCAAGCTGGAGCCTATCCCAGCTGACTATGGGCGAAAGGCGGGGTACACCCTGGACAAGTCGCCAGGTCATCACAGGGCTGACACATCGACACAGACAACCATTCACAGTCACAGCTAGGTTTTTATTTATTTTATTATGCAAAGAGATCATCATTATTTCATATAAACAGAATGCTGAAAGAAATTAAAATGAATAAAAACAATAGTCGAGCAGTCTTTGAATAGTCCATCTGCTGAAAGCTTACCCAAGCCATCAAGGCCAAAACACTAATAAAGATCCACATTTATACCTCTGATTCACATTTTCAAATTATATGCAGATAAGCCCTTTTTATCTATATTTCAGTACCAGGTTCCCATCTGTGCTACTGTGATTATTGTTTTTATTATTGCCTTTTATGATACTTCTCTGCTTATCATTTTTGATGAAATTGATATTGATATTAATTATTCAGCTGCAAATCAAACACTTTTAGGTTGTTAAAATGTTACACACACTCTGAAAAACATGAGTTTTTTCATACAGATACACCAAAGATGAAATATATGAATAAGAGCCAACGGGCTTCATTTATCACTCTTTTTTAAATTAAAGTTGGGTGTAAATATTTTTGTGTAAGACAAACAAAATATAACATTTTAATCTAGATTTACAAAAATTTCAGAAACACGGATTTTCTTCATACTCACGTGTGAAATACATGTTGATGAACACCATTCACCCATAGATGACCAGGACTGTACATAGCGTGGCTGATTTGCATTCGGGAACGCCCACAAAACTCCATAAAAGGTGAAGCCCAAACAGTTGAAATGACTAGTAAACAGTAAAAAAGATTTTCTCAGAGGTAGAAGTGAAAGTTATTTTGACTTGTGTCTATGAATTGGAAAAGTTGAATTGGATGTGAATTATGTGAGGTGGAAAAAATATACACTGTACTGGGGTGATCATGGTTACCAGTCACATCACATAGGGAAATCATTATTATTATTCCCAGCAAAATGTCTTGCCAACTCTCATCCAGAACGCACCACCCATGCCGTGTCGGAAATGCATAAGGGTACGCAAGTGCCATAGGAAGCTTCTATGCACTCTGCAGATTGAGACATACCAGCTCGATCACTCATCAGTCACTTAGTACTGGCTTTAATAAATTATTGCGCATTAAATGAAGATGTCATGGCAAATGGAATCAACTTATACACCATCTGAGCCATTGCAACACATCATCCTTTCTTTCATAGAGCCGCATTATTTCTGAATTTAATCACTGGCCTTAGTTGTATTAATTTATGGATTCTTTCTTTCTTTCTTTCTTTCTTTCTTTCTTTCTTTTTTCATATTTAATATTTCTTTAGTTAATGCTTTTAATTTGAAATGGCTGAATATATTTTTCCAGATAGAACCCCAAGTCAGAAAAAAGTTTGAACGGTATGCAAATAAAAAAAGAAAGCAGTGATTTCTAAATTTATTTTGACATATTTCATTGCAGATGGAATGAACCCAAGATATTGCATTTCATTTTTGCTGGTCAACTTCATTTCATTTGTTACTAGAAAAGCACTCGGAGAGTGCAGACCGCCGCCAAGAATCCTTTAAAAAAATCCGGGATCCAGAAGGTGATCCGGATCACTGCCAAAATTTAATGGATTGTTACTTGTGCCCAGTCACACCTCTGGAAAAAATTTCAGAGCAATCCGTTCATAACTTTTTCCGTAATGTTGCTAACAGACAAACCAACCAACAAACAAACAAACCAACACTACCGAAAACATAACCTTCTTGGCAGAGGTAAATATACATCCATTCCTGCATTTCAGGCCTGTAACACATTCCAAAAAAAAGTTGGGATGAGACAATTTAGGGCTAGTAATGAGGTAAAACTATTAAATAATGATGTGATATGAAACAGGTGACTGGATTCCTGATTTGGAACAAAATCAGTATCCAGGAAAGGCCTAGTTTTGAGGAGCAAAAATGCCCCAACTATCTCCACTTTGTCAAGAAACACATGACAAAAATTATTGAAATGTTTAAAAACAATGTTCCCCAAAGAAAGATAGGAAGGGATTTGGATATTTCATCCTCTACGGTGCATAATATCATTAAACGATTCAAGGAATCGGGAGGAATTTCAATGTGTAAAGGGTGCAAGCCTAATATGAACATCTGTGATCTCTGATCCCTCAGACAGCACTGCATCAAGCACCATCATTCATCTATAGCTGATATAACCACATGGGCTCAGGATTACTTTAGCAAATTTTTGTCAAGCTCTACAATACAGAGTTACATCTACAAATGTCAGTTAAAATTTTACTGTGCAATATAAGGAAGCCTTACAGTGATGCTTGAAAGTTTGTGAACCCTTTAGAATTTTCTATATTTCTGCATAAATATGACCTAAAACATCATCAGATTTTCACACAAGTCCTAAAAGTAGATAAAGAGAACCCAGTTAAACAAATTAGACAAAAATATTATACTTGGTCATTTATTTATTGAGGAAAATGATCCAATATTACATATCTGTGAGTGGCAAAAGTATGTGAACCTCTAGGATTAGCAGTTAATTTGAAGGTGAAATTAGAGTCAGGTATTTTCAATCAATGGGATGACAATCAGGTGTGAGTGGGCACCCTGTTTTATTTAAAGAACAGGGATCGATCAGAGTCTGATTTTCATAACACGTTTGTGGAAGTGTATCATGACATGAACAAAGGAGATTTCTGAGGACCTCAGAAAAAGCGTTGTTGATGCTCATCAGGCTAGAAAAGGTTACAAAACCATCTCTAAAGAGTTTGGACTCCACCAATCCACAGTCAGACAGATTGTGTAAAAATAGAGGAAATTCAAGACCATTGTTACCCTCCCCAGGAGTGGTCGACCAACAAAGATCACTCCAAGAGCAAGGCGTGTAATATTTGGCGAGGTCACAAAGGACCCCAGGTTAACTTCTAAGCAACTGAAGGCCTCTCTCACATTGGCTAATGTTAATGTTCATGAGTCCACCATCAGGAGAACACTGAACAACAATGGTGTGCATGGCAGGGTTGCAAGGAGAAAGCCACTGCTTTCCAAAAAGAACATTGCTGCTCATCTGCAGTTTGCTAAAGATCATGTGGACAAGCCAGAAGGCTATTGGAAAAATCTTTTGTGGACGGATGAGACCAAAATAGAACTTTTTGGTTTAAATGAGAAGTGTTATGTTTGGAGAAAGGAAAACACTGCATTCCAGCATGAGAACCTTATCCCATCTGTGAAACATGGTGGTGGTAGTATCATGGTTTGGGCCTGTTTTGCTGCATCTGGGCCAGGACGGCTTGCCATCATTGATGGAACAATGAATTCTGAATTATACTAGTGAATTCTAAAGGAGAATGTCAGGACATCTGTCCATGAACTGAGCCCATGTTTACATTAGACCGTATCAGCGGATCATCAGATTAACGTTTTTTAAACGATTAGTGTGCACACAGCAACACCAATACACGATTTGCGTGCACACAGCAACGCCAATACACAGATACGCTCGGCTCCGCAGGCATACTGCGCTCCAAATCACTCCGCCCTGAACAGCGAGTGCCCTCTGGAGGGTGCGCACTCCGACCCTGCGCAGCTCACACAGTGCGCGAGTGAAGTGCACAAGCCACGATTCAGGACTGAGCCGCTGTGTGTGAGATCCCAGCGCATATCACTTACTACTTGCAAGTGGAAGGATGGCAAGCCTAAAGACAATCATAACTACACAATGGGCAGTATTTGCATCAGTATTTGCAGTATTTTCATACTTTTATACTCTTTAATGAAAGGTGATACAAGGCGGAAGTCCGCGCCGTTTTTCAGCAGTCGTGTCACATGACCAACGCCAGCGAATCAGGAAGGTGGATGTCACAGTGACGTTGTCCAATGAGACGCCAGCTAGAGCTCAGCACAGCGTATCCGCGTATTCTGAATTTTTACACAGCACCGGAGCTGACACGATCTAGATTGAATACGTGGACCCTGGCGGATTCCCGTTTCCCGGCATTTCCAGGCGGTTTAATGTAAACGGACAGTGCATACGCGAAGAAAACGAGACAGATACGGTCTAATGTAAACGTAGCCTGAATCTCAAGAGAAGGTGGGTCATGCAGCAAGACAGTGACCCTATGCACACAAGTCGTTCTACCAAAGAATGGTTAAAGAAGAATAAAGTTAATGTTTTGGAATGGCTAAGTCAAAGTCCTGACCTTAATCCAATTGAAATGTTGTGGAAGGACCTGAAGCGAGCAGTTCATGTGAGGAAACCCACTAACATCCCAGAGTTGAAGCTGTTCTGTACGGAGGAACGGGCTAAAATTCCTCCAAGCCGGTGTGCAGGACTGATCAACAGTTACCGGAAACGTTTAGTTGCAGTTATTGCTGCACAAGGGGGTCACACCAGATACTGAAAGCAAAGGTTCACATACTTTTGCCACTCACAGTTATGTAATATTGGCTCATTTTCCTCAATAAATAAATGACCAAGTATAATATTTTTGTCTCATTTGTTTAACTGGGTTCTCTTTATCTACTTTTAGGACTTGTGTGAAAATCTGATGATGTTTTAGGTCATATTTATGCAGAAATATAGAAAATTCTAAAGGGTTCACAAATTTTCAAGCACCACTGTATGTTAACTGTGTCTAGAAGCACTATCAACTTCTCTATACACATTACAAAGACAGGGCTGTGGAAGAAGAGGGAGCCGTCTCCTCTGTGCCCAAAAGAAAATGTGTGGAGAATTTTGAAACAAAAAAATATGACAACGTCGACTTTGTACCGTTGCACACCTTAAGACCTGTTTGCAGGAAGAATTGGACAAAATAACACCTGAAACACTTCATCACTTGGTGTCTTCAGTTCCTAAACATCTTTAAGTGTTCTGAGAAGGAATGGCAACATTATAAAGGGGTAAACGCTTTACTGTCCCAAGTTATTTTGAAATGTGTTGCAAAAATCAAAATCGAAATGTGTTTATTTTGAAGAAAATAAAAACAATAAAATTCATGAGTAAAACATCAAATAATGTGCTGTTGTCAAGACAACTTTATTGTCAAATATGCTATACATGTTCGACATACAGCACAGTTGAAATTTCAGTCCTCTCTGACCCACGGTGCAAACAGGCAATGCAATAAATAAAAATAAAAATAGAATAATTGAAAAAACAAACAATATAAACAGTATAAACACTCTAGATAAGAACTAGACATAGACTAAACACTCAGACAAACAATATAAACAGTATAAATAAACAGTGTAAACACTAGATAAGAACTAGACAAAGACTAAACACTTAGACAATGTAAACAGTATAAAACACTCTAGATAAGAACTAGACGTAGACTAAACACTCATATATACATACATACACACACACACACACACGTAAATTGGTGCAAATAAACAAACAGTCAAGGGCACTTGAGGTATAGCAGGTAAACATGAAATAAGCAGTATAAACAAACTAGCAGCTGTTAAGGTGAGGTAGTGCGGAATAGTGCAAATGAGCGAGGTAAAGTGAGATGTGCGGTCCCTGAGTTCAGTGTGTTAATGAACGATGTATGTGTGTGTGTGTGTGTGTGTGTGTGTGTTGGGGGGGGAACTGTGAGGATGACATGTCAGATGCTGAAGGGGGGGGCAGGGGGGTGTGCGAGCAGAATCTGTGGCAGGGGGCAGAGGAGGGAGGAGGGGCAGAACAGGGAGGGAGTTGAGCCTCCTGACCACCTGGTGAAAGAAACTGTTCTTGAGCCTGCTGGTTTTGGCCCGGAGACTCCGCAGTCTCCTCCCCGACGGCAGCAGGCTGAAGAGGCTGTGAGATGGGTGGGTGGGGTCACCTGCAATCCTGATGGCTTTTCGGGTGAGGCGGGAGTTATAGATATCCATAAGAGAAGGGAGAGAGACACCAACGATCCTCTCAGCTGCTCTCACGATGCGCTGCAGAGACTTGCAGCAGGACACGGTGCAGGCGCCGTACCACACGGTGATGCAGCTGGTCAGGATGTTCTCGATGGTGCCTCTGTAGAAAGTGTGCATGATGGGGGCCGGGGCTCTTGCTCTCCTCAGTTTGCGGAGGAAGTACAGACGCTGTTGGGCTTTTTTGGCCAGTGATGCGATGTTGTTGCTCCAGGACAGGTCTTCAGAGATGTGCACACCCACACATTGTATTGTTTTGTATTGTATTGTATTGTTTTGAGTGCAATACAGCTAAAAAATTAGTTACAAATCATTGTTTTCAGTTTTAATTTCAATTTCATTGTACCATCTCAACTTTTTTTTTGGGGGGGGGGGGTTGTATAAAAGTTCAATAATTCATCACAAATTATTGATTTGTATTTATCAGCTAATCAGTTGAGATGTATGTTAGTGAGTCTCCTTATGCATAAATTTACACACACTCCAGAATTCGAGGATTATTTTTTCCCCAAGCCAAGCTTCTCATGAAAACCAAATTTCTTGTGTAAACGCTCCTACGAACGATTTACGAATAAATCTGTTTGTATCCCAGTTTGATAAATAAGGCCTAATGTGAGTATCTCATCTCATCTCATTATCTCTAGCCGCTTTATCCTGTTCTACAGGGTCGCAGGCAAGCTGGAGCCTATCCCAGCTGACTACGGGCAAAAGGCGGGGTACACCCTGGACAAGTCGCCAGGTCATCACAGGGCTGACACATAGACACAGACAACCATTCACACTCACATTCACACCTACGGTCAATTTAGAGTCACCAGTTAACCTAACCTGCATGTCTTTGGACTGTGGGGGAAACCGGATTACCCGGAGGAAACCCATGCGGACACGGGGAGAGCATGCAAACTCCACACAGAAAGGCCCTCGCCGGCCACGGGGCTCGAACCCGGACCTTCTTGCTGTGAGGCGACAGCGCTAACCACTACACCACCGTGCCGCCGAGTACTTAATGGATCATTAAAAATTTTCAAGCAACATGCCCTGTGCACAGTAACCCATGTACACCCAATAAGACTATTCTTTACAGGAGCAGTGCGGACTGAAGAGCTGCACTGCTGTGGCTGTGAGTTGGCTCTGGATAATGAGTGATAAGAGGATATGTTTTGGCACCTGCATTATCATTGGCAAGACTGAAAATGTTGAGTAGTGATTATTTCTGAGTTGCATGTGTGCAGAGGAGTGAGAAAATGCCTGTTTTGATTATGGCTGTAGCTACAGCGCTGTAATGATGGTATTCAGAAACTCTACTCTTCAAATGGAGCCTCTCCAAAATGACTCAAGTAGGTTATACAGTGATTGTGTTGATTTCTTAAGCATGAATGATTGTAGCTGGAGGACGGACTGAAATCCTTTATAGTGAATGACAGTTCTAACAGCAATACACCTCTTATATACTCAGGTCCAGAATTATTGGCACTCTTGGTGAAGAGTAAAACAACAACGAAAAGCTTATGAAAAAAAAATGTCTGTTGTGATTAATTAGTTTAACATGCTTAAACTATGATGGAAATCTAACCATTAATCAAAGTTAATTAAGCATGTTCCTATTTATACTTTACTTTTTAAATTTCACCTAAGGGTTTAGGGACACACTGTCTCACACAGTCATCCATGACTTCCAATTTCACTGGGATATACAATAAATATAAGGTGATACCTTTAGTAATTCATCAAGAATGGGAAAATATACACAAATTAAATGATACTATAAAGGTGTTGACTTTCATTAATCAGCCTTAAAAAAAAAAAACAGCTACATGCCTGAGAATGCTTATGTCCAGTCTTAGGGCAAATATTAGTTTTATTCTGTAACATTATTTTCTAAAGGCTGTCTGAAGGAAGATGCAAGCAGAGAAGCAGAAAAATCAACAAAAGTAGTACGCTACGAAATTTGCAGACAATGGCAAGATTTTGTGGTAACCAAGCCTCTAAACCAACAATAAGATGCCACCTTTAGGCAGCAAACTATTTGGAAGGCGGGCCAAAAGAAAACCAAATGTAAATGCCTGGAGTTTACTGGATGCTACTTCAACTGAACTATGACTAGGACAGAGATCTGTGGTTGGATAGCATTACAGAAAAAGAACCTAATCAACATTGTTAAGTATGCTGGAGCATCTGTAATGTTCTGTTTTTCCTCCAAAGGCCGTGGGAAAAATGTTAGGATACAATCAAGGCCAAAAGTTACATATACCTAAGCTGAAGACATTCAGACTGAATTTTTGTCAAATTAATTTGGGCATCTGTTAGATTTCCATAAGAGGTCATTTCAGAATAATAGCCAAGAAACAGATTTCTTTCACTTTTTATTTACTGTGTCGGGCGGCACGGTGGTGTAGTGGTTAGCGCTGTCGCCTCACAGCAAGAAGGTCCTGGGTTCGCGCCCCGGGGCCGGCGAGGGCCTTTCTGTGTGGAGTTTGCATGTTCTCCCCGTGTCCGCGTGGGTTTCCTCCGGGTGCTCCGGTTTCCCCCACAGTCCAAAGACATGCAGGTTAGGTTAACTGGTGACTCTAAATTGACCGTAGGTGTGAATGTGAGTGTGAATGGTTGTCTGTGTCTATGTGTCAGCCCTGTGATGACCTGGCGACTTGTCCAGGGTGTACCCCGCCTTTCGCCCGTAGTCAGCTGGGATAGGCTCCAGCTTGCCTGCGACCCTGTAGAACAGGATAAAGCGGCTACAGATAATGAGATGAGATGAGAGCCAAGAAACAGATTTCTTTCACTTTTTATTTACTGTGTCGGGCGGCACGGTGGTGTAGTGGTTAGCGCTGTCGCCTCACAGCAAGAAGGTCCTGGGTTTGCGCCCCGGGGCCGGCGAGGGCCTTTCTGTGTGGAGTTTGCATGTTCTCCCCGTGTCCGCGTGGGTTTCCTCCGGGTGCTCCGGTTTCCCCCACAGTCCAAAGACATGCAGGTTAGGTTAACTGGTGACTCTAAATTGACCGTAGGTGTGAATGTGAGTGTGAATGGTTGTCTGTGTCTCTGTGTCAGCCCTGTGATGACCTGGCGACTTGTCCAGGGTGTACCCCGCCTTTCGCCCGTAGTCAGCTGGGATAGGCTCCAGCTTGCCTGCGACCCAGAAGGATAAAGCGGCTAGAGATAATGAGATGAGATTTACTGTGTCAGATTTTCAGTTGGTCAAAAGTTTAAATGTATTTGGTATTGCATTGCCTTTTATTTACCTGAACTTGAATAAAATCCTTAGGGTAGATTTCCACAAGCTTCTCGCAATGCTTTGCTGTAATTTTTGCCCATTCCTCCTGACAGAACTGGTGTAACTCAGTCAGGATGGTGGGCCTCCTTTTTTTTGTTTGGTACACAGTTATTCTTGGGATTCAACTCAGGGCTTTGTGATGGTCACTCCAATTCTTTGACTTTGTTGTCTTTAAGCCATTTTGTTAGAACTTTGGATGTATGTTAGGATCATTGTCTTGCTGGAAGACCCCATATTTTCCTCTTTCCTCATTATAAAAAAAAAAATCCGGCCCTTTTCCTGCAAAACACCCTCACAACATGATGCTGCCACCCCCATGCTTCATAATTCGGATGGTGTTTTTCAGATTAAAAGCCTCACCCTTTTTCTTCCATACATAGTACTGATCACTGGCCAAAATTTTCTGTTTTTATTTCATCTGACCAGTGAACACTCCTCTAAGAAGCTGGTGACCATCTGCAAACTGCTATCTGTTTTTCGAAACTGAACCTTTCATCCCCGGGAGTTAATTTTACCATTCCTGAAAGATGCAGTGTCTGTGCAGTCCAAAGACAGGTGTATGTAAACTTTTGGCCTTAACTGTACACATCATGGACTCCATGAAGTGAAAATTTGGCTGTGTCTGGCATGAAGCTACAACTGGGTCATGGGTGCCTCTTCCAGTGTGTTGAGGAGTCTCAGATTCCTGGTTCAGTATTATTTATCCAACAAGTATTACAGGAGAAGGCTTGGTGCTGCAAAGGGAGGTTGCACAAAGTACTAATCAAATGCATATTAGTGTGTGTGTGTGTGTGTGTGTGTGTGTGTGTAAGACTGTCTGGGCTAACCCTATGCTGTTTATTTTCTCTGTATTTTCCTTTTTTTGACATTAAAGGGCCATTGTAGGGTTGCTAAGGGAAGGGGTAATATTCTGAGGAAAAAAAAAACTTTGAAATTGAAGTAATAAATTTACAAGAAAAATCTCAGGGATTCCCTGAGATTATAAAGTCATAAATTTGTGTGTGTGTGTGTGTGTGTGTGTGTGAGAGAGAGAGAGAGAGAGAGAGAGAGAGAAACTAAGAAATTCAGAGATTTAAAAAGTCACAAATTTTCAAGAAAAAAATAACTTTGATATTCTCTGAGACAGCGATCACATTGTTGTCTTCCTGGTTGCAGTGCATTGTCTCTAAACACTTTATTCTATTATATTCTGTTCATGTCTGTGGTGTGATGATTTTGGTCCAACCTTGCAAAGTGAAGTGATATGGTTTCTTGACAAAAAAACCATTATTTTTCCAAGGATTTTTTCTTATAAATTTGTGACTTTTTTAAATCCTTGAACATCTGAGTTTTTTTTTCTCATAAATTTGACTTCATAATCTCAGAGAATATCTGAGTTTTTCTTGTAAATTTATGACTTTACTCTTGGAAATTTTGAATATTACCCCCCTTCCCTCAGCTCTTTCTTTCTTTTTCTTTTTCCTACAATGGCCCTAATACGCTATTATATCCAGAGGGGAACCGTCAGGGTCTTCTAGGCCTTCAGAGAAGGCCCAAACATATCAGCATTTCATATGTTATATTTAGGGCGGCACGGTGGTGTAGTGGTTAGTGCTGTCGCCTCACAGCAAGAAGGTCCGGGTTCGAGCCCCGTGGCCGGCGAGGGCCTTTCTGTGTGGAGTTTGCATGTTCTCCCCGTGTCCGTGTGGGTTTCCTCCGGGTGCTCCGGTTTCCCCCACAGTCCAAAGACATGCAGGTTAGGTTAACTGGTGACTCTAAATTGACCGTAGGTGTGAATGTGAGTGTGAATGGTTGTCTGTGTCTATGTGTCAGCCCTGTGATGACCTGGCGACTTGTCCAGGGTGTACCCCGCCTTTCGCCCGTAGTCAGCTGGGATAGGCTCCAGCTTGCCTGTGACCCTGTAGAAGGATAAAGCGGCTTGAGATAATGAGATGAGATGTTATATTTAATTTATTTCATTCTTTAATTTCTTTCATTTCATAATTTCATGATAATTAATATCTTCTCATTTTAATTTGGCCTCATTTTCTATCAAATTTGCTTCAGAAATGAAAGGGTTACTGTCCTTAAAATATTAAAATCAAGTTATCCAATGAGATTTTTTTGTTTGTTGCCTCTAGGCTGAGAAGAGTTTAGAGCCGGCTCACTCATTGGTTAGGACTTCATTGCCAGGACAGAAGGCCATGGCAGTGTATGTTTATGTAGGAAGTGACAGATGAATTAACCAATCAGATTTTTATTTATAGTCGGAGGGACCAAAAATTGATCGCCCTTGGCCTTTTTGAAGGTCAACGTGAGGTCAGTGCAATGCCATCAGTGCAGCAGTGAAGTCACCTTCCAGCTGGTGTAGCATTCATCAGTAGTCTTAGCGAATGCTAATAAAGTGGTCAAGCCAGTGCAAAATCTTTTGCCCTGTTGCTTTTTTGGTGTCTGGCTAAGTTTTGGCTGAGCTGAAGTCCCAGCTCTAATAGTAACAGTTCACCACTGATTATATCATATTTTGTATTTAATTCACATTTAATTGTCAAAACCCACCCTTATTTGAGTTTCATGAATTCCAAGAACAGAAAAAAGCTCAGATTTGATGCAGACTTGATTTAATTAAGTTATTCCCATTTCCACATTTGATAGTTTCCCTAATACAAGACATACGTATTCACCAAATGAGAGCATCTTGTCACTCAGCTCTCCTTTTCTTTCTTATCCAATTAGCTTGAGATATAAACATCCAAATATCAAAACACTTATTTTGGCAGTGACATCTCCTGCATAGCCAGAGCCTATTTTCAGATGTATTAATTTGTAGGGGAGGTGTTGTTCAGTGGTTCATGTATGGCACACTTCTTACAATTTTCCTCAGCAAGTCAGAGCTCCTGAACTTTTCTTGCCTTCCTCACTAATGCACAGCTTTTAGAAAGCCTCAGTGCCCTTTAGCAAGGGAGTTCTCACTTAAAATACGTACCTCAGGCTCTCGGGCTGTTTGTCTGTACTGGGTATTCTAAGTGGTCTCAGTGGTTGTGCGATGTGCAGACAGGCCTGATTGCCCCCTGTCTCGGATGTCAGGGGTCTGCTGGCAGAGTGAGTGATCCCTGTCCGCCATCCTGCCCATTCCACATGCACTTAATGCCATTCTTCAGATTAAACAGCCCCAAAGTTTCCACTTTTTCAAGCAAGCTGGCTAATTGGTATGCTTAATGAATGGGACACTTTTGCTTGTTTTGTGAATCACAAGTAGTCACTGATCTAAATTGGAGCAGACTTTTTAGAGTTTTCTGGAAATTGAATTCTAACGCCTGTCACAAAGTAGAAGAATTGTTTCAGACAGTTGCCCATGGTTATTTAAGCCTTCTCTCTTGTGCAAGTCTATATTTTTTTGTTTTTTTCTTCCATAACATTAGCATTCATGGTTCTGCATTGCTAAATTAAACATTTGCTCCTGCATGTATGTTCAAAATCTGTCGCAGCTAGTCCAACATAAGGATCCTGACATGTTTGGCTGGAATTTTTGCCTGCTCTAAATGCATTCTCTTCATGTGTTGATGAGGTATCACAGCTTGTCAAATGTCATGCATTCAGGTTCAAAGTGATGGCTGCCTCTTTGATTTACAGTCAGAAACTCAACCAGATGGTAACGCACTACATTTTCCCATTGCAGCTGTCAAACATGCGGGTTATATTCCACCACAACGACTCACAGATGAAAAGCACGTTAGTTCTCCCAGGAGCCCATTTCGAAGTAATGGAGTTAAAATCTCAAAACCAGAACCATCTTTGGACTTCAGTGTAGTATTGAGAACTTTATCTGCTGCTGTGATGGATAGCTTTTAACACAGGGTTCAGGGTTTGGTGTGTGGAGGCAGGATTTTGTAAGGCTTCCAGACAAATGTGACTTATGATAAATAGTGGACTGTAGCTGACAGTTTTTGGCAGTGTCCATTAGGCAGAATTTACAAGCCGAATGTTAAATTGGTCAAGGTTTAAACAATCTGTCTTCAATTTCCATTGAAGTGTCTTACCACAGCCTTCTGTTTAATGGAAAACAAAGCATCACAATAGGAATAAAGGAGCTAATGAAAAGGATAGGAAGAGAGGAGGGGTTAATCCATCAACGCAGCCCAGTAGGCCAGGAACGGTCTCAGCTCCATGTCCACCCAGTCTGAGTCATGTCAGAACATTTCATCTCCGATAATAATCCCGACAAATTGAATCTCATTGCTGAGCTCTGCTTATGCATTCCTGTGATGGGCTTGCAGCGGGATGGCCCATCAGAGAAACAGTACGCAGATGAGAGTGGCGCTGCAGTGCACAAACAAATGGAAAGTGCAAGCTCCATTGAGCACACCTGGCAGAGGAGAGAGAAGGGGGGGGGGTAGCCAGGACAGACACCGTCTGCATGCTGCCTGCATATCAACCACACAGAGATCCGAGGCAGGTACTGTAGGTAGGACGCGGATCTCTCCAGATTTTCTCAGCTAACTGCACAGCCGAAGGGCCTGAAGTCAGAACAATATTCCTCATACTGAGTAATGTGTCTATGATTATCTTTACTATTCAGTTCTAAATATTAAAGAAGGCTCCGGAGGATGCTTTCCTCATGCGCTGCTCAATATTTCATTTCCTCATAGGATGACGCAGCAGCTTTTCTGCCTTTCACTCTGTTCTCCTTCACCACCATCACCACCACCACCCACACCCCCCACACCCTCACCCCTTCATATTTGTGCGCTTGATTTAATAACGTCTGAATGAAAATTTTCGGAGCGGTTGTTTGGCATTCGCAATAGCACCCATACCCACGGCATATCGGAAGCAAAGCGTCTCAAGAGCAGCGTCTTCAATTCCTGCCTCTACATTTCACTCCATATAGCAGAGGCACTTATTGCCGAACAATACGCAGCTCTTCTTCAACAGGCCTGATGGAATTGGGTGCATATAGAGTATTCATCAGAAATAATATATGCGTTTTATTTCTATTTATTTATTTATTTATTGCAAGAGATTTGCAAGAAAGTATGTGCAGCAATAACAATGCTACTCTTGGGCTTCACTGGGAAATACACTGAACGCTTTATATAGAATGTGCTATAGGATGTAGTTCAGCAAAGTCTGTTGAGACTGCCAGTGTAGAAACAGAGCTGAAACAGAGTTATTAGATTATTAGAATAACTGATTTGATGCGAGAGATGGAGATAAAATAACTTTTTCTTAGTGGTGCAGTGTGTAGTGTTGGTGTGTCTCAGCTCCAGGGTCCCTGGTTCGAACCTGAGCTCTGGTTGCGACAGTATCTGTGTGGAATTTCACAGTGGAGTTCTTCCTGTGTTTCTTTGGGCTTCCTCTGGGTTTTCCTCCTGTGACAGACTGGTGAATTCTTCTATCTTGCTCTGGAATAGACTCCAGATCCAACACAACCTTGACCCTGATCAGGATAAAGCAAATAAAGCCAGTCCATCACAGGGCAGAAGTGGGGAAAAAAAACAAAACAAAAAAACCATGGTTAATGACGATAAGAGTGCTTCATTAAATCAGTGTGCTCTTGAACTCCTTTACATTCAGTTACCAACGTTTCGCTTTTTGCAGGTGCTGAGGAAGTGAAATAGCGAGTATCTTTATATTTCAATAAGCATTCAGGCATTTCTTCAGTCTTTGAACTACTGACTTTTGTATGCGGATGCACAGGTAAGTCATTAAAGAACAGCGAGGAGATGCCTGAATCAGCATGAAGAACAATGAGCTGTAGAGAGAGCACGATACAGTAACGTTAGAGAAAGAAACTATGCAACTATGAATAAGCCATAGGGACAGTGCTTAACTCACACTTCGTCTGATTTTTATATTCAGGAGCTTTCCATGCCAGAAGGGGGAGCAGCTTTCTGCCTAAAGTCTTCAGGCATGACTGCGTTCAGATGGAGAGATAGTAAAAGGAGGAAGTGAGATGAAAAAAGAAAGCAGTACGTAGGAGGAAAGGGAAAGGGGGAAAAGTCAGGATGACTAAATGACTCAGTGGATGGATGCACAGCAGGCCATCAATCTTGCAACGATTATTTATGATAAACATATTTTGTTTCTGCATCTTCTGTGGAGTTCAGCGTGACCGACAGCATGTGTTTGTCCCAATTATAGAGATTATGGTTTTCGCAACAGCACTTCCTTTAAATGGAAGTCAAGACAAGAATTTTCCATTGTGAAAGGAACAATTTTAGGATGCGGGGTTTTTTTTTTTTTTGGATTTGTTGCTTAAAACTGTGCCAACACTTGAGTATGAAGAATCCTGTAGCATTAAATTGCATTACATTACATTACAGGCATTTAGCAGACGCTCTTATCCAGAGCAACGTACAACATACCCAGAGCAGCCTGGGGAACAGTTGAGGGTTAGGTGCCTTGCTCAAGGGCACTTCAGCCATTCCTGCTGGTCCAGGGAATCAAACCAGTGACCTTTTGGTCCCAAAGCTGCTTCTCTAACCTTTAGGCCATGAATTCCCCATGTTATTATCTCATAATCTCGATTGTTCTGTCAATATTTCTAATTCCTCATTCTCTATTTTTCATGTGGCCAGTGTCATTTAATTTATTGTGGTTTCATGCAACAGCTTCATCATGTGCTCTTGGATTTTCTCACACTCAAATGAACGATTGGGCTTAAACACAATATGATCACGTATCCTTGATAATGAACTTAACTATAAATTATATAGCTAATGTGCTCTTAAATGCAATGTCTCATACCCCTTTTCCACCAAATCAGTTCCAGGGCTGGTTCGGGGCCAGTGCTGGTGCTGGTTCACAACTCGTTCAACTTGCGAGCCAGCTGAGAACCAGTTTGCTTTTCCATCGCTCACGGTGCTAAGCGGAGCCACGTCATTACGTCGCTGTATACGTCAGTTACGTTGCTGTATACGTCAGTTACGTCGCTGTATACGGAAGTTACGGCGCTACGTTTACATAAACCTTGGCGCAAATATCAAAGCAAAAACAACACGGAAGAAGCAGCAGCGGCAACAACAATAATAATGGATGACTTCGTGTTTGTACAGCTGCTGCTTCTTGTCGCTTAAAAATGGCGATCTTTCGCGGTCTTGTTATTGTTGTTGGTTTTAACAACTCCGTCCCCCCGCTGACGTAAGCGGTTCTTTCCTCTGGCCCAGCAGAGAGTTGGTGCTAGCCTGGAACCGGTTTTTCTGGCCCCAGAGCCAGTTCTTTGTCAGTGGAAACAGAAAACCCGGTTCCAAACTAAGCACTGGCCCCGAACCAGCCCTGGAACTGCTTTGGTGGAAAAGGGGCATCAGTCAACAACAAAACAAGAACATGAACATGCAAGAACACATTTGTAAAACAGGCAAAACCAGACGTTTGCTTTTTTTTCCACTTGAAATTGTTTATTGTTTACGAATTCAAACTGTATTATTGATGAGGACACTGACGCTGTTGTGTGACATTGCAGCTGCAGCAAAAAAGCACCTGCAGGCAGGCTAGATGTACAGGAAAGCCAATTTCTCTGTTTAAAAATGAATGATGATGAAAATAATCATCTCATCTCATCTCATTATCTCTAGCCGCTTTATCCTTCTACAGGGTCGCAGGCAAGCTGGAGCCTATCCCAGCTGACTACGGGCAAAAGGCGGGGTACACCCTGGACAAGTCGCCAGGTCATCACAGGGCTGACACATAGACACAGACAACCATTCACACTCACATTCACACCTACGGTCAATTTAGAGTCACCAGTTAACCTAACCTGCATGTCTTTGGACTGTGGGGGAAACCGGAGCACCCAGAGGAAACCCACGCGGACACGGGGAGAACATGCAAACTCCGCACAGAAAGGCCCTCACCGGCCACAGGGCTCGAACCCAGACCTTCTTGCTGTGAGGCGACAGCGCTAACCACTACACCACCGTGCCGCCCGAAAATAATCATTTAAAACCATTAACATGTACAGTTGTGTTCAAAATAATAGCAGTCCAACATGACTAACCAGATCAATCACTGCTTTTGGTAGAAATTATATTACTACATGGCAAATAATTTACCAGTAGGTGTAGTAAAGTCGTAGAAAACCAACAGACCCAACATTCATGATATGCATGCTCCTGAGTCTGTGTAATTGAATAATTAAGTGAAAGGGACGTGTTCAAAATAATAGCAGTGTGGAGTTCAATTAGTGAGGTCATTCATTCTGTGAAAAAACAGGTGTCAATCAGGTGGCACTAATTTAAGGATGAAGCCAGCACATGTTGTACATGCATTTCTCTCTGAAAACCTGAGAAAAATGGGTCGTTCCAGACATTGTTCAGAAGAACAGCGTGTTTTGATTAAAACGTTGATTGGAGAGGGGAAAACGCATAAAGAAGTGCAGAAAATGATAGGCTGCTGGGCTAAAATGATCTCCAATGCTTTAAAATGGACAGCAAAGCCAGAGAGATGTGGAAGAAAACAGAAGACTACCATTCGAATGGATCGAAGAATAGCCAGAATAGCAAAGACTCAGCCAATGATCAGCTCCAGGGTGATGAAAGACGGTCTGAAGTTACCTGTGAGTACTGTGACAATTAGAAGACGCCTGTGTGAAGCTAATCTATCGGCAAGAAGCCCCCGCAAAGTCCGACTGTTAAAAAAAAAGACGTGCTGAAGAGGATACAATTTGCCAAAGAACACATTGACTGGCCTAAAGAGAAATGGAAAAACATTTTGTGGACTGATGAAAGTAAGATTGTTCTTTTTGGGTCCAAGGGCTGCAGACAGTTTGTCAGACGACCCCCAAACACTGAATTCAAGCCACAGTACACTCTGAAGACAGTGAAGCATGGTGGTGCAAGCATCATGATATGGGGATGTTTCTCTTACTATGGTGTCGGGCCTATTTATCGCATACCAGGGATTATGGATCAGTTTGCATATATCTAAATACTTGAAGAGGTCATGTTGCCTTATGCTGAAGAGGAAATGCCCTTGAAATGGGTGTTTCAAAAAGACAACGACCCCAAACACACCAGTAAGCGAGCAGCATCTTGGTTCCAGACCAACAAAATTAAAGTCATGGAGTGGCCAGCCCAATCCCCGGACCTTAAGCCGATAGAAAACTTGTGGGGTGACATCAAAAATGCTGTTTCTGAGGCAAAACCAAGAAATGCAGAGGAATTGTGGAATGTTGTCAAATCATCCTGGGCTGGAATACCTGTTCACAGGTGCCAGAAGTTGGTCGACTCCATGCAACACAGATGTGAAGCAGTTCTCAGAAACCATGGTTATACAACTAAATATTAGTTTAGTGATTCACAGGAATACTAAATCCTAAAGATTTTTTTTTCAGTTTATACAGTCAATATTTGAGTTTGTAATGAAAAATGCAGACACTGCTATTTTTTTGAACAGCCCAAAATTAATTTTTCTTCATTTTCTGTAAAGTAATTAAAACATTGATACATTTTTCTTCATGTTTTGATGTAGAATATAATGTGCAGTGTTCCCAGTGCGTGGAAATAAAAACTATTATAAGGATTTTGAGCGTTACTCACGTTTTTAAACACACTGCTATTATTTTGAACACGACTGTACATGCACTTACAGTATATGACCAAAACTGGATCAAGACAGAATGAGACTGAGAGGAGACCAAAATCAGGATACAGTGGTCTCGAGATGAAGACCAGGCATGAGAACTAAAACCCTGCTATCTAAACGTGTAACGCTTTTAGAAAATGTTATAGTTTGTACAGTCCTGCTCAGTGTCGCAAACGTAACATTGAGGCTCCAAATATAATGAAAGCTTTCTTAGATTTTGTTGTTGTTTGTTGTTCTGGATCATTGTTCAGTGTTCCAGGGTCCCCAGGTTCTCTATGTATGGAGTTCTGTCTGTGTCCGTGTGAGGTTTTTCGGGGTTCTATAGTTTCCTCCCACCTCCAAAATCATGCCAATAGGTGGAAACAACTCAAAGCATCTTTACATCTCATATCTTTTTTCAAGCGATTACCCCGTAAACAAACACACTCACATCAAAGATGAATGTTCGTGTGCGAAAATGCGATGTTTATTTTTTTCACAGAAGGTTAAATTTTTCTAACATTTCATCTGTGAAAGGAACGCATTCAACCAATCAGGGCGCAGGTCGTAGAAACGTCATCACACTGCTGCAGGCTTGGAGGACTGTCTCATTCAGTTTGTGTCTCAAAACCCAGCGCTGTTTAACAAGAGCAACAAAAATAATAAACATAACGACTTTAAAGACGGAAAATTGCAGAGGAGCTCGGCAGTGAAAATGGTGTATGTACAGTCCATGGGCTTTAGTCAAGTCAAGTCAACTTTATTGTTAAATATGCTATACATGCTCGACATACAGCACAGATGAAATATCAGTCCTCCCTGACCCACGGTACAAACAGGCAATGCAATAAATAAAAATAGAATAATTGAAAAAAAACCCAATATAAACAGCATAAACACTCTAGATAGGAACTAGACATAGACTAAACACTCAAACAATATAAACAGTATAAACACTAGATAAGAACAAGACATAGACTAAACACTCAGACAATATAAACAGTGTAAACACTAGATAAGAACTACACACAGACTAAACACTCAGACAATGAACTAGACGTAGACTAAACACTCATATATATATATATATACACACACACAAATTGGTTCAAATAACCAAACAGTCAAGGGCACTTGAGGTATAGCAGGTAAACATGAAACATGAAATAAGCAGAATAAACAAACTAGCAGCTGTTAAGATGAGGTAGTGCGGAATAGCCTACTTTAGCCTACTTTGTAATGTGGTGAAGCTTGGGATCAGTCTCAGCAGCTCCTGAAGCAACAAGTGAAACTCCCCACCTTCTTGCCTACTTCTCAGGATAGGATGAACCCAAGATTTTATTCTTCCCCCTTTTTCATAAAAGAATAAGCACCAGCTCAACATCACTTGTCAACTCCATCGTCCTGCAGTTGTTTTGTGGAATGTTTGCACAATCGTGTCGCAATATATTTAACAGGAATACCTGTATTAATGTTGCGGTAAATTCATCAGCAAACTTTTTACACTTTCACATCATTTCTTCGCATCATGCTGTGTGTGTAAAGACCTTAATTCTCCAGATTGACTCCAGAAAATGAATAAATGGGTCATCTTTAACTCATCCAATCCAACTACAGTACAAGTTTTATACTGAATAAAATACCACACTTTCAGATCATGTTCACATTTATCCTGACCACTGATTCTGATTCTCGGAACTTCACGGAATTCTTCATATCAAAACATTGGCTACTGAGCTTTCATGCATGTCATCAGGATTATATTTTTACATGAGACAGTTGCCATTCCCCAACACTATAGGACACTTAATTGTGAATATTCAGTAGGTTTCATGTTTAAATGTTTACATTTTCACTTGTGAGGCCATGAAAACATGGAGTATGATTAGTATTGGATAACCAGTGGATTTTCTGCATACCACACCACTGGGTAATGTAGCAAGAAATTATTTCCAGTACCTATTGGACCATTTTAATATTGGAACATCATATCTGAGAGACATGAATAGGCCTAAAATTCATGGACCGGGGGAAAAATGAAACTGATGTCTCTGTTTCCTTTTTACCTATGCCAACTGTGTTGGAGGAGGTTATGTTTTCGCCTCCGTTTGTTTGTTTGTTCGTTCCCAAGTAACTCAAAAAGTAGTGAACAGATTTTGATGAAATTTGAAGGAAAGGTGAACCATGGAACAAGGAACAATTGATTAGATTTTGATGCAAATCCAGATATGTATGTGGATCCAGGACTTTTTTTGTCTCTTCCCAATGTAATTCATAAAGTAGTGAACGAATTTGGATGAAATTTGGTGTACAGCTTTAGTATTATCCTCAGTTCAAGTGACTCAATTTTGATGTTGATACTATGTGGCTTGACAGAGATATACACTCTATCAAGTGCCCTTCTAGTTGTAAGCTTAGTTCATACATGATGCCTTCTGATTCCTGACACCACAGCAGAAATAAACATGATATACAAAAATAAAAAAAAAAGGAGATGGCACAAAAGATGTGAAAGCTCCCTACAAGGATGCTTTTTCCCTTTTCAAATCCTCTACATTATATCCTGTTGTTCCAGCATGAAAAGGTCTTTTTTAAAATCAAAGCTTTGTGCCTTGCTTGTGAGGATACCAAAGAAAAACCTTAAAAGTAATCTTCTGTGTGCTCATGGAGGTGTTGGCATCATGTTCCTGCCTTAGCCCTGGATCCTTCTGTTGACCTTTTTTCATGATTGAGCCTCTGGATTTAATTGAATCATGAGAGGAAGCCTCTTTGAGGCAAATGCTTTATGATTATGTTTGGACTACAACATGGGTTCCCTTCCCTGGTCCTGTAGTACCCTTTGTTTCTCCACACTACCCCCTGTTGTAGTGTTTTCCATACAACAACACACCTGATTTTGACAGAAAGGGCTGCTAATTAGCTAATTAGTTAAATCAGGCAAAAAGTATTCTCGGCCCAGGGTCGGAAAACTCTGAACTACAAAGTCTCTTTCTTCACTGAGTGTTGCTGAAGTGTAGCTTTGCTCAGATCTGGGTCCATTAACATTATGAGTCGGACAGACTAATCACACACTCTTTTATCTTTCCTCAGGTGACGTGGCCCCATACTTCAAAACTGAACCAGGGCCTCCGGAAATCCATCTGGAGGGAAACCGGCTGGTCATGACCTGTCTGGCGGAGGGCAGCTGGCCTTTGGAGTTCAAATGGATCCTTAACAACACAGATATAGCTGCATTCTCCCCAGAGTACAAGTGAGAGTCTGCCTTTATTTCATAGTTTTCACTGGGCGGAGGGAATGATTCAGTCGTCTTCAGACAGCGGCTTGTGTTGCACACGTTTGGCTTGATCAACAGTTACACTACAGTGGCTGGTCGGTTTCTTATATACCACATGACCAAAAGTGTGTGGACACATCACCATCACACCCACATACTTGTTGATAATCCCATTCCAGATTTAGTCCATCTTTGCTGTTATAATAAGCTCCACTCTTCTGGGAAGGCTTTCCACTAGCTGTTAGAGCGAGGCTGTGGGGATTCGTGCTCATTCAGCTACAAGAGCATTAGTGAGGTCAGGCACTGATATTGGGGTGCAGTCAGCATGAAAGTTATTTTTTCCAGAGGTGTTCAGTTGGGTTGAGGTCAGGGTTCTGTGCAGGACACTCAAGTTCTTCCACTCTAACCTTGTCTTCATGGATCTCACTTTGTATACAGGGGTAGTATCCTGCTGGAACAGGTTTGGATCTCTTAGTTCTATCCATCCATCCATCCATCCATTATCTGTAACCACTTCTCTTGTGCAGGGTTGCGGGCAAGCTGGAGCCCATCCCAGCTGACCACAGGCAAGAGGCGGGGTACACCTGGACAAGTTTCCAGGTCATTGCAGGGCTGACACATAGAGATAAACAACCATTCACACTCACATTCACACCTATCAATTTAGAGCCACCAATTAACCTAACCTGCATGTCTTTGGACTGTGGGGGAAACCGGAGCACCCGGAGGAAACCCACGCGGACACGGGGAAAATATGCAAACTCCATACAGAAAGGTCCACTGGGCTCGAACCCAGAACTTTCTTGCAGTGAGGCGACAGTGCTAACCACTACACCACCATGCCACCCTCTCTTATGCCACAGCACACACAAACATCCTATCTAATCGTTTGATAAAGATCCACATAGGTAGTGATGGTCAGGTGTCCACAAACATTGGACCATATATTGTATCTCTTTCATCGCTCATGTTATAAATTGTAAACATTGTTTGATTTGCAATTTAACAATTATCTAACTGATATAAAAGATTTATAAGCTTATTCATGCGTCTTTTCCGCAGCTGTATTTTGTGGCCTGTGTCAGAACACGTCACGTTTCAGTCAGCTATTTAACATTGACTAATTGAGGGGGAAAAGAGAATGCATAGGGAACTTAAGTGAAAATTTAATTAACTTTTTATAGGGTTGATTAGATTACTTGAGCTTATACAACTGTATATTTAATCATTCGTGCTTTCAAACTTTCAAATCCAATACTTTTTTTCTCAAGTAGAGTTTCATTTCTCTTGAATAATGTCATCTCGAACTTTCTGTCTATAGCTAGAGGATGAACCAAAGTAGCACTTGGCACTTCCTTAGACAAGAAAAGAAAGACTGACTCCTTTTGTCTTTATGAAAGTAAAAGCGTGCTTCTGGAGATGACTGGCTCTTTACAGCTGAATGAAACATTCAAATGCTTTACCTGGGAGTGCCATGTGGGCACTTGATTCGTGTTAATGTTAATTTGCATTGCTCGATTTGTTTTTTTATATGCCAGTGCCAAACATTCATATGGAAAAGAGGTAATTTGGTTGTCGATATATTTCTTTTGGTCTAATTGCCATTGCTTTTCCAATTGTCTTCCTTAAACACCACTGGAATGGTACTTTCTAAGCAGCGCTGTGATTCCTGTTCGCTCTCCCTGGAGGACTAGACTGCCTTAGTAGAGAACAAATGCACAGAGGTATTTTGGAAGGCATGAAGGAATTTGGGAATGGAGCAACATGCATTTGGAAATAAGCACACGCTTCCATTCATTGTTTCCACTTGCGCTGGTTTCAGGGGAAGTGGCCATTTGGCAGAAGCTGATATTCGTCATCACAGACGAGCGCCAGGTGGAATTCATGGAGAGTCTAATGGCATTTTAATGATTTGCTCACTCTATTGCAGAGGCTGGCAAAAAGGCCTGGCCCCAGCCCCAAAAGTAAACCTTTTAACCTTGGTCTCTCTTTGTAAAAATGCATTCAAAAGTCAAAATCTCATTTAAGTGTGTTAACATGCTGACAAATATCAAATTGGCATGGTGGTGAGAAAAATAGCCATGAACTGATGGATATAATACCAGCTAAGAATTTTAATTTAGCAGAACATTTTCAGAACAGCGTGACTTTAGGAACTCTTGAATCCAGTAATGTGCAAGTGGTTAAGCTGTTTAAAAACTTTTACAACTTTTCTGGAACATTATAAGTTGTAGGAAAGTGACCACGTTTTCATTGACCACACGTCACAAGAATATCATCTGCTTTAATATCATTTGCTTTACCATTGCAGGGAGCGCTTAAGTTGATTGAAACTTATTCATAACTGAAAATGACATCCTAGCAAGTGAAAATACCTTAAATATATAAAGGACATTACATGGTGGCACGAAGATATGAAGTTTATCTTCGAGTGGTGAATATATTTCATGAGTGACTGAAATGAACGAGTGAAACATTTTTCAACACGAGAAGAAAAACTTCATCTCTTCATCCGATCATGTAATGTTCTTTATATTATATGGACACATCAACAACAAAAAAAAGCAAGTTAATCAAAAGAATTTTAATTTTGAACCGGTTCGCCATTTTGACAACGTGCATCTAGTCAGCAGGAAAACACTGGGAGTGACATCATCTGAGTGAAATATCAGGAATTATTATACATATAGGACACTTTTTCCATGGAATAAAAACATGTATTCTATTCCCTTCGAGTGGGTTTCATTCATTTGGTTCAATAGCATGCAATATTGTTAGCATATCACTTATCCTACATGTATTATGTCACTCTACCCAATGGAGAATGAGTGTTGAATATGGTTTACGATATTGTATGGTTGTCAAGACAACATGATGTCACACATCGGTGCTGATGCAAATACTCAACGAGAAAGTTTTCTGCTGTGCATGCGCAGAAGCATTTCTTTGTTCGCCGGGAAAGAGAAAGATGCATTAAACACCTGAAAGGCTACCAAAACTTCATAAGATATTCTTCATGCATATTTACAAGAGAAAAACATACAAATGGATATCGAAAAACTGGAAAAGAGAGTGAATAATAATAATAATAGGCGGCACGGTGGTGTAGTGGTTAGCGCTGTCGCCTCACAGCAAGAAGGTCCTGGGTTCGAGCCCCGGGGCCGGCGAGGGCCTTTCTGTGTGGAGTTTGCATGTTCTCCCCGTGTCCGCGTGGGTTTCCTCCGGGTGCTCCGGTTTCCCCCACAGTCCAAAGACATGCAGGTTAGGTTAACTGGTGACTCTAAATTGACCGTAGGTGTGAATGTGAGTGTGAATGGTTGTCTGTGTCTATGTGTCAGCCCTGCGATGACCTGGCGACTTGTCCAGGGTGTACCCCGCCTTTCGCCCGTAGTCAGCTGGGATAGGCTCCAGCTTGCCTGCGACCCTGTAGAAGGATAAAGCGGCTAGAGATAATGAGATGAGATGAGATAGGCGGCACGGTGGTGTAGTGGTTAGCGCTGTCGCCTCACAGCAAGAAGGTCTGGGTTCGAGCCCCATGGCCGGCGAGGGCCTTTCTGTGCCGAGTTTGCATGTTCTCCCCGTGTCCGTGTGGGTTTCCTCCGGGTGCTCCGGTTTCCCCCACAGTCCAAAGACATGCAGGTTAGGTTAACTGGTGACTCTAAATTGACCGTAGGTGTGAATGTGAGTGTGAATGGTTGTCTGTGTCTATGTGTCAGCCCTGTGATGACCTGATGACTTGTCCAGGGTGTACCCCGCCTTTCGCCCGTAGTCAGCTGGGATAGGCTCCAGCTTGCCTGTGACCCTGTAGAACAGGATAAAGTGGCTAGAGATAATGAGATGAGATGAATAATAATAATAATAATAATAATAACTGGCTGCTTTTCATGGTATATGAGATATGTTCCATTCAGCTAGCATGATATTGAACTCGTCTTCGACTCGACTAGCTGAATGGAATATATCTGATAGACCACTCAACGCCAGCTAATATTATTTGCATATGTCACTCAGATCCGTGATGTATTTCATATGAAAAATACGAGTTTTTCACCATGAAAAGATAAACTTCATATCTTTGAGCCAATGTGTGCTTTTCTTTTAATAATATAGACACATTCACAAACAAAAAGTACACAAATTTATCAAAACAATTCATCCATTTTCTCACAGGTGAGGATATTGAAAAATGTTACTCAGTGTCCCAGAAGATGTGAGTTCCACATTTCCCAGTAAAACACTTGTGTTTATATAATAAAGTCTTTATATATATAATGGCAGATTCTACCATAACAGAGGCCAGTTAAGTCCCATCTCCTTAAATTGCTGAATTGATTATTTTGATCATTCTATTAAGTTTTTCTAGTAGCATTTGGGGTCTTGGACATTCACAGTAAATTTTAGGACAGTAGTCCTGGTAACTAATTAATAAAAGCCTGACATGACAGACATGCTAAATGACAATAGAAACACATCGGTTTCTATCATCAAAATCTGATAGACAAACTAATGTCTACCATCATATTCTGACGGACACTCTAGATGACAATAGCAACAAAACTGTTTCTTACATTATTAATCTGACAAATTTAGTAATAATATTAAATACCTCATCACTAGAACCAAATAATAAAATATTGAAATAAAAAAGATAAAATTTATTTTCAAAATTTAAATATCAACAATAATTGTCAGAAGAGTGACGATAGACACGACTGTGTCACTTTCGCGGGGAAATAACACATTGAAATGGCCTGTCGGCTGAAAGGGTCGCAAGTGGCTCTGATTTATCTCAACTTACGATAGTTTTCCTCCAGAAAAATTTAAATATGAATGCACAAATATATTCTCAATGTTTCTATCGTCAAAAATTTCTATCGTCAGGATAGCTGACTGAAAATCTTACCTTGATTTATTTGATGAAATCTAGCTGTCAGAACTCCAAGTCTTGCCCGGAAGTAAATGTCTGCTGTCACAAAAATCATGCGCAGTAGAATTTCCTCTTTGCGTCAGTCAACATGTGCGTGGTGAGGGCTTCAATTTTGCTATCATCAGGTGCATTTGACTGACAGACTGACGATAGCATTTTTTAAAAATAACTGTGGGCTTCTCGTCGTGAACGAAATAGTTTTTTCGCTGTTAATCTATTTCAACTCTATCTGTTGGCACCCAAAAATGATAAAGCCTGCTTCCACACGATAACTACCAAAGATCCACAATGGCTGAGTCTATCGTCAGGTCATCTGACAGAAATTCACTGACGATAGCAACAGGGATAATGAAAGTGATTTTTAAAATGGGAGTTATGTCTGTCAGATATGTCAAAGAAATAGAACTTTATTCTTTAAAAATCTTTTATTGATATATTCAGTGTATTTTTAAATGACATGCTGTTTTAGAAGACCAAATACCATATTTTCAATCTTGAAAATATTACCTCACTGAAAAAAGGACAAGAAAAATTTCTTATTTTGTGGGCAAGTGGTTAATGGATCCAGTTACGGTAGAATCTGCCTAATGTAATATCATTATATATAGTGTAATATAGTAATATAATGTATCTACTATTTCCTATTATAAGAATACTGTAGGAATGAGAGCGGGTGGGTGGAGCACAGAAGTACGGCAGGCCAGAACTGAGTTCCAAAACTCTCTTGATTTTGCACTTTTCAGTGACTAATGTTCACTCTCCCAGCCACACACGCACACATACAAGTCATCTGGTTGGGGAGAGAACTCCCTTCCTCTGCTCTCTCTCTCCTTTTGTAGGGCATGGTTACTGGGGAAGACACACAAACACAGGTTAACTAACGTCAGGTGTCATGATTCTGCCACTTACCTTCCCTGACTCCGCCGTCCGTTCACAGACCGACGCTTGACCACGCCCCCACTGCCACAAATACCAAATAACAAAATACAAAATTATAAAATTACATTTTTCGAAACACTAATTTCAAAATTTCTTTCTTTTCTTATGGTATTGCCAGATAATGTTGCTTCTTTCTAGAAATAAATACTTAAATGAAGCAAAGTTATCTGCCAATAGAACAAAACTATTCCAAGCTTGAAATGATTAACCTTATAGTTAATCAAATACTGGACACATTTAACGATAAAAATCAAGATATTTTCACTTGTGAAGGTGCCATTTTCTGCATTGCAGAAGATATGAGAAAGCAAACTAATCAAGAACCAGACACAGAACAGGTGAACATAATCAGTAACAGACGTTTCCCAGGACAGGGATGGAGACAGGACGAAAACAAGGACAAAAGCGAATGCCATAATGAACAAAACCTGTGCTGCATTTAGAACATCCACTCGCCCAATATATAGTCCCCTGTATAGTGAATCGGCCATTTTGTAGAGCTGTTTGAATTATCAACTGTAAATTTCATTCACTATATAGTGGCTTACCAAAATAGTATACAGAAGCTGTACCTTACATCAGTTGACTTACACATGGCCGTAGCCAGCTATGAGGCCACCGAGGTCGGGACCTCGGTTATTTTTAAGAGCTGAAAATACATTTGTACGCTAAATATTCAACTGGATAAAAAAATAAAGAATAACAAAACATCTCCGTAAAAAGTGCATTGTTAATTATGTTAAACGTTGATTCTGTCTTCTGTGTCTGTTTCGTGCACGCGGCTCTGAGACAAAGAACACAAAAACGAATGAGTGCACGACTCGGGGGAGGAACGCAGTGCAGTAGACAAGTTTTTTTCATGGTAACCATCAGCGCACTTTCATGAAGCTGTTAAATTTACATTTTTGAAGCAGCGCAGTTGTAGCCTACCTTGTTTGTGATTTTAAAAATAAATCATTCGATAAGCCAAAGCAATAGAGTGGAAAGTTTCAACTTATGTTTGCCTTGGATAACTTTGTCTACAACCCCGATTCCAAAAAAGTTGGGACAAAGTACAAATTGTAAATTAAAATGGAATGCAATAATTTACAAATCTCAAAAACTGATATTGTATTCACAATAGAACATAGACAACATATCAAATGTCGAAAGTGAGACATTTTGAAATTTCATGCCAAATATTGGCTCGTTTGAAATTTCATGACAGCAACACATCTCAAAAAAGTTGGGACAGGGGCAATAAGAGGCTGGAAAAGTTAAAGGTACGAAAAAGGAACAGCTGGAGGACCAAATTGCAACTCATTAGGTCAATTGGCAATAGGTCATTAACATGACTGGGTATAAAAAGAGCATCTTGGAGTGGCAGCAGCTCTCAGAAGTAAAGATGGGAAGAGGATCACCAATCCCCCTAATTCTGCGCCGACAAATAGTGGAGCAATATCAGAAAGGAGTTCGACAGTGTAAAATTGCAAAGAGTTTGAACATATCATCATCTACAGTGCATAATATCATCAAAAGATTCAGAGAATCTGGAAGAATCTCTGTGCGTAAGGGTCAAGGCCGGAAAACCATACTGGGTGCCCGTGATCTTCAGGCCCTTAGACGGCACTGCATCACATACAGGCATGCTTCTGTATTGGAAATCACAAAATGGGCTCAGGAATATTTCCAGAGAACATTATCTGTGAACACAATTCACTGTGCCACCCGCCGTTCCCAGCTAAAACTCTATAGTTCAAAGAAGAAGCCGTATCTAAACATGATCCAGAAGCGCAGACGTCTTCTCTGGGCCAAGGCTCATTTAAAATGGACTGTGGCAAAGTGGAAAACTGTTCTGTGGTCAGACGAATCAAAATTTGAAGTTCTTTATGGAAATCAGGGATGCCGTGTCATTCGGACTAAAGAGGAGAAGGACGATCCAAGTTGTTATCAGCACTCAGTTCAGAAGCCTGCATCTCTGATGGTATGGGGTTGCATTAGTGCGTGTGGCATGGGCAGCTTACACATCTGGAAAGACACCATCAATGCTGAAAGGTATATCCAGGTTCTGGAGCAACATATGCTCCCATCCAGACGACGTCTCTTTCAGGGAAGACCTTGCATTTTCCAACATGACAATGCCAAACCACATACTGCATCAATTACAGCATCATGGCTGCGTAGAAGAAGGGTCCGGGTACTGAACTGGCCAGCCTACAGTCCAGATCTTTCACCCACAGAAAACATTTGGCGCATCATAAAATGGAAGATACGACAAAAAAGCCCTAAGGCAGTTGAGCAACTAGAATCCTACATTAGACAAGAATGGGTTAACATTCCTATCCCTAAACTTGAGCAACTTGTCTCCTCAGTCCCCAGATGTTTACAGACTGTTGTAAAGAGAAAAGGGGATGTCTCACAGTGGTAAACATGGCCTTGTCCCAACTTTTTTGAGATGTGTTGTTGTCGAGAAATTTAAAATCACCTAATTTTTCTCTTTAAATGATACAATTTCTCAGTTTAAACATTTGATATGTCATCTATGTTCTATTCTGAATAAAATATGGAATTTTGAAACTTCCACATCATTGCATTCCATTTTTATTTACAATTTGTACTTTGTCCCAACTTTTTTGGAATCGGGGTTGTAAAACATGGTGGTGTATACTGATTTTTCCCCCCCAATTTTTTTTTGTGTAGGTGTAACGGATACCAGATTGTTAATGTATCTTAGTTACATAGGCTACTTGGTTAGGGTGTCTTTTGCCCTTTTTGCTTGGGCCAGATCAAACCATTAAACAAGCTTAAATTATTCTTACTCTTGCCACATACATGATTTTTTTTCAAAACTGATGATATTCAGTTCAAACACCATTAAAAGTAATTTCAGGAATAGATCTCTTGTGTGACATGTAATTCACCCCTCTCATTTAAATATGTCGAAAATTTTTCAGCGCATGCTTTCCGTGCACATCACGGACCTCAATGATTTTAAAATGCTGGCTACGGCCCTGGACTTACATCATCATACATTGCTGCCTGTCATGTGCCTCTATCAGTTGTAGAGTTTTATTTTATTCTTATTTCAGTATTGTGAAGAGACTTATCCAAAAATAGCAACACTAATGTCCATGTTCTGGCAGTTGTTTATACAACAGAGATAATAATTATGAATATATGGTGTATACAGTACCAACCAAAAGTTTGGACACACCTTCTAATTCAACGTTTTTAAAAGTCACTTCCTGTCTTAAAGTAATGATGGATGTCGTTTCTCTTTATTTAGTTGAGCGGTTCTTGACATAATATGGATGACTACAGTTGTGGAATAGGGCTATTTACTGTATTTTTATTATTTACTGTTTGCTCTCAAACACATTAAGAAGGGAAGAAACTCATCCACTAATTAACTTTCGACAAGGCACCTGTTAATTGAAAAGCATTCCAGGTGATGACCTCATGAAGCTGGTTAAGATAATGCCAAAAGTGTACAAAGCGTCATCAAGGTAAATGCTAGAAACTTTGAAGAATTTAAAATATGACATACTTTTTTGTTTTCCACATAATTCCATATATGTTCCATATGTTATTTCATAGTTTTGATGTTTTCAGTATTGTTCTACAATGTAGAAAATAGAAAATATAGAACAACCTTTGAGTGGGTAATAATAATAATAATAAGGTGGCACGGTGGTGTAGTGGTTAGCGCTGTCGCCTCACAGCAAGAAGGTCCGGGTTCGAGCCCCGTGGCCGGCGAGGGCCTTTCTGTGCGGAGTTTGCATGTTCTCCCCGTGTCCGCGTGGGTTTCCTCCGGGTGCTCCGGTTTCCCCCACAGTCCAAAGACATGCAGGTTAGGTTAACTGGTGACTCTAAATTGACCGTAGGTGTGTATGTGAGTATGAATGGTTGTCTGTGTCTATGTGTCAGCCCTGTGATGACCTGGCGAGTCCAGGGTGTACCCCGCCTTTCGCCCGTAGTCAGCTGGGATAGGCTCCAGCTTGCCTGCGACCCTGTAGAACAGGATAAAGCGGCTAGAGATAATGAGATGAGATGAGATAATAATAATAATAATAATAATCAGTTCTTTCTCACACCCAAGCAGGGCCGCGTTAACCCTTGCCGAGGCCCTGGGCAGACACCCCCCCGAGGCCCCACCCCCGCCTGTTGTCAACTGCGCTCAGCAAATTCACTCCCTCAGACGTGCCTGTCTAACTAGACACAGAAACTTAAATAATGACAGTGGCACAATTAGAAATACTATTGAACGATAAAATTTTATATCCATCAACACCTATTTAATCGAGAAAAAGCAATGGTGAAATAGGCATTTGCATGGTGAAAAAATCCATCAGACATCACGGTTAACAAGTCTGGTTAACTAAAGTTTAGCCTCAAGAAGCCTTTGAATGAGTGAGTCAATGAACAACATGTCAAGAACATAACCTAGGCCTACAACAGTTTCTTTAGTATTCAGAACAAGAACATTCATCTGGTATATAACCGTTCGTTTTCATTTTGGAATCCAGGTGACTTTTAACTTGTGAAAACAAAGAGCGATAACAAAGAAAGAAAAATATCTTGCTTCTCAGAAATAAATCTCAAAATGTTAGGCTATGTGAAACATTTCATCCTTTCACACACAATGTCCCAAACAGCAGTGGCACACAGCTTTGCGCATTCAGTTTGACAGCCATGGGTCAACTTACAAGGGCACTTTCCTACTTTTCTGGAAAGCGAAGTCATTAATTAAATCACTGAACTCAAGCTGGCGTAGCGTGTGAAGACATGATTGGACAGTGATCATATTGACAATGACGGGTGATTTATGCGACGGGACAAGGTGGGCTTCTTTACGGGTGGCGAAATGCATCAAAAATGTTTCAATATGATCAAAACTTCTGAAAATATCGTTTTATATTTTCCGATCTTACTACCTCTGAGGCCCCCTAGTGGCCGAGGCCCTGGGCAGCTGCCCATGAAGCCCATTAGGATAACGCGTCCTTGCACCCAAGGTCACTTTACAATTAAGGGGAAAAAAAAAAGACAGTGAGTCCACCAAGAGAGGATAATTCCAATGGCGTAGAGACCACAGTCCCACCAAGTGCACGAAGATAAATCCCACACCGCCTGCACAGCTGCTGGGCAACAACGCTCGGAACACCGTGCCATGGATCCACAAAGCGAGCACGGAAGCACCGCTACACAGAGTGCTGGTATGTCCCAAACCACCTGCACAGCCACCACGACGCCACCGGACAGCATCACTCAGAACACCACATCAAGCACAGAAGCACCGCCGCACAGAGCGCTGGACAACCCTGATGTTAAGAAGAGCAACAGGCTTACTGCAGTCCATAGCGAGGAGCACAGGCATCACCCACGGCGGATCAAGGCCTGAAGCTTTTATGGCTGAGGACTACAATTGTCTTGCTAACTTTAGGACTGCAGTTATCATGAACAGTTTTGCACTCAAGTTTCCATCAATGAGGAGCTATAACATCAACGAAACTGTCCTCATGTTAAAACTGTTAATATTATAGTCAGGCTGTCTGTTGTTGCCCAAATGAGGATGGGTTCCCTTTTGAGTCTGGTTCCTCTCGAGGTTTCTTCCTCATGTCGTCTGAGGGAGTTTTTCCTTGCCACCGTCGCCACAGGCTTGCTCATTGGGGATAGATTAGGGATAAAATTAGCTCATGTTTGAAGTCGTTAAAATTCTGTAAAGCCGCTTTGCGACAATGTTTATTGTTAAAAGCGCTATACAAATAAACTTGACTTGACTTGACTTGAAGGGAACCGATGCCAAAACTGGGTCCCGAGCCACGCCACAACCGATGGAGAAAACACTCAAATAAAAAACAAACATCAAACTACACAAACACAAAAAAGGGGGAAAAAAGAAAAAAATGAAACGCTCCGGTGAGAAGTGGCAGCCAAAATACGCACAGTGTATTCTCAAACGGAAACGGAAAATGTTGAATAAAGTAGAGGTGTACAAACTTTTGACTGGTACTGTATATTATGTAGCAGCGTAACATCCTCCTAGTATCCGAAATGTATCAACGTCTGCCTGCCCTTATCCCCTAGTGAGTGTGCTTTGTAGTGAATGCTACAGAGTGAGTGAGTGAGTGAGTGGACAAGTGGAAAGTCCAAACACAGTACGGGGAGCCATTTTGTTGAGCATCAACATGTGCTGATAGAGGAACACATGACACCATTATTATAGTAAATGTTATTTTTGGAATCATATGGTCTAACCTTAAAAACTTGTGAAATATTTATGAAACATTGTAATTACAGGCTCTGCTTTTTGGAAACAATCTTTCTTACTATCTCTCTTTTGCAGGTATATTATACCATCCCTCCAGCGCTCTGACATGGGTGTATACCAGTGTGTGGTGAGAAACCGAATGGGCGCGCTGCTCCAGAGAAGAGCTGAGATACAAGTGGCATGTAAGTCTTAATGACCAATCAGTGCAGTGGCTCGCTCTGCCATTGCACTGCATATTTTCTCTTTTTCAAGCTCACATACTTCATTCTGCCCTTGAAAGACCTTACAGTTAACCATTGAGTGAAAATTTGCATCGCTTTTGGTGCTCTAAGGACAGGTATTAAAATCCACTGACAGACTGTAAAGTGCTAACACCAATCCTGTTGCTTCTACTACTTCCCTGAGACTGTAATGATTAAAAAAATCCACTGTTTTACCCTTAAAAAAAGAAAAGATAGTGCTATCCTTTCTACCATTATCTCAGCATGGCTCAGCAAGTCTCTCTGTCTCCCCCACTGCTATTCTTTGCATTTGCATCAAGTAAATGAACAGTTTTAAACCTTTTAAAGCAAAATGCATTGCCTTTTTCTGTAATTCAAGGCACAATGCTTTTGAGGCTTTTTTCCCCTCGTTCTTTATTCTAGTTGAATTTTGTGTTGCAGCCTACCAGGAATATGTGCTTTTATTTGATTCCTCTGTATTTGGTGCTTAGAAAGAAAAGCTGAAACAATTTGGCTGTTTACAAGTGAGACAGACAGCAGTTTGTTCACACATGGTCTTATCATGTACCATGAATACATCTTCAATTTTCCTTTGACCATTTGTGATCAGATTTCATGACTAAGGGGTCATCTGCCAAAAGAGATATGTTATTTCAAAAACAGCACCAAGATGACGAGACTGATATCAGAACCCTGTTAGGACTAGGACTGTTTTGGCCTCTAGAGGCCGCTGTTATTTCCTTTTCGTGTCATGTTTATTTTGGCCTCTAGAGGCCGCCACTGTTCCTGTGTTTTGTGTTTGTGTTAATTGCCTGTTTAGTCCTGATTATCTTCACCTGTGTTCAATTTAGTTTGTGTATTTATACCCCCTGAGTTCAGTCCTCTTGGAGTCTTTGTGCTGTTATGTTTATCTCCAGTTTCCTCTGTACTGTGTTCTTTGTTTTGCACTCTGCTTTTCTTTTGGATTTAGTAGTGACTGTGTTTTTGGATCTTCTGAGCTTTTGCATTTTTGCCTTTTCCTTTTTGGACTTTGAACTTTTGGATATTTTATTTTTCCCTTTGTCTTCCCAGTGTTGGATTATACTCTTTGTTTTTTTTTGTTTTGTTTTTTGTTTTGCCCTGGATTGTATATAGTGTATATAGTATAAATAAACCTTTTGATACTTTTTCTACTTCCGCCTCACGCCTCTGCATTTGAGTCATCCCCCTGGTGACCTAGTGGGGGTTTGCTGGATTATCACACCAACGAACCAGGTTCGAATCCCAGCAAAACCCTAACAGAAAGACTCCGTCATGACCAGAGGTGGAAAAACCCGGGTGCAGAAAGTAAAAACCCTGCCACATTTTTGCTCCAGCCAATTCAATGAACCAGCTGATCCTAATTACCACATCCCCTAAGCCAGGTTGATGAGCTAATTGGTGAAATCACCTGTGTTGAGAGCACAGGCAGAAGGAAAACCTAAGCAGGACTTTAACTTTGTCAATCCAGTTTTTCCACCTCTGGTCATGACCGACTCAGCAGAGGCTGCTTCAACTGTCTACCCGGCCAACCTTCAGGGAATTACGGCAGCTTTGACATGCTTCGGAGCGATCATGGACGCTTATGGACGTACGCTCACCAGCCAACGTGAGGCCCTTGCTCACCACGAGGAACTGCTTCAGCAAATCGGGAAAACCCTGGCACAGCTGACATCTCTGCCTGCAGCTCCTGCTCCTGTGCCTCCTGCCATGCTGCCTTCTTCACCTCGCGAACCCAGCCTTCCTGCACCACAGAGGTACGACGGCAAGCACAGTAAGTGCCGAGAGTTCCTTACCCAGTGTCAACTCACCTTTGAGCTTCAGCCTACCACCTACACTACGGATCGCCGCAAGATTGCCTTTGTGATCACCTTATTAGCTGGTAAGGCGCGAGCCTGGGCTACTGCTATCTGGCAAAGACAGGGACCTGAGTGCCTTGATTTCCAGCTGTTTTCTGAAGAGATGCTTCGGGTCTTTGATCAGGCGGACATCAGTACCGACGCAGCCCGAAAGCTCATGTCCATCCGGCAAGGAGGAAGCGTCGCAGATTACGCTATCTTGTTCCGAACGCTCGCAGCAGTAAGTGGATGGAACGAGACTGCCCTGGTGTCAGCCTTCCACCATGGTCTGTCTGACCCCATCAAGGACGGTCTGGCCTCTATTGGATGCCCAAGTGACCTCAAAACCCTCATCTCACATGCTATTCGTCTGGACAACAGGATGAGAGAACGCCACCAAGCCTTGAGCCCCCCCAGCCTCCCTACCTCTACCTGGAAACCGTCTACCTCCTTCAGTGACTGTCCAGAATCCATGCAAGTGGGTCGTACTCGCCTCTCCGCATCTGAGAGGGAGCGCAGAAGGAGGGATAAGTGCTGCATCTACTGTGGCAAGCCTGGTCACTTCCGAGCATCATGTCCCGAACTCTTGGGAAAAGGACCGCCCTGTCCAGCCGAGGGAGGGTTGTGACGGGGCCTACCCTCTCTCCCGGACTCCCTGGCCAAGGAATCTACGTCCCGGTCTCCATCTCCTGGGTTGAGTCTGTCCACTCTTGTCAAGCTTTGTTAGACTCAGGGGCGGCTGGGAACTTTATGGACATTCACTTCGCCCAAAGCATCAATATTCCGACTGCACCTCTTGAAGTCCCACTGTCTGTGTCTGCCCTCGATGGCCAAGCGTTAGGTGATGGAAGAGTCACCCAAGTTACTTCTCCAGTCTTCCTCCAGTCTCAAGGTCACAAGGAAGAAATATCCCTGCACCTGATTCCTTCACCTGAGTTCCCAGTTATTCTAGGCCTTCCTTGGCTTATTCGCCACAACCCTCGCATAGATTGGGTAACAAGCCAGGTTGTGGAATGGGGCCCTGCATGCCATGCCTCTTGTCTGCTCTCTAGCTCTCCTGTGTCTCCTGCCGAGCCCCCTGATCTCACCGAGTTATCTCAAGTTCCCACAGAGTACTGGGATCTCAAGGAGGTATTCAGCAAGAGCAGGGCCGCCGTTCTTCCTCCGCACCGGGCCTACGACTGTGCCATCGACTTGCTCCCTGGGACTACCCCTCCTCGTGGCAGACTGTTTTCCCTCTCTCAGCCAGAACGCAAGGCCATGGAGGAATACCTCAAAGACGCCCTGGTCTCTGGGTTCATTCGACCCTCCACCTCACCTGCTGGTGCCGGCTTCTTCTTTGTCGGCAAGAAGGATGGGGGGCTCCGACCATGTATTGACTACAGGGGTCTGAACAAGATCACTGTGCGCAACCGATATCCCCTTCCGCTGATGTCCACTGCTTTCGACCTGCTCCAAGGCGCCACCGTCTTCACCAAGTTGGACCTACGGAACGCATACCACCTCATCCGTATCCGACAGGGAGACGAGTGGAAGACTGCCTTTAACACCCCGTCTGGGCACTACGAATACCAGGTGATGCCCTTCGGACTCACCAATGCACCAGCTGTTTTTCAGGCCCTAATCAACGACGTCTTAAGGGACATGATTAACCTGTACGTTTTTGTCTACCTCGACGACATCCTTATCTTTTCCAAGACCGTGCAGGAGCACCGCCACCATGTCCGCCAGGTTCTCCAGAGGCTGCTACAGAACAATCTGTTCGCCAAGGCCCAGAAATGCGAATTTCATGTTCCCGAGGTCTCCTTTCTGGGATTTATTGTACGGACAGGCCAACTCCAAATGGACCCTGCCAAGACCCTGGCCGTCTGGGACTGGCCTACTCCCAAGTCCGTTAAGGAGGTTCAGCGGTTCTTAGGATTCGCTAACTTCTACCGCAAGTTCATCAGGAACTTCAGTTCTGTAGCAGCACCCATGTCAGACCTCACCAAAGGGACAGGTGGATCTTATGGCTGGTCTCCTCAGGCGGAAAAGGCGTTCAAAGACCTCAAGGACCGCTTCTGCACGGCACCCATTCTGGTCCTCCCGGACACCTCCCAACCATTCATCGTGGAGGTGGACGCCTCGGACAGTGGTGTCGGCGCGGTGCTCTCTCAACGTTCGGAAGGAAAGCTGCACCCCTGCGCTTACTTCTCCCACCGCCTGAGTCCTGCGGAGTCCCGGTACGATGTGGGGGATCGAGAACTGCTAGCGGTCAAACTGGCCCTTGAGGAGTGGAGGCACTGGCTGGAGGGAGCGCAACATCCATTCCTGGTTTGGACTGACCACAAGAACCTGGAGTACCTCCAGCAAGCCAAGAGACTGAACCCTCGACAGGCTAGGTGGGCCCTGTTTTTCAGTCGGTTTGACTTCACCCTCTCGTACCGCCCCGGCTCCAAGAACACCAAACCTGACGCACTGTCCAGGCTGTTCTCTGCCACTAACACGGAGAATGAAGTCGGGCCTATTATCCCTGTGTCCCGGATTGTGGCCCCTGTCTGCTGGGGTATTGAGGAGGCTGGCCGACGAGCCCAACGCCAGGACCCCGGTCCTGGGACGGGGCCACCGGGCCTCTTGTACGTCCCACATCAAGCCCGGGCCAAGGTTCTCCAGTGGGGTCACTTTTCCCCTCTCACCGCCCACCCGGGAGCTCGGAGGACCCTGGACTTCCTGAAAAGATGCTTCTGGTGGCCTAACATGGAGAAGGAAGTAAGGTCATTTGTCCTGTCCTGTGAGGTTTGCACCAGAACCAAGAACCCATGACAGCGTCCCCAGGGTCTCCTGCATCCTCTGACCATTCCCCGGCGTCCCTGGTCCCACGTGGCAGTCGACTTCATCACGGGTCTCCCTGAGTCACAAGGTAACACGGTCATTTTGGTCATAGTTGACAGATTCTCCAAGGCCTGCCGCTTCATACCACTGTGCAAACTCCCCTCTGCTCTTGATACAGCGAAACTTATGTTTAATCATGTCTTCCGAGTCTTTGGTCTTCCACAGGACATCGTCTCAGACCGAGGGCCCCAGTTCTCCTCCCGAGTGTGGCACGGGTTCTGCAAGGTCATCGGAGCCACTGCCAGCCTCTCCTCTGGGTTTCACCCACAGTCCAATGGTCAGACGGAGAGGCTCAACCAGGACCTGGAAACCACCCTGCGAGGCCTGGCTATGGATAACCTGACATCGTGGAGCACCTGGCTGCCATGGGCGGAGTACGCCCACAACACCCTGCAGTCATCGGCCACCAAGCTGTCGCCATTCCAGTGCCAATTCGGGTTCCAGCCACCTCTGTTCCCGGACCAGGAGGAGGACGCGAGGGTGCCCTCGGTCAACCAATATGTGAGACGGTGTCGCAAGACCTGGAGCAAGGTCAGGAAGACCCTCATACAGACCTCCAGAACCAACCAGACTCAGGCCAACCGCCATAGAAGACCTGCACACGCTTTCCGCCCTGGGCAGCGGGTTTGGCTGTCCACTAAGGACCTTCCGCTGCGGGTGGAGAACCGCAAGCTTGCTCCTCGCTACATTGGCCCCTTCAAGGTGGTGCACAGGGTGAACCCTGTCTCCTACCGGCTCCAGTTGCCCCGGACTCTGAGGATCAACCCCACTTTCCATGTTTCCCTGTTGCGGCCTGTACTGACGTCTACGTATGCCCCTGCCCCTAGGAACCCCCCCGCATCTTCCAGGGGCAGACTGTGTTCACTGTGCATCACCTGCTTGACTCCCGCCGGGTCCGCGGCGGGTTGCAATATCTGGTGGACTGGGAGGGCTATGGTCCTGAGGAGCGCTGTTGGGTTCCTGCTCGGGATGTCCTAGATAAAGAACTGTGTCGGGACTTCCATTCGGCCCATCTGGATCGCCCTGGGAACGTCAGGAGACGCTCCTAGAGGGGGGGGTCCTGTTCGGACTGTTTTGGCCTCTAGAGGCCGCTGTTATTTCCTTTTCGTGTCATGTTTATTTTGGCCTCTAGAGGCTGCCACTGTTCCTGTGTTTTGTGTTTGTGTTAATTGCCTGTTTAGTCCTGAATATTTTCACCTGTGTTCAATTTAGTTTGTGTATTTATACCCCCTGAGTTCAGTCCTCTTGTCACGGAGTCTTTGTGCTGTTATGTTTATCTCCAGTTTCCTCTGTACTGTGTTCTTTGTTTTGCACTTTGCTTTTCTTTTGGATTTAGTAGTGACTGTGTTTTTGGATCTTCTGAGCTTTTGCATTTTTGCCTTTTCCTTTTTGGACTTTGAACTTTTGGATATTTTATTTTTCCCTTTGTCTTCCCAGTGTTGGATTATACTCTTTGTTTTTTTTTTTTGTTTTTTTTGTTTTGCCCTGGATTGTATATAGTGTATATAGTATAAATAAACCTTTTGATACTTTTTCTACTTCCACCTCACGCCTCTGCATTTGAGTCATCCCCCTGGTGGCCTAGTGGGGGTTTGCTGGATTATCACACCAATGAACCAGGTTCGAATCCCAGCAAAACCCTAACAAACCCAAACGTATAATAGGTATTTTAAGCAATTTCCTTCTTAATTCCTCAGACTATACATTTTACATATACTAAATGTACTATCACTGGCATACTACATGTCATTTTGTGCAGATTTTGCACACATTTCAGATGCTTTATTAATCAATAGTAGGCATGTAATGATTCACCCAATTCACGATTCGATCCAATTTGCAATATTGGGTTCACGATCTGATTTTCAAATGATATTTTTGAAAAAATTTGCCAAAAAATGCAACATTTTTTTTCCTGTTCTTGATGAACTTAAATATCCCTTTTGTTAAATAAAAAACAAACAAAAAAACCTTTTGTTTCAGTTTCTTAATACCCAACAATAATAATTTACTCACACTTGTAAAGGTTGGAGTAAACTACAGTGGTGCTTGAAAGTTTGTGAACCCTTTAGAATTTTCTATATTTCTGCATAATATGACCTAAAACATCATCAGATTTTCACACAAGTCCTAAAAGTAGATAAAGAGAACCCAGTTAAACAAATGAGACAAAAATATTATACTTGGTCATTTATTTATTGAGAAAAATGATCCAATATTACATATCTGTGAGTGGCAAAAGTATGTGAACCTCTAGGATTAGCAGTTAATTTGAAGGTGAAATTAGAGTCCGGTGTTTTCAATCAATGGGATGACAATCAGGTGTGAGTGGGCACCCTGTTTTATTTAAAGAACAGGGATCTATCAAAGTCTGATCTTCACATCACATGTTTGTGGAAGTGTATCATGGCACAAACAAAGGAGATTTCTGAGGACCTCAGAAAAAGCGTTGTTGATGCTCATCAGGCTGGAAAAGGTTACAAAACCATCTCTAAAGAGTTTGGACTCCACCAATCCACAGTCAGACAGATTGTGTACAAATGAAGGAAATTTAAGACCATTGTTACCCTCCCCAGGAGTGGTCGACCAACAAAGATCACTCCAAGAGCAAGGCGTGTAATAGTCGGCGAGGTCACAAAGGACCCCAGGGTAACTTCTAAGCAATTGAAGGCCTCTCTCACATTGGCTAATGTTAATGTTCATGAGTCCTCCATCAGGAGAACACTGAACAACAATGGTGTGCATGGCAGAGTTGCAAGGAGAAAGCCACTGCTCTCCAAAAAGAACATTGTTGCTTGTCTGCAGTTTGCTAACGATCACGTGGACAAGCCAGAAGGCTATTGGAAAAATGTTTTGTGGACGGATGAGACCAAAATAGAACTTTTTGGTTTAAATGAGAAGCGTTATGTTTGGAGAAAGGAAAACACTGCATTCCAGCATAAGAATCTTATCCCATCTGTGAAACATGGTGGTGGTAGTATCATGATTTGGGCCTGTTTTGCTGCATCTGGGCCAGGATGGCTTGCCATCATTGATGGAACAATGAATTCTGAATTATACCAGCGAATTCTAAAGGAAAATGTCAGGACATCTGTCCATGAAGTGAATCTCAAGAGAAGGTGGGTCATGCAGCAAGACAACGACCCTAAGCACACAAGTCGTTCTACCAAAGAATGGTTAAAGAAGAATAATGTTAATGTTTTGGAATGGCCAAGTCAAAGTCCTGACCTTAATCCAATCGAAATGTTGTGGAAGGACTTGAGCGAGCAGTTCATGTGAGGAAACCCATCAACATCCCAGAGTTGAAGCTGTTCTGTACGGAGGAATGGGCTAAAATTCCTCCAAGCCGATGTGCAGGACTGATCAACAGTTACCGGAAACATTTAGTTGCAGTTATTGCTGCACAAGGGGGTCACACCAGATACTGAAAGCAAAGGATCACATACTTTTGCCAATCACAGATATGTAATATTGGATAATTTTCCTCAATAAATAAATGACCAAGTATAATATTTTTGTCTCATTTGTTTAACTGGGTTCTCTTTATCTACTTTTAGGACTTGTGTGAAAATCTGATGTTTTAGGTCATATTTATGCAGAAATATAGAAAATTCTAAAGGGTTCACAAACTTTCAAGCACCACTGTATAATAGTCTCTTAACTAAAATATCCCTTTTATCAAAAAAGAAAAATAACAAATAGGGCTTTTCTTCATAAACTTGTACTGACTCCATTTGCTTCGCTTTTCTTTTGCATTCAGCAGTCTGTAAAAAGAGAGCTCTGATTTCTTGATAAATCTGTTTCTACAGTCAGTCACACAACAGCTGTTTCCCATTAGAGCTGTGTTACTTTTGTCTAATGTGAAGTCACATGTATTCCTGCTTTGTTTGCTATTACACCATCTGCTGTCTAAACAACAATTACCACAAGGAAAAACTAAAAGATTACACAGCCTTGAAAATAATCACAACTATTATTATCATTATCTCATCTCATCTCATTATCTCTAGCTGCTTTATCCTGTTCTACAGGGTCGCAGGCAAGCTGGAGCCTATCCCAGCTGACTACAGGCGAGAGGCGGGGTACACCCTGGACAAGTATGATATATCTTTACATATCTAATCAATGGTACAAATGGAAAGGAACTCTAAACTAAAGAGAGGGAACCTACAGTCTGTAACCAAACTAACTGCGTGATTAATATCAGTGTTCAGTTATTTTCCTCACACATCAGCTCTAAAGAACTTGAGCACACCACAGTTCACACAGCTATCATTTGCCTTTATGTCATTTGTTTTAATATGAGTTGCTTTAATATCATTTGCATTACCATGACAGGGAGTGCTTAGGTTTATTGAAACTTATTCACAGGAAGAAAAAAAAAATCTAATCAAGTTAAAATATCTTGAATACAGTCCAAATGTATGTAGTATTTCCGATTATAAAATACAATGAACAAAATATAAGATTATTATACCTATTTCTAGACATTTTTTCATACTTTCCATAATTAAACATTCTTATTCTATTGGCAGACAATTCTGTTTCTTTCGAGAATAATAAATGCTAAAAATGAGCAGAATTATCTGCCAAAAAACAGTCCCACAGAAGAGGTACTATAGCGCAAACTGCTGAAAAAATTAATGCCCACACCTTTTTGTTTTAGTCAGCATTAACTTTTTCAGCAGTTTGTGCTACAGTAGCTCTTCTGTGGGATTGGACCATATGGGCGAGCCTTCGTGCCCCATGCGAATCAATGAGCCTTTGACACCCATGACCCTGTTGCCGGTTCACCGGTTGAGCTTCCTTGGACCACTTTTGGTAGGTACTAACCACTGCATACCGGGAACACCACACAAGATGTGTCATTTTGGAGATGTTCAGACCCAGTCATCTAGCCATCACAATTCAGCGCTTGTCAAAGTCACTCAGATCCTTACACTTGCCCATTTTTCCTGCTTCCAACACATCAACTTCAAGAACTGACTGTTTTCTTGCTGCCTAATACTCATATATCCCACCCCTTGACTGGTGCCACTGTAATGAGATAATCTGTGTTATTCACTTCTTCACCTGTCAGTGGTCATAATGTTATGGCTGATCAGTGTATATAATATTAAAAAGTCACATCATACAATATGTTTTACTGAAGCCGTATCAAAGGCATGCCATTTCTCTAGATAGTTTCATCAAGGTGCTAAAATTGTCTTGTCAGCCTCTATATTTTGTCAGATATATGTAAGGAATAATTATGAGAACAACTGAGCGGTTTTTCTGGCACAAATGCATTCATACAGCGAGGACCAGAGCTCAGTGAGAACACTAATGAAGCATGTGCATGGGAGAGAAGACTTTGTGTTCTCTGATAATGCACATTTTAATAGCCTGTATATATTTAATTAAAGCGAGATGGTCTTTCAATTTCATAAAATCGGTGAAATTTAGTTCCCTCTGAAATTTGGTCATTGTGATATGTTTATTTCTGTAATATCTAAAAAACCCCCCAAAAAACCCAGGCCATTCTGTGGCTAGGAAGTTATTTATTTTGAGGAGATTCCCTAGCAAATACTGTACATGAAATCACTCGCTTCGCGCAGTCAAGCAGAGAGAGGAAGTCCGGTGTGCACATGCACAAGTTTTCGTTGACCAGGCACTAACCCAGTTATGTCATTTTGCCGCGAGACGAGGAGCTAATCATAACATTCGCATTGCAAGTTCAGTACTCAAGTTATGACAGAAAATATGACTGAGCCAATGGATCCTACACATCAAATGCTGGTTAGTATGTTTCTTCTTCTCGTAAATATTGTAATTAGTGAATAACATGCTGCAATTATGAATGAATGAATGAATGAATGAATGAACCCTTTATTGTCACTGTTACCAGTAAAATTGACCATCAACCTGTCCTTACAGAGGGGGAACAGGACAGGAAGACAGGGATAAAAGAAAAAGAAACACAGTAGTAACATGAGGAAAGATGAGGAAAAAAAGAACCCCCCCCCCACTATGCTCCTATCAGGAGTACAGTGTGGGAGCATTTAAAAACCTCCGCACGAGCACACAATAACACAAGTACACTTTAAAACATGGGACTTGAGGGGGGGAAAGGGGGGAAGGAGGGGGCAATCAGGGGTGGGGGGTAAGGGGGTAGGAGGGCAGGAGGTAGAGGTAACCCAGCGCAAGCAAGCAGCCGTCCGCTCCTGCAGCCATGCAAACGGCGCTGGTCACGCACCCGCTTGTCACACTGGGGGTGAAAAACGGCGACCGCGGAAAATTGGGGAAGGAATGCGAAGAATGCGAGAGTGTCTCCCAGCAGTGACCTTATGGGGGAAATGTTGTCCCAGCAACAGCCTAGATCGAGGCCGGTGCTGTTCAGGGAGCCGAATGTCGATAAGATAGAGATTGTTTGGTCTTCCGAACAGACGCAGTCTTTACACGTCCACACCACTCATCCATATCTGTCCATTTCGTCCATATCTGTCCATTTCTGTTCAATTCAATTCCATTTGGTCTCCGAAATACTTATTCCTTGCAAAGCCGAAAGCGTCTCCAAGATGACGACCATGTTGTGGTTCAAATTCTATAGCCACAGTCTGAGTGCCGACAGCTTTGCCCACCGCTTTAATCATATCAGGCAGCTTTGTGGGGCTTTGAACAGCTGTCACCATTGTCTGATTTCCTCGATATACCAGGGCAATGCCTAATCCAATCAGCAAAAGTCTGGTAATCATGGTTCCGAATAGGTAGATATCTCCAATGTCCTCCACAGATGTTCCGGCAGGACAGGTGGGTTCCCCCGAACCCAGAAACTGTGTCAATTTCGTTAGGAGACCAGTTTAACAAATCCACGCTTTTTTAGTTTAGAAATTCAATGCGTAGAGAGTCTCTCAAAAAAAAAAGTATAGGCAGACGAGACGAAACAAAGAGCACAAGCAGGGAAAAAAAGGAGAGGAGAGCAGAGAAATGCAACCGCCTTCCGTGAGAGCACGGAGAAGAGAGAGCCCAATTATGTAATTAGCCCAAATATGTGTCTTTTTGAGGTGAACTTGAGCCTGGTCACTCATCTTGTTGAAGTCTGTTTTTCATTGAGTGTATTTTAGCCAATATTCGTTAGTCATAGCGAAAATTATGTATTGATTTCACAATGTAAACATTACCGACTTGTCCAGGCTGTACCCTGCCTCTCACCCATAGTCAGCTGGGATAGGCTCCAGCTTGCCTGCGACCCTGCACAGGATAAGCGGCTACAGATAATGGATGGATGGATGTAAATATTATTCCTGTGCATTAGATAGTTTACACAGAAGGTCCTTTTTTGTCATTGCGATGGTGAAGACCGCTGAGCGAAAATGTGTGTAATTAGACTATACATCTATATTGCACAACTTCTGGTGAACAACCTCTCGATTCACTATCATACTGTGCAGTTTATTTTGTTGAACAAGACAGTATATGGTTCTTTTTCACTGTGGCAGCGGGGGCGTGGCCAAGGGCCAGTTTGTGAATGGAGTGCGAGGCGGAGGAAGGTGCTATATGTGTATGTGTGTGTGTGCTGTGAGAAGGAGCAGGGATTGAGGACCTCTTCCCCTGGCTGAAATCACGTCGGTACAGTGGCACACAGTTTATTTTGAAACTGCTGAAAAGCGTGTTTTGTGTTAAGTGACAGTTAAAAAATAAAAATGAAAGTGACATTGATCCTGCCTGCCTGTTTCATTCATCTTTTTGATTTTTGTGTTTGCTAATGTTTTTGCCAAACATAGTGATCAGAAATAATAGTTTTGGGAATACGAACCCTCCTCTATCTTTGTAACGCCACTAACAGACTTTCCTAAAGTCGACTTCAGTATAACCTCATGAATTTCCTGTATAACCCACCCGTTTCAGACATGAGCCCGAGGAGAGAAAAAAAATCTCTAAAGTTTGATTGAAGGAGTGATAGGATATATATATACGATCACCAATATTTATTAGTTTGGTCGTGTGTTTCCTTTCCTTTGCAATACAGGGTCTTTTCTTCTCACTTTCTGTTACTGTCGCCGGTCTTATGTGTTTCATGTGCACACTCACGTGCTCCATTGTTCTCTCAGGTTGCAAATTTGTATCCCACAATGCGTTGTGAACGGGGAAACCCCACCATATCATGCATGACGTAGTATCTTGGTTTAGGTCACGGTGAGGCAAGAAAAAAATGGCAGAGAATTTAGGGCCACTGGGTTCTAAATTCATTAATTGTTCTTTTAGGGAAAAAAAAGTAATAAAATTTGAAGCCTGTGATTCGAATTCAGTAGCTTTTGATCCACTAAAAAATAATAATTGGGTGTCAGGGAAAATTCTTTTTATGGCCTAAATTCGAAAAATCTGAAAGGGAGTCTACCTTTAATGTAATGTTTGGGAAATGTGCACAAAAATTTAAACTATCATGCATATCGGACAGAACAATCTTTTGGAAATCAAGATCAACCAAGATCTCGTTTGAATTACTGACTGGCTTTCTCTTAATTGTCTATCTATTAATCATTCAAAGACAAAGGCTATCACCTTTGGTAACGGTGACACCATGCCTAGTTTCACAAGGCCATTGAACAGAAAAACAGTTTGGAACTACTTGGCATTACTACTGACAGTACCTTGTCCATGAGTCTTTATATTAAGAACACACTTAACAAAGTATACGCTAAACTTTCAGCCATCAAACAAATTTAAAAAAACGTGATCCCCATCAGGGGCGGCACGGTGGTGTAGTGGTTAGCGCTGTCGCCTCACAGCAAGAAGGTCCGGGTTCGAGCCCCGTGGCCGGCGAGGGCCTTTCTGTGTGGAGTCTGCATGTTCTCCCCGTGTCCGCGTGGGTTTCCTCCGGGTGCTCCGGTTTCCCCCACAGTCCAAAGACATGCAGGTTAGGTTAACTGGTGACTCTAAATTGACCGTAGGTGTGAATGTGAATGGTTGTCTGTGTCTATGTGTCAGCCCTGTGATGACCTGGCGACTTGTCCAGGGTGTACCCCGCCTTTCGCCCGTAGTCAGCTGGGATAGGCTCCAGCTTGCCTGCGACCCTGTAGAACAGGATAAAGCGGCTAGAGATAATGAGATGAGGTGAGATTATGTTGTTTATAAGGCTTCTTTGATATATTTGATATTTACCTATTATCATAGTTTAATGCTTGTTTTTTATATTTTTAATTAAGATCTTTTGTTAGTTTGAATGTATTTGTTACAAATCTTTGACTCATTGTATATATCGACGATAAATAAAGCCATGACTGATTGACTGATGAACAGTACAGCTAGGCTTTTCAAAAGTGGCTTGTTTCCTTATGAAAGTTACAAACTTGGCACCACTGGTGTCTCGGCAGTTGTCTGAAATGCATTTACACGCATTAGCGTTTACGTTATAAATGTAGATGTGTGTGTCCTTCGTCATCTCCGAATGTGGTTTGAGTAAACGGATCACCCTGCCTCTTAGAGACACACTGACACTTTGTACTTGACACAAATCACAACTCGAGACACAGGTAAACACCAGGTGTAAACAGGTCCTGTGGTAATGGCTGTCTCTTTTTGCAGACATGGGAGACTTTGTTGAAGCTGACCAGCGCAAGACGGTGACCCAGGGCCGGGCAGCCATCTTAAACTCACCAGATGTCAGCTCTTTTCCCCGGCCACAGGTCACATGGTTCAGGGACGGCTACAAGATCATTCCCAGCAGCAGAGTGTAAGTGCAGATTATTTGCTTGCTTTGTGCGCTTTAAGACACACATGACTCTTCGGAAAGTAGGGCAATGCATTATGAAGTCGTGTGCAGTAGCTGGGAATTTTGGGAGTCTTTCTGACTGGTCATATATATCAGTCCACAAACATCTGGCAGAACACAGATGGGGAAACAAACCTCTGGCTGGAATGAGAACATGTCAGCCAGTGATAAGGAAGACATAGGCTTTGTGTGTGTGTGTGTGTGTGTGTGTGTGTGTGTTCACTACTTGTCAGAGAAGGAGAAGTGCAATTAATGCCTGTTCCCAGCCGTTCTTCAATCTAACTACAATAGTTCTTCATTGCCTTTTTCTAATTAGCAGCCTACCCAGACATAGACAGGCACGCTTGATCCTCTTCCCCATTATCGCTCAAATGTCTTTCTCATTCTGGCTCGTTGTGGCAGGGCCCCAAATCACAGTCCTGTAAGCTAGCCAGCCATGCCTAATGACTCACCTACAAAGATAAAGATGGCCCTGTTTAAAAACACTGTTCCGTTTCATCACAGGGCATAACTGAGAGGTGATTAAGGTCACAAAGGCAAATTTTAAAATGGACTCTCGCTGGTAATGATGTCCAATAGTTTCATTCCTCTCTGGATTTCCTACACTCAGCTTTTGGCTTAAAGATAAATGTTCACCCTGAAACACTTTAAATATATTTACAGTGGTGCTTGAAAGTTTGTGAACCCTTTAGAATTTTCTATATTTCTGCATAAATATGACCTAAAATGTCATCAGATTTTCACACAAGTCCTAAAAGTAGATAAAGAGAACCCAGTTAAACAAATGAGACAAAAATATTATACTTGGTCACTTATTTATTGAGGAAAATGAACCAATATTACATATCTGTGAGTGGCAAAAGTATGTGAACCTTTGCTTTCGGTATCTGGTGTGACCCCCTTGTGCAGCAATAACTGCAACTAAACGTTTCCGGTAACTGTTGATCAGTCCTGCACACCGGCTTGGAGGAATTTTAGCCCATTCCTCCATACAGAACAGCTTCAACTCTGGGATGTTGGTGGGTTTCCTCACATGAACTGCTCGCTTCAGGTCCTTCCACAACATTTCGATTGGATTAAGGTCAGGACTTTGACTTGGCCATTCCAAAACATTAACTTTATTCTTCTTTAACCATTCTTTGGTAGAATGACTTGTGTGCTTAGGGTTGTTGTCTTGCTGCATGACCCACCTTCTCTTGAGATTCAGTTCATGGACAGATGTCCTGACATTTTCCTTTAGAATTTGCTGGTATAATTCAGAATTCATTGTTCCATCAATAATGGCAAGCCGTCCTGGCCCAGATGCAGCAAAACAGGCCCAAACCATGATACTACCACCACCATGTTTCACAGATGGGATAAGGTTCTTATGCTGGAATGCAGTGTTTTCCTTTCTCCAAACATCTCATCTCATCTCATCATCTCTAGCCGCTTTATCCTTCTACAGGGTCGCAGGCAAGCTGGAGCCTATCCCAGCTGACTACGGGCGAAAGGCGGGGTACACCCTGGACAAGTCGCCAGGTCATCACAGGGCTGACACATAGGCACAGACAACCATTCACACTCACACCTACGGTCAATTTAGAGTCACCAGTTAACCTAACCTGCATGTCTTTGGGCTGTGGGGGAAACCGGAGCACCCGGAGGAAACCCACGCGGACACGGGGAGAACATGCAAACTCCACACAAAAAGGCCCTCGCCGGCCCCGGGGCTCGAACCCAGGACCTTCTTGCTGTGAGGCGACAGCGCTAACCACTACACCACCGTGCCGCCTTTCTCCAAACATAACGCTTCATATTTAAACCAAAAAGTTCTAGTTTGATCTCATCTGTCCACAAAACATTTTTCCAATAGCCTTCTGGCTTGTCCATGTGATCTTTAGCAAACTGCAGATGAGCAGCAACATTCTTTTTGGAGAGCAGTGGCTTTCTCCTTGCAACTCTGCCATGCACACCATTGTTGTTCAGTGTTTTCCTGATGGAGGACTCATGAACATTAACATTAGCCAATGTGAGAGAGGCCTTCAGTTGCTTAGAAGTTACCCTGGGGTCCTTTGTGACCTCACCGACTATTACACGCCTTGCTCTTGGAGTGATCTTTGTTGGTCGACCACTCCTGGGGAGGGTAACAATGGTCTTGAATTTCCTCCATTTCTACACAATCTGTCTGACTGTGGATTGGTGGAGTCCAAACTCTTTAGAGATGGTTTTGTAACCTTTTCCAGCCTGATGAGCATCAACAACACTTTTTCTGAGGTCCTCAGAAATCTCCTTTGTTTGTGCCATGATACACTTCCACAAATGTGTTGTGAAGATCAGACTTTGATAGATCCCTGTTCTTTAAATAAAACAGGGTGCCCACTCACACCTGATTGTCATCCCATTGATTGAAAACACCTGACTCTAATTTCACCTTTAAATTAACTGCTAATCCTAGAGGTTCACATACTTTTGCCACTCACAGATATGTAATATTGGATCATTTTCCTCAATAAATAAATGACCAAGTATAATATTTTTGTCTCATTTGTTTAACTGGGTTCTCTTTATCTACTTTTAGGACTTGTGTGAAAATCTGATGATGTTTTAGGTCATATTTATGCTGAAATATAGAAAATTCTAAAGGGTTCACAAACTTTCAAGCACCACTGTATTTTGAAATATTCTTGCATTTTCGTTCGTGTGTGTGTGTGTGTGATGTTGATGCCACATGGGGTATTGTAAACAGTTACAGTCAACAGTTCAATAATCTCAAACATAAGGGATAAGATTTTACTGTTGGTTCCTAAAAACAAAAAAGCGAGAACTTCTTTTCTCACTTAAAATTATTCAGTGATGTTCATATACACATATAGTGTATTGTAGAAATGTGTTTAAAGGAGATACGCAGAGCCTTTATTTTAAAATAAATTTCTGAGCGGATAGTATCTCCATCCTTGACTCTTGTATGCTGCATAAATGGGAATAAAATATATATATTTTTGAGAGTTAAAATCGACCGCAAAGTTGGCATTCGAGCTGCCCCGCTGAGCCAGCCAGCCCTGAGTGCGTGACGTCACAGCGGTAACCGGTTTTAAGGCTGAGGCCTTTTACAGCTATAGACCAAAGTCATATCAATAAAAATTTATGGTGAAAGTAAGAAATACCATTACCGACTCGCTCAACTAAGACTGATTTGACTTCACTGATTGTGGGTTGACTCTCATTAAAACAGGATAGGTGTTATAACTTATGCAACATACATGTACATGCATGCATTTTCACTGATAAAACATAAAAGGCTAATTAAATAATCAGATTAACTGAGACAATCACATTCTGAAGCAAATTAAATAATCTTATACCGGTAACTTAAACACACAATACAAGTTACATGTATTAATCTAAATACAGGTAAACAACTTTTTTTTTTTTAATCCAAATGAGAGTCAGAGCTTACCCGTCTGTGTTCTCGCTTCTTGAAGGCCGATTGTTTTTGAAACAATCTGACTTTCAGTTGTTCGTTCAGTTCTCCGTTCATTCGCTTCTTCCACGTAAGGGAGAGATGGCAGCAATATCCAGTTTAGAAATCAGACGGCTGCTCCACTCATTCACTTTTTTCCATTACTGAGTACTCCGCCATTACTGCTCGGCTCAGGCAATTACTAAAACCCGGGACGGAACGGGATGTCAGGTTTTAGCAACAACTGCAGGGAGGTCACTGCCCGAGCAATATATCCCGTCCCGTTCCATTTTAGCAACAACCCTTGGCTCACTCCGGGAGGACTGGTGCAACTGAACTCACTTTCCTTTTAAAAAAAATAAATAAAATAAATACTTTCCTTTTCTTATACTTTTCTTTTCCTTTAATTGTTGGTACTGCACCCTCTTTCAATACGGGCTTATAGCCAACGCTCCTCAACAGATCAGAGGTCTCGTACGAGTCTTCAGTAAAATGTGCAGAGCAGAGGAGAGACCACTTCACAGGCGCCCAATGTGCCCGTGAACTTCTCGCAAAACGCGTCCAAATCTTTGCAGTTTGAACATTCTTGGGCCATAATAATAATAATAATGCATTTTATTTAGAAGCGCCTTTCAAAACACTCAAGGACACTATACAAACAGTAAAAACAAGAGTAAAAACAACAGTAAAAACAGTAAAACAAGACACAATAAAAGCACAGAGAAAGTAAACAGAGAATTTAGAGATAGTAAAAGTCACAATGAATATGCTAACCGAAACAAATGAGTTTTCAGTCTGGATTTGAATAGAGGTAGAGAGTCGATATTACATATGTCGGGGGGGAGTGAATTCCAGAGTTGGGGAGCAGAGCGACTGAAAGCTCTACTCCCCATAGTACTGAGGCGGGCAGAGGGGACAGTGAGGAAGATGGAGGAGAAGGATCGGAGGGAACGAGAGGGGGTAGCAATGTGGAGAAGATTGGACAAATATGGAGGGGCAAGATTATGGATGGCCTTGAATGTGTGGAGGAGAATTTTGAAATTGATCCTGTATTTGATAGGGAGCCAGTGGAGAGTCTGTAGTGTTGGGGTGATGTGATGAAAAGAGGGCAAATTGGTGATGATACGGGCAGCTGAATTCTGGACCAATTGGAGCTCATGAAGGGATTTTTGAGGGAGACCAAAGAGGAGAGAATTACAGTAGTCAATGCGGGAGGTGACAAGACTGTGTACAAGGATGGAGGTGGTGTGGGAGGTGAGGGAGGGGCGAAGACGATTTATGTTGCGTAAGTGAAAATAAGCAGACCGTGTAATGTTATTGATATGAGAGAGGAAGGATAGAGAGCTGTCTCGGATGACACCCAGGCTCTTGACCTGAGGGGAGGGGAAGACTATGGAACCGTCAATTGAAAAGGAGATACTGTCAACTTTGGAGAGGGTGGATTTGGTGCCTACAAAGAGGACTTCAGTTTTGTCGCTGTTCAGTTTCAGGAAGTTAGAGGTGAACCAGGATTTGATTTCAGCTAAGCAGGTGGTAAGGGAAGGGGAAGGGAGGGTGGAAGAGGGTTTTCCAGACAGGTAGAGCTGGGTGTCATCCGCATAGCAATGAAAGTTGATATTAAATTTACGAAATATATTGCCGAGGGGAAGGAGGTAGGTGATGAAGAGGAGGGGCCCCAGGACAGAGCCCTGGGGCACACCAGAGGTGACGGGGGAGGGTTGAGATCTGAAAGACTTGAGTTGAATGAACTGGGTGTGGCCAGAGAGATAGGAGTGAAACCAGTCGAGGGGGGTGTGAGGATGGAGTGAGAGATGGTGTCAAAGGCTGCACTTAGATCAAGGAGGATGAGAATGGAGAGTAGACCAGAATCAGCTGCCATGAGAAGGTCATTGGTGATCTTTAAAAATCATGAATGCAACTTAAATCCACCTTCTGTCGTGTTGCTGCACCGGCCAAAAACACATCTACGTGGCATGGCAATAAATTAGCTCAAAGTGGAGGATCGGAGTTGCAGTCAGCTCTGTGTTTTGGTATAGTGGAAATGGCAATGAGACCGATAAACTTCCTGCGGTGACGTTACGGATGTCAAGGTCATTCACTCAGACCGCTACCTATATAAATCACTTTAATTGTAAAAATTACGATATTAGATTTATTGTTAATGCTTAAAACTATTCCTGTGCCATTCTTGAGGTCTCAAGACAAACGAAAGTGAGGCCATGGCTCTGCGTATATGCTTTCAGTATACACTTACCAGCCACTTTAATAGGAACTTGTTCTTGATTCTAAGGTCCCTGTTCTTGGCTGCAGGAGTGGAACCCAATGTGTTCTTCTGCCGTTACATGCTGAGATGCTTTTCTGCTCACCACAGTTGTAAAGCGTGATTATATACCGTAGGTTACTATATCCTTCTTAGCAGCTCAAACCAATCTGACCATTTTCCTCTGATGTCTCTTATCAACCAGACATTTCCATCCACAGAACTGTCACCCACTCAATGTTTTTTGTTTTTCGCACCATTCTGCGTAAACCCTAGAGACTGTTGTGTGTGAAAACCCCAGGAGATCAGCAGTTTCTGAAATACTCAAACCAGTCCATCTGGCTCAAACCAACACCCATGCCACAGTGAAAGTCACACTTTGAGATCAGAATTTGTCCCATTCTGATGTTTGAAGTGAACATGAACTGAAGCTCTTGATTTGTATCTGCATGATTTTATGCGGGCGGCACGGTGGTGTAGTGGTTAGCGCTGTCGCCTCACAGCAAGAAGGTCCGGGTTCGAGCCCCGTGGCCGGCGAGGGCCTTTCTGTGTGGAGTTTGCATGTTCTCCCCGTGTCCGCGTGGGTTTCCTCCGGGTGCTCCGGTTCCCCCCACAGTCCAAAGACATGCAGGTTAGGTTAACTGGTGACTCTAAATTGACCGTAGGTGTGAATGCGAGTGTGAATGGTTGTCTGTGTCTATGTGTCAGCCCTGTGATGACCTGGCGACTTGTCCAGGGTGTACCCCGCCTCTCGCCCGTAGTCAGCTGGGATAGGCTCCAGCTTGCCTGCGACCCTGTAGAACAGGATAAAGCGGCTAGAGATAATGAGATGAGATGATTTTATGCATTGTGCTGCTGTCAAGGGATCGGCTGATTAGAGAACTGCATCAAACAGCAGGTGGATGTGCGGGTGTTCCTAATAAAGTGTAGTGATATATCGTCCACCCCAAATAAACACAAGGGTTTTTGGGTCCTGATCTGTTTGAGCAGAGTGTATAGATATAGATGAGGAGGTGCGAGACCTGGACAGATTTAAGGGCTGCTGCATCACTCTTTTTAGACAGAGATAAAGCAATGGCTAATTCTCATTGGCGCAACTACCAGTAGGGAGTTGATTGGCAATTTAGGTAATGTAGGGGAGAGTGGAGAAATTTGGGACAAGTTTTCAGCTTTTGTAGATTGTGTGAAATTCTTTGCAGGTAGCATCACATTCATATTGCATTAAAGAGTATTTACTGTACCCTCCAACTACAACATTAGTTTCTCAGTTTGTCACATATACAGGCCTTCAGACTTCACTTTTACTGTCATTATTCTTTGCAGGGAGACATGAGACATTGAGGGGAGACTTGTGGCATTATGTTGGGAGACTTGGGACATTGAGGGGAGACATGAAACAAAAATAAAATACCTAGGCCTATTGGTATAAATTTTATTTATTATCAAACTTATAACGTATGAACGGTATGAACACACAGTGCTGGTACAGAGATAGAGAAATGTCAGTTTACCCGGAACCTGACTTGACAAAACAGATCCATTCTCAAGAAGGAATGAAATAAGTTTAATTCTCATATAGGGACATGCCCACATTTTTAACAAACATTTTTAACAATTTTATATTTATAAACCACAAGAAAAAACCTGTAACATGATAAACTGTCCCAACTCTCCCCATCTGGAGATTTAAAAAAAATCCTTAAATGTTTTTCCCCATAATTTAACTTTAATAAATAATCTACATAATAAGCAGCAAAGTTTGTTTGTTTGTTTGTTTGTTTGTTTGTTTGTCTTGCGCTAATGTTGCCATTTCTCAACGGATTTTCACCAAATTTGACAAGTAGGTCCGGGGATGAGCTGGAATTTTGCAGATATAAACAAAATTCATGTACGGGCCCCAGGCGGTCCCCGGTGGGCCCCTGGGTGGTGGATGTTTGGATTTTTATTTATCTTGGGTTACCATCACCATTTCTCGACGGAGCTTCACCAAATTTGACATGGAAATCTGGGGGCAACCCAGAATTTTGCAAAACCCAGGCAATGCTGGGTAACCTGCTAGTACTATGGTAACTTGAGGCTACATACTTTAATTCCTAACAGATCCCCAATTCATCAGTGTACATTACACCATAGAATGGAGGTGGAGGCAAAGTAGAAAATACAAGTTCTGGTTGATAAAAGTACTGAACTGCACAAATCTTACTGCAGTGTCCAGGTTCGTGTCTCCAAAGGAAGTAGGTTATTCGAAGGGCCAACATCTAACTTCTGATGTCATCAAAAACCTGATTGGTCTAAATTAATTTCTGGGAATACAAACTGTCCCAAGTCTCCCCGCTTTCCCCTACAGCACCAGTCAAATGTTTGGACACCCCTTCTAATTCAATGTTTTTTCTTTATTTTTATTAATTAAAAGTCACTTCATGTCTTAAAGTAATGACGGATGTCATTTCTGTTTACTTAGTTGAGTGGTTCTAGATATAATATGGATTACTACAGTTATGAAATAGGGCTATTTACTGTACTTTTATTATTTACTATTTACTGTTTGATCAGAAACGCATTAAGAAGGTAAGAAATTGCACTAATTAACTTTTGACAAGGCACACCTGTTAATTGAAAAGCATTCCAGGTGACTACCTCATGAAGCTGGTTAAGGTAATGCCAATAGTGTGCAAAGTGTCATCAAGGTAACCACTGGGTACTTTGAAAAAGCTAAAACATCAAACATATTTTGTTTTTTAACACTTTTTTTAATTTACCACATAATTCCATATATGTTCCAGATGTTATTTCATAGTTCTGATGTCTTCAGTATTGTTCTACAATGTAGAAAATAGTCACAATACAGAAAAACCTATGAATGAGTCAAGTAAGGGTGTACAAACTTTTGACTGGTACTGTAGAATAGGAAAGGGTTCTGTGTCGTGGAGCTAGAATTAGGATCTGTTTCGCACATGAAGGTGTTTCAAAAAGCCAGAGCGTGACTCTATACATAGGTATCCAGGTCTCTGGCTTTTGTCCAACTTTGTAATTGAACTCTCCTGCCAGTGCTTTGACATAATATTGTGACCGTATTAAAAGAAAAAAAAAGAGGAAAAAAAAACAACTCCAGCAAATGAATTTTGCACTTCCAGCAAGATGAATCGCCTTACATATGCAGCTGTGAAAAGGGTAGGTCTAACGCTAATGTGCTTGTGTGTCCATGACCATTTACCTGTGGGAGCTTGGCCAGACTCCAAGTCTGTGATGGCTCGCTGGCCCTCTGTTTGAGCCAGCAGGGTTACAATGCCCAGAGCAAAGGCAGTGGGGTAATATAAGTCATATCTCATATCCCAGGCCAAGCCCATTAGCATGCTTCTTGATGTGATGTCACATTCCTAATTGTTCTGTGGCAGGAGCAGAAACAGTGCAATCAGCTTAGCTATTTAAACTGGCTCTACTTGTGGCTGGGCAGAATCCCCAGGAAAGGCCTTTGGAAATAGGGGTGTACTTCATAAACAATTGAATCACATAGAGATTAAATTAACTGGCCTTGCAGGATCAAACTTTATCTGTGTGGGAGGATTTGAAGCACAGAATCAATATCCACGCAAGGCAACGTACGGCAGTGCAAATTTCTTTATGAGTCTCATATGATATTTATGGCTTGAAATTGAATGCCTGCAAAAGAGACAAATGCCATCTGAAGAAGAGCAGGTCACATGAAAGGGCACTCATTTAGAGATGACCTTCTCTGCTGGTGTGATTCCTTGTAATAGTTCAGACTTTCTGTTCCCACTGCATTTTTTTTTCTTAAAAAACAAACAAAAAACCCAGTTGTGATCAATGATTAAACGATAATCAAAAACAACAGGGTGGTGTGATGCGTCCTGACACAAGGCAGAGCTCAGAGTGGAATTTTTTCAGCTCGTCCTGAAATCTGTTCTTCCTTTTATTCCACAGCAATTTGGTAACAATTCTCATTTATTCATGATCAGGACACTTTAATGGTTTTTAACCATGACATTTAATGCTATGGACCAATCCGTTTCTTATTAGATTTATTAATATTAGATTCGAGAAGTGCCGTGGTGCAAATATTTAACAGTTATTCCACGAAATTGAGTCGTACATGAGCTGATAGCCGACGAGGTGTGCCATGCCGAGTTGACTATAAGCCATGCACGATGAAACTGAATGGAATAACTGTTCTATTATGTCCACATTCACTGGATTTTGAGAAACAGAGCATTTTTGTTTTTATTTTTTGCAAATTCGCTAAATAAAAACTTTGTACAAAAAGTCCGACAAAATAATTTCGGCTTAGAATGTAAACAAACTGGCGAAATGACAGTAGCAATTTGTGAAAAATACGATAATGATAATTCTTGAAAAATAAAAAGGATAAGTTCTTACCATCAAATACTTTCATTTCATATTTTATTGGTTTTTTTGTTTTGTTTTCTTTTCTTCTTTAGGGTTTTTTAACCCTAAAGTTAAAAAACCCTAAACCAACTTACAGTTGCATTACTGCTACTGACTGGGCTGGAGTGTGGAGCAGGAGATTTCTATTTTATATTTATTTATTTATTTATTTATTTATTTCTAAAATTTTATTAATTTTTTTTTGGCAGGGGGGTTAAATTATTTTAGGCAAATTCTGTTTCTTTTAAATACTTGCTAACAATTTTTGGGGTTTTGTTTTCAAGTAGAGTTTTTATTTCATCGTCAGTTGGTTCAGCAACACGCTCTGCCATTTTGTTTTTCTCTGCTCACGGTATATGAGTGGGCGGCACGGTGGTGTAGTGGTTAGCGCTGTCGCCTCACAGCAAGAAGGTCCGGGTTCGAGCCCCGTGGCCGGCGAGGGCCTTTCTGTGTGGAGTTTGCATGTTCTCCCCGTGTCCACATGGGTTTCCTCTGGGTGCTCCGGTTTCCCCCACAGTCCAAAGACATGCAGGTTAGGTTAACTGGTGACTCTAAATTGACCGTATGAATGGTTGTCTGTGTCTGTGTCAGCCTGTGATGACCTGGCGACTTGCCTTTCGCCCGTAGTCAGCTGGGATAGGCTCCAGCTTGCCTGCGACCCTGTAGAACAGGATAAAGCGGCTACAGATAATGAGATGAGATGAGACGGTATATGAGCTGATAGACTAGTAGTAGAGTAGCCAATCAGAGCATGCAACTGCTCATATCCAGTGAACGTGGATAGAATAATTATTATTATTCTCCAGTGAAAATGACTTTATTGAAAAAATATTGAAAATTGAAAATCTTGTTCCTTACAATTACTAGTACTTAGAAGCTGTATTTGCTTTGCTTCTTTTCAACTCCAGATTCCTGGCATTTGCTCTTTCTTTGTTGCAAGCCCTCTAGAGTCCCTTTGGCATACAAAACCCATTCATGTATGAGGTAGAAACATCAGAAGATAGATAACAAATTTTTATTCACATTTAGTCTTCCATAACAGTAAAATACCAGGTGTCTTGTATTCCCACCTGACTATATTTAATGGTGCCCTACGGCACACAAACCTCCACAAGACGAGTAAAATATGCACGACCGGATATGACGTGCAATTCATGAGGCAGCAAGTCCTTGTTGTTCTGAATTTGCCGCTAGTCGGTTTACAATGAGGCAGTACGAGTATTCAGATTATGTACAGTACTGTGCAAAAGTCTTAGACACCCTTGTTTTTTTCATACAAACTTTGTTATAGATTTCTATTTTATGACTTCTACATTATCGAGTCAGTACAAAATCATTTTAGAGTCCAAACATGTGCTTTCCAGCACAAAATTAAATAATATTCCATTAATTCCATTAATCTTATTCCATAAGAGAGCACTTTTCAGATTAAAATAGAAAACATAATGAAGGCTGCTGGGTTTTGGTGCAAAATGAAGAAGCGAGTGTGACAGTCAAAGTGTCCAGAAGAACTGTGGCTGGTTCTGGAAGATGCTCAGTAAAACCTACAGCTCATTTCCTTATCAAACTGCACTCATTGTACCTGAGACGACTATTTTTATCTCCCGCCCAAACGAAGTTTGGCGGGGGATATAGAAATGGGTTCCATCTGTCCAGCTGTCCGTTCATCCGGTCACGTTTTTGTTTTCAGGCCATATCTTTAAAACTACTGAAGATATCGTCATGAAACTTTGTATACATATCAAGCAACATGTGAACTGGTGCCTTTTGCTATTTTGGATTTTTGAAAAAAAAAATTCAAATTTTTACATAAAAAATAGATTTTGACTTAGTTTCTAAGAGCAATGTTTGTTTCCGGAGCATATATCCAAAACTATTCATCATACAGATTTGAAACTTGGTATACATGTTAACAAGGTGATGTATATGTGCCATTTCATACTAAGAAATGTGAGAAATTTTAATTTTTAGCTCACCAAGGTCTGGTGGGTTTATGCCATGGGCTGCTGAGGTCAGTGTAAAGAGGTAGGGTTGGTTTCCTGCAGCAGAACTTGAAAAATTTAACAAATAATATCTTGAAGCTTGGTGTATAGTTGGTATATAGGGCGGGGGATATAGATGACTCTGTCTTCTTGTTTTTAAAGCAAAGGGTCATCTCACACCAAATATTGCCTTTCTTTCACTGATTATGGCTTACTGCTGTTTATGTTAATTTTTTTAACGTTAAAACATTTCATTTCATTATTTTTAAGCCATTTTTGGCCTCCAGCATTTCTTTGCATGTGCCTAAGACTTTTGTACAGTGGTGCTTGAAAGTTTGTGAACCCTTTAGAATTTTCTATATTTCTGCATAAATATGACCTAAAACATCATCAGATTTTCACACAAGTCCTAAAAGTAGATAAAGAGAACCCAGTTAAACAAATGAGACAAAAATATTATACTTGGTCATTTATTTATTGAGGAAAATGATCTGATATTACATATCTGTGAGTGGCAAAAGTATGTGAACCTTTGCTTTCAGTATCTGGTGTGACCCCCTTGTGCAGCAATAACTGCAACTAAACGTTTGCGGTAACTGTTGATCAGTCCTGCACACCGGCTTGGAGGAATTTTAGCCCATTCCTCTGTACAGAACAGCTTCAACTCTGGGATGTTGGTGGGTTTCCTCACATGAACTGCTCGCTTCAGGTCCTTCCACAACATTTCAATTGGATTAAGGTCAGGACTTTGACTTGGCCATTCCAAAACATTAACTTTATTCTTCTTTAACCATTCTTTGGTAGAACGACTTGTGTGCTTAGGGTTGTTGTCTTGCTGCATGACCCACCTTCTCTTGAGATTCAGTTCATGGACAGATGTCCTGACATTTTCCTTTAGAATTCACTGCTATAATTCAGAATTCATTGTTCCATCAATGATGGCAAGCCGTCCTGGCCCAGATGCAGCAAAACAGGCCCAAACCATGATACTACCACCACCATGTTTCATAAATGGGATGAGGTTCTTATGCTGGAATGCAGTGTTTTCCTTTCTCCAAACATAATGTTTCTCATTTAAACCAAAAAATTCTATTTTGGTCTCATCGGTCCACAAAACATTTTTCCAATAGCCTTCTGGCTTGTCCACATGATCTTTAGCAAACTGCAGACGAGCAGCAATGTTCTCTTTGGAGAGCAGTGGCTTTCTCCTTGCAACCCTGCCATGCACACCATTGTTGTTCAGTGTTCTCCTGATGGTGGACTCATGAACATTAACATTAGCCAATGTGAGAGAGGCCTTCAGTTGCTTAGAAGTTACCCTGTGGTCCTTTGTGACCTCACCGACTATTACACGCCTTGCTCTTGGAGTGATCTTTGTTGGTCGACCACTCCTGGGGAGGGTAACAATGGTCTTGAATTTCCTCCATTTGTACACAATCTGTCTGACTGTGGATTGGTGGAGTCCAAAATCTTTAGAGATGGTTTTGTAAGCTTTTCCAGCCTGATGAGCATCAACAACACTTTTTCTGAGGTCCTCAGAAATCTCCTTTGTTTTGCCATGATACACTTCCACAAACATGTGTTGTGAAGCTCAGACTTTGATAGATCCCTGTTCTTTAAATAAAACAGGGTGCCCACTCACACCTGATTGTCATCCCGTTGATTGAAAACACCTGACTCTAATTTCACCTTCAAATTAACTGCTAATCCTAGAGGTTCACATACTTTTGCCACTCACAGATATGTAATATTGGATCATTTTCCTCAATAAATAAATGACCAAGTATAATATTTTTTGTCTCACTTGTTTAACTGGGTTCTCTTTATCTACTTTTACGACTTGTGTGAAAATCTGATGATGTTTTAGGTCATATTTATGCAGAAATAGAGAAAATTCAAAAGGGTTCACAAACCTTCAAGCACCACTGTATAGTACTGTAGGTGTCAGTAATTCTGTCGCAGTCTCACTTCATCATCATTTATATCACCGCCAGTAACGAAAAAAAGATTATTGTTAATGTTACTACATCTCCAGGGGATAGATTAATATTTTGACTTGACCATTTTGCTCCCATTCCTACACAATGGTGGAAAATAAGCTGTTTTAAGTGTGTGTGAATGCTGTAAAAGGAATATATTTGTGACACTAGGTCAGTCATTTTGCTGATTCTTGTACTATTGCAATATCCTTTTCATACTTCAAATGAACTTCAAATTATAAGGTGAAACTTTGACAAATTACATTGCTAACATTGAAGCAGAACCAGGGTTTTTTCTAGAAAAATTTAGTATGAGGGCGCTCACCATGGCGAGGGAGCGAAGCAGGGGGCGGGGAGATGGTGCCGGTTGTCCCCCCCCGCCGTGCAAAGCCTTTGAAAAATGCTCCAATGGGACATTCTGAGGCTATCTGAGAGGGAAATTGTAACAAATTGTCTGTCAACATTGAAAAAGAAAGAAGTAAGGCCAAAAAAAAAAAATAGTGTGTTTCCGGTAACATCTCATCTCATCTCATTATCTCTAGCCGCTTTATCCTTCTACAGGGTCGCAGGCAAGCTGGAGCCTATCCCAGCTGACTATGGGCGAAAGGCGGGGTACACCCTGGACAAGTCGCCAGGTCATCGCAGGGCTGACACATAGACACAGACAACCATTCACACTCACATTCACACCTACGGTCAATTTAGAGTCACCAGTTAACCTAACCTGCATGTCTTTGGACTGTGGGGGAAACCGGAGCACCCGGAGGAAACCCACGCGGACACGGGGAGAACATGCAAACTCCACACAGAAAGGCCCTCGCCGGCCCCGGGGCTCGAACCCAGGACCTTCTTGCTGTGAGGCGACAGCGCTAACCACTACACCACCGTGCCGCCCTTTCCGGTAACATGAAATACTAAAATAAGGTCGGTAGGTAGGAAAGTTTTTTTTTTCTTAATTTTTTTTTTTATTTTGTTCGAAAAAATTAACACAAGTAAACATCTTACAAAATAGTATTTTGGCACAGAATCCTTTATACCATACATCATAATAAAATAAGTGTTTTAAATCTTTAAACGAATAAAAAAAATATCGCGAGAGTTCGAGTTATGATCTACGGAAGCGATATTTCATGATATTTTCATGTAATAACGTGAAAACACCTTATCAAGAAATAACGTGAAAATAACGTCCTAGGCTAGGCTACTTCCATTAAAAGCAGACGGCCTAGCCTAGCCTACTGTAGAACTTCGGTCGAGCAAAAACATGGCTGAATCCTGATTGACTCCTATTCGTATAAATAGGGGACTACATAGGCGGCAAAATGTAGTGTTTTTCCCTGCCATGGAAGTGCACTTGTATACTGAAAAGGAAGCAATTTGCATTACAGCCTTGAATGAGGATTCAAAATGGCAGCTCGGCTCAGTTTATGGAGGAGGGCTGATAGAAGTGGCGAAACATTTTACTTTTTATCGTTTCTTTCACAACTTGAATGCGTTGAAACAAAAAATTATGACAAACTAACGCCGCTTACACTAAAATATCGAGGGAAATTTGTAATAAAAACTTTACGGTCGGCAATTTCGACGCGGAAATTCTCGATCGGTCAGGTTACCGGAAACACACTTTTTTTTTTATTTGGCCTAATCTTCTTCTGCCCCGGACAGTCTTTGGCTTTCTTCCGCTTCGTGCCGCGGGATGACATCTTTAAATGTCCAAGTGTCAACAAAAACAACTCGCCAACTACTTCTGTCAAAAGCTCCCGTGCCGGTGGGTGAAAGGTCATTCAGTCTCGAGAAATCTCGCGCTACAAGTCAGCTGACCTTGTATGTAACCCATGTCAAATCTCGCGAGAGCAGCCGCGACAAGTAAACAACTAAACAACATGGCGCCTCAGTCTGGAAAACGCCAATTCGGATTGTTTTTGCACCGTCTGGCGGTGTACCTACTATGATTGGAATATTTTTGGAGCAATTATAACGTGTTTGATGATCAGACACATTGTCACGTAGTGTTGCTGGGATGTTTTCACGGAGTCGGTAAGGGGGCGCACGCCGAGAGTAAGAGGGCGCAGCGCCCCTGTTCCCCCGTTTAGACGAAAGCCTGAGAACAGACGAAGAAATAAACTAAAAATACAGCAAAAGACTGAGAAAGCTTTTTTTTTTCCATTGGCATTAATGGTTGCCTGTTTTGACTTTCAAAACTGCTGGGGACATCCTAAAACGCTTAACGTGAAAAAGCTTAACGTAGCTTACTGAACAGGGCTTTGGAGAAGACCATTTTCTCCTGAAGAATGTATTAGATTGAAAGCATTCCCTTTTAAAAATAATTCTGTCTGATAATTTGAGCATGTCTTCTGACTTGGCAATGCAGATCTTTGTGTTCTGACTGTAGATGTTCTGCTTAAATCCACATAATTGTCTGAATATCCCATCTAATGTTGAAATCGCATTGTGCTGTTAGACCCAACAAGTAATTGAAGAGCTACTAATGACATCACACAGTGTGTTTGGATGGTACCCAAAACAATTTGAAGTCAGTAAAGGAAAATGCTTTCTGGCGATAGTGTAAATGTTTCTTCTTTTACTTGTCAGTTTTGCCTGGGCGTCGGAAATGAAAGTGGCCGCTTGGTCTGTTAATGTAGCGTGAAATAAGTAGTGGTGCGGATCGTCAGCAAGGAGCTGCCTGCACAGCGCTGGCTGATTCCTATCAGCCTTCCATGCTGAGCAATCATTGTGCTGCAGTCGAAACGAAGAACAGCTCTTTTTCAAAGCCCAAACACACCAAGCTTACAGCCTCCTTCTGCTCTGTTTTTACTTCTCTTGGTCATATGGACATACACGGAGAATTTTTAAAAGCCTGGAAATGTCCAAAACTGAATACCAGTGTATAGGGAGCTGGCCAAATGCAAGGTCTTTCGCCAGTGAAAGTCATTCGCGTGGTTCCACCTTGGCACCCTTTAGAGTGCATGAAATTTTCATGATAGTGATAATTACCTGACTGGTGCAAAGTGCTCTTTGCTCCCATTGCAGATCAAAGTAGCTGGTGGAGTAAGAGATGCTGGAGCTCCCTCTCGTTGCTTTGTCCTTGCTTTCTCCTCCATCTTTCTGAATTTTTCACCATTTATTATTGGAAGTCTTTGATGTCTCAACCCATTACAGGCTGTTTAGTCAGCCAGTGTATTCAGCTCATGAAATGGCTTCTACAGTGGGTTTTAGTAGTGCCTTTCAGGATGCAGTGAGAGGCTACATCAGTCAAACATGTTAAGTGAAGTCCCTCAAAGCTAAAGAATGAATTTTCTGTTAAAAGCAGCCACTAATGTTGCATGGTGCTCTAAAGAGCATGATTGACAATGATAATATGGTCTAGTATAGCAGTCATGTGCCTTGGAGTCTTGCTACTCACCCCAGGTGAATTAATCTTTTTTTTTAAGAGTCTTATCAGACCCTCTAGCCAGGAAGCCGTGAACCAGGAATGTACAACTCCACAGAGGGTTTGTATGTGTGTGTGCATGCGTGCGGAGAGACAGTAAATAAAATGCCGTAAGAATAGAGCCATCCAGATGAAGAACTGCAGGATGTCAGTATTCCCTCCAGTTCTGCAGACCAGGAGGCATAAAACACACGCGCGCACACACACACACACACACACAGGCTATCAGAAAGTGGTTAGGGGAGGTCTGGGGAGCCATTTTGTAAGCACGACTCATCATAAGTGAATATTCTCTCATTAACCTGAACAGAATATTGGCTGCATATTCAACTGAATTGACGTGCATTGTTTGGTGATTTGCATTTAGACTTGCTGTCTTATTAGTATTACTGTTATGAAATGTTAGACATTGCACTATTCTGTATCATTACCGTCAATTTTACTCTTGTGGCTTTTAAAATTGACTGAATGTCTGGTGATAAATGGGCCAGTAGACAGCCTTCAAAAAGGGCTTGGAATAAAGCAAATTTAATAAAACAGGATGCTCCCTTGCTTGGAAAATGTTAAAACCAGAAATGTCACAATACCATGTTTTAATTTCAAAACTGACACCAATACTGAAACCTTGACTATCGAATGATACCGATATCCATCCATCCATTATCTGTAGCCGCTTATCCTGTTCTACAGGGTCTCAGGCAAGCTGGAGCCTATCCCAACTGATTATGGGCGAGAGACAGGGTACACCCTGGACAAGTTGCCCGGTCATCACAGGGCTGCTTATACCGATACTCATCTGATATTCTCATCTCATCTCATTATCTGTAGCCGCTTATCCTGTTCTACAGGGTCGCAGGCAAGCTGGAGCCTATCCCAACTGATTATGGGCGAGAGACGGGGTACACCCTGGACAAGTTGCCCGGTCATCACAGGGCTGCTTATACTGATACTCATCTGATATTGTTCTTTAAATTGTATTTTGGAACCAAAGCACTAAGCTCTAAACATTTTTACACAAACATCACTTACGTTGTAAATATCCATTCGCCCATTATCTATGCTGCTTATCTGTCAGGGTCACAGCGGAAGCTGGACCCAATCCCAGCTGACTTTGTGCAAGAGGTGGGAACACCCTGGACACGCCACCTATCTATTTCGGGGCTAACACAAAGATGAATAAACATTCACACTCATCTTCATATCTACGGGCTATTTAGAGAAGCCAACTGACCTAATCCACATGTCTTTGGACTGTGGGAGGAAACTGGAGCGCCCAGAGGAAATCCACGCAGGCATGGGGAGAACACGCAAACTCCACACAGGAAGGCCCCAGTTGGCTGTCAGGTTCAAACCCAAAACTTTCTTAATATGAGGCAACAGTGCTAACCACTGCTTTATTGAGGAAAATGATCCAATATTACATATCTGTGAGTGGCAAAAGTATGTGAACCTTTGCTTTCAGTATCTGGTGTGACCCCCTTGTGCAGCAATAACTGCAACTAAACATTTTCGGTCACTGTTGATCAGTCCTTAGAGGAATTTTAGCCCATTCCTCCGTACAGAACAGCTTCAACTTTGGGATGTTGGTGGGTTTCCTCACATGAACTGCTCGCTTCAGGTCCTTCCACAACATTTTGATTGGATCAAGGTCAGTACTTTGACTTGGCCATTCCAAAACATTAACTTTATTCTTCTTTAACCATTCCTTGGTAGAACGACTTATGTGCTTAGGGTCATTGTCTTGCTGCATGACCCACCTTCTCTTGAGATTCAGTTCATGGACAGATGTCCTGACATTTTCCTTTAGAGTTCGCTGGTATAATTCAGAATTCATTGTTCCATCAATGATGGCAAGCCGTCCTGGCCCAGATACAGCAAAACAGGCCCAAACCATGACACTACCACCACCATGTTTCACAGATGGGATAGGTTCTTTTGCTGGAATGCAGTGTTTTCCTTTCTCCAAACATAACGCTTTTCATTTAAACCAAAAAGTTCTATTTTGGTCTCATCCGTCAACAAAACATTTTTCCAATAGCCTTCTGGCTTGTCCACATGATCTTTAGCAAACTGCAGATGAGCAGCAATGTTCTTTTTGGAGAGCAGTGGCTTTCTCCTTGCAACCCTGCCATGCACACCATTGTTGTTCAGTGTTCTCCTGATGGTGGACTCATGAACAATAACATTAGCCAATGTGAGAGAGGCCTTCAGTTGCTTAGAAGTTACCCTGGGTTCCTTTGTGACCTCACCGACTATTACACACCTCGCTCTTGGAGTGATCTTTGTTGGTTGACCACTCCTGGGGAGGGTAACAATTGTCTTGAATTTCCTCCATTTGTACACAATCTGTCTGACTGTGGATTGGTGGAGTCCAAACTCTTTAGAGATGGTTTTGTAACCTTTTCCAGCCTGATGAGCATCAACAACGCTTTTTCTGAGGTCCTCAGGAATCTCCTTTGTTCGTGCCATGATACACTTCCACAAACATGTGTTGTGAAGATCAGACTTTGATAGATCCTTGTTCTTTAAATAAAACAGGGTGCCCACTCACACCTGATTGTCATCCCATTGATTGAAAACACCTGACTCTAATTTCACCTTCAAATTAACTGCTAATCCTAGAGGTTCACATACTTTTGCCACTCACAGATATGTAATATCGGATCATTTTCCTCAATAAATAAATGACCAAGTATAATACTTTTGTCTCATTTGTTTACCTGGGTTCTCTTTATCTACTTTTAGGACTTGTGTGAAAATCTGAAGATGTTTTAAGTCATATTTATGCAGAAATATAGAAAATTCTAAAGGGTTCACAAACTTTCAAGCACCACTGTATATCAGGACTGAGATCAAACAAGACCCAGTGAAAAATTTGCATGAGTGGGTACTTTTTAATTTCTTGTTGGCTGGAGTGGTCAGATCTGGAGCTCACAGGACAAAGAAAGGCTTCATTCATTAGCATGAGAAAGTATTGGGTGCTTGTACGGTGCTGCAGTACACATTTACTTTCATTTATTCATCTCCAGTAACTGTCTTATCTGCTTGGTCAGGGTCACTGGAGGTTAAATGATGGAATTGTGACTAAATTGAACCAGCTATGTTTGTCAGAAAATACCACAGGCAGGTGAAAGCAAAAATAACTGTGGGAGCACACACGATTGCTCAGAATTCCTGCTGGCATGGCAGGAATAAAAAAAAAAAAAGAGCTGTCTCACAGCTCCAAGGCTCCCGGTTCGGTCCTGAACATGTGTTGCTGCTTGTATGGAGCTTCTCAAGTTCTTCTTATTTTCACATGGGTTTCTTCTGGGTTCTTTGGTTTCCTTCCACCTCCCCAAAACATGCTTGGATTGACTACTCTAAATTGCCCCATGTGTTGATGTCTGTGTGTATGGAACAATGGTATTAACTGGCGTTCCATCCACCCCCCTTTTCTATCAACAGGGAATGGGTTCTGTTCTGGTTCGCGCACCAAATTTTGAACTGTTTGGAACATTTTGACCAAAAATAAACGGGTTTGGAACCTGAAAAGTTGGTACCCAGCCAGAACCAAAATATAGCTGGTTTTTCCAGCGTGAACCATTATAACATCAGTGGACATGTCTTTAGTTTGGAGAGGAAGCAGAGCGCAGCAATGGAGAACGTAAATGAACAAGATACATCTTCAGGAAAAAATGGACCGAAAACAAATATCTGCAATAGCAGAAAAAAAGCTCGGAGGTAATCAGTGTGCGCCACCATCTTGCAACTACCATTTGCTCCCGTTGTGCATTGTGCAACGCCCTCTGTTCATGACACATCCTTGATTACAATGGTTCCACTCAAAACTGGTGAAAATGTGGGCTGGTTCTCTAGCTGGAACCAAGGTTCAAAGAATCCTGAACAGAAGCAGTTCAAGAACCCTTTTCCTGTTGGCCGAAAAGGAGTACTAGAGTGTACTCCAGCCTCATGTCCCATATTCCCAGGATAGGCTCTGGATCCACTGTGACCCCAACCAGGATAAAGTGGTCAGTGAAGCTGAATGAAAGTTATCATTTCAGACACATGATAGCAACATTATGCTTTTAAATGCTTTATAAAATTACAGAAATATGATCTTGATATTGGCTCAGTAGGACTGTGTAACATGTTTTTTCGCTTCTGCCTGTTGATTTTCCCACTGAGCTGACACTTTGTTTCTGAATCAATGCCATTTGGCTCGAAGGAAGTTCAAAAGGCAAATAACGCAGGCTGATTTAATTCAATAGCAGCGATTTGTGTGGCCCAGTAGTAATGCACCTGCTCGCTGGGAGGGCTTGCTTTATGAAGTTAATTATTGAAAACCCTCATTAGTCAGTTGAGGCATCCAAAGGGCAAGCCTGCTTTTCCAGCCCAAGGCCTTGGCTCACATCTGTCTTCGTCCACTCCTCCTCCTTCTTGCTTTTAAATAAATAAGTCTGTTGTCACTGCAGGAACAAAGGAAGCCTAGAGATTCCAGTCAGGATTACATTTAGCACAAAAGCACCCACATATCTCTTCCTTTGAGCCTCAGAGCTACCCTCATCCACAGAGGCTGTTTTAAGGATGCTTTTTGATTAAAAGCTCTCATGGTGCACAGCGTCTGCTGAAAGAAGTAGAGTACTTCAGTTACTGGGGTGGCAGGTTGCCATGGAGTGACAATCAACCATGAAAGGGCTGGGAGGAATAATATGCCCCTGTGAACCTTCTAAAACACTCACACACACACACTGAAAAACACCCTGTTCCTCTACTCTTTGTCCTTTTTACATTTTTTACATTTCTTACATTTCATGCAGTACATATTCTACCAGCGATACATTTGGATACACTTGCTCATTACCAGTTTTTTTTTTCTATTTTAGAATTTAATTCCATTCCATTTTATTTGTATAGCACTTTTAACAATGACCCTTGTCACAAAGCAGCTTTACAGAAATATATAAATTCCAGAAATACATTTTACATATATGAATTTATAAATTTATCACTAATGAGCAAGCTAGAGGTAACAGTGGGAAGGAAAAACTACCTGAGACAACAATGAGGAAGAAACCTTGAGAGGAACCAGACTCAAAAGGGAACTCATCCTCATCCAGGTGACACTGGATAGTGTGATTATAAATAACTCGCTTCTAGTGCTACATAGTTAAAAAGTGCAATCATGTAACCAGGAAATTCATTATAGTTTTAACATAAAGTCTATTTTGATGAAGTTATCAACTGTTCATTGATGGAGATTTGAGTGCAAGACTGTTCATGGCGATTGCAGTCCTAAAGTTATCATACCAATTGTAGTCTTACGTCATCATAGCAGAGCTGCAGTCCAAAACTATTCAGTGTACAGCTTTGTATAGCAATGTAGACATTAAAACTATAAAATACACACATGGAATTATGTTCTGACCAAGACATGTGTTCAACAAATCAACTATTTTATATTTCAAAAAAGTAACAATATGATCAAACTTTATAGAGTCTTGGTGTCTTCTCAAGCAGCTTCTTGTCCTTAATACCTCCTCTAACTTGCTGAATTTTTCCTTCTTTATTACTGGGTGTCTGTGACATCTCTAGTCTCTGTGGGCTATTCAGCCATCCAGAGCACATGAAATATGCTACCAGTCAAAAATTTGGACACACCAAAGTTTAAACTTCCTAAATATATTGAGCTGCTTCTCCTAAGGTCTACATGAAAATGTTATGGATGGTAGGTGGATGCAAGTGTAGATTCACAGTGCTTTATTTACCAACATCAAGCAAACAAATCCAAAGATGTGAATTAAGGTCACTGTCAAAAAAAAAAATGTAAACGAGGTACTGAGGCCAGATCTATGAATATGGAACAAGAAAACAACAAACAAGGACTTTAACTTGAATAGCAGTAACAAGTTATAACATGAGGGTCAAATGCATCGTAATAGTAATAGTAGAAATAGTAATGTTAGGAATGTATGCACTCAACATATATGTTACCACCTGTATGTGCATGTGGAGTCCTTAAATAGTCTTTTCAGTGTGACCATGAACAAGTGTGCATGATGAGGAGTCCGGTGGCTATGAACGTGACATGGCACATGGACGTTGCTGTCTACGGCAACCATGTCTGCAGGCTACAACGTGTTCTGGGAAGTGTAGACTGGATGCGTAGTCCAGTGCCAACTTCAGCACTGACATGACAGAAAACTACTTGTTTGGGGAACTTTTGTTATTTGAAGTCATTTTTAAGACTCGGTTCAGGAATACACTATTTACATTTGGTTTAGAAATAGATTTCAACCTTAAGCCTTTATCAAAATAACCAACAGAAGCTGAAAGCAGGTGATCTGAGGGTGAAAAGTCAACAGAATCCAGATGAGTACATCAGAAGACTGCCACTTTATTGTACATATAAACACCTGTACTTATGGGTTGATTACTGCTAACTGTACATACAAACTTACATACTCTGTAATTCTGTCCACTTCCCCCCTGTAAATATGCATTTAAATATTTCCAAACATATCTGTATTTTGTAACGCTCCACTGTCTATCACTATATACAGTGGTGCTTGAAAGTTTGTGAACCCTTTAGAATTTTCTATATTTCTGCATAAATATGAACTAAAACATCATCAGATTTTCACACAAGTCCTAAAAGTAGATAAAGAGAACCCAGCTAAACAAATGAGACAAAAATATTATACTTGGTCATTTATTTATTGAGGAAAATGATTCAATATTACATATCTGTGAGTAGCAAAAGTATGTGAACCTTTGCTTTCAGTATCTGGTGTGACCCCCTTGTGCAGCAATAACTGCAACTAATCATTTGCGGTAACTGTTGATCAGTCCTGCACACCGGCTTGGAGGAATTTTAGCCCGTTCCTCCGTACAGAACAGCTTCAACTCTGGGATGTTGGTGGGTTTCCTCACATGAACTGCTCACTTCAGGTCCTTCCACAACATTTCGATTGGATTAAGGTCAGGACTTTGACTTGGCCATTCCAAAACATTAACTTTATTCTTCTTTAACCATTCTTTGGTAGAACGACTTGTGTGCTTAGGGTCGTTGTCTTGCTGCATGACCCACCTTCTCTTGAGATTCAGTTCATGGACAGATGTTCTGACATTTTCCTTTAGAATTCACTGGTATAATTCAGAATTCATTGTTCCATCAATGATGGCAAGTCGTCCTGGCCCAGATGCAGCAAAACAGGCCCAAACCATGATACTACCACCACCATATTTCACAGATGGGATAAGGATCTTATGCTGGAATGCAGTGTTTTCCTTTCTCCAAACATAATGCTTCTAATGTAAACCAAAAAGTTCTATTTTGGTCTCATCCGTCCACAAAACATTTTTCCAAAAGCCTTCTGGCTTGTCTACATGATCTTTAGCAAACTGCAGACGAGCAGCAATGTTCTTTTTGTAGAGCAGGAGCTTTCTCCTTGCAAGCCTTCCATGCACACCATTGTTGTTCAGTGTTTTCCTGATGGAGGACTCATGAACATTAACATTAGCCAATGTGAGAGGCCTTCAGTTGCTTAGAAGTTACCCTGGGGTCCTTTGTGACCTCGCTGACTATTACACGCCTTGCTCTTGGAGTGATCTTTGTTGGTCGACCACTCCTGGGGAGGGTAACAATGGTCTTGAATTTCCCCCATTTGTACACAATCTGTCTGACTGTGGATTGGTGGAGTCCAAACTCTTTAGAGATGGTTTTGTAACCTTTTCCAGCCTGATGAGCATCAACAACCCTTTTTCTGAGGTCCTCAGAAATCTCCTTTGTTCGTGCCATGATACACTTCCACAAACATGTGTTGTGAAGCTCAGACTTTGATAGATCCCTGTTCTTTAAATAAAACAGGATGCCCACTCACACCTGATTGTCATCCCATTAATTGAAAACACCTGACTCTAATTTCACCTTCAAATTAACTGCTAATCCTAGAGGTTCACATACTTTTGCCACTCACAGATATGTAATATTGGATCATTTTCCTCAATAAATAAATGGCCAAGTATAATATTTTTGGCTCATTTGTTTAAGTCAGTTCTCTTTATCTACTTTTAGGACTTGTGTGAAAACCTGATGATGTTTTAGGTCATATTTATGCAGAAATATAGAAAATTCTAAAGGGTTCACAAACTTTCAAGCACCACTGTATACTGCAACATATAGCATCACTATGCTGGCACTTCTTACTTCTGGCACTTATCTGTAAATAATACTGTATTTTGCACTTCTGGTTAGATGATAACTACATCTCATTGGCTTTGTACCTGGACTCTGCACAATGACAATTTTAATCTAATCTAATCTAATCTAATCTAATCTAATCTAATCTAATGAGTAGCCCATTATTATCTCTCTCACTCTGTTTCCCTCATGTTTACGACTGAGTTCAAAAGTCAAGATGGACACCTGGCAGGAAACAAATTAAGAAGAGTTGGATATGTTTCAATTTCATGTGCCATGCTGGTGAAGAGAGGATGTGCTTGCTGGGTCCTTGTATGCTGTGTTCAATATTTTTTCAAATGCAAACTAGATGTTTAAAAAAAAGGGTTTTGGCTTTCAAACAATTACGATCACAAAAAAACCTCCCAGATTTCTTCTTTACTTATTTTTCATCATTTCAGATTCATTTGAAGGCTAAAATTAATTAAAATGAAATCTCAAATGACCAGGATGTTCATTAACAATTGCTAGGTCTAGTAATTATATTACTAGCAGAGCTCCATACTTAAGAAAATATGGTAACCCATCGAGTTGATTTTTCATGGACACACAGGGAGCCCAGCCGTGTACGTCTGTCCGTCCGTGCCCCTTGCGATTCTGATTGGCTGTTTGATTTTGGCGGGAACTAGAAACGCGGGCACGCCTACATAACTTGTTTTTGTCTGCAGATAATTTCATATTTATCAGGTTTTTCCACCGAGAACAACTCAAACAGCTGAACAATATAATAATCATTTTTACAAACTTTAATACAAACTTTAAAAAGATGTCAGAACAAGTTAACCAAGGAGAGAAAGATGAAGTCAAAACCGGGAAGAGAAAGAGAGTTTTGACAGAGGAAGAAAAGGAAAGAAGACGTGAAAGAGCTAGAGAAAGGCGAAGAAATCTTTCACAAGAAAAGCGACAAGCTGAAAGAGAAAGAAAATGTGTAAAAAATGAATTAATACAACCCCGATTCCAAAAAAGTTGGGACAAAGTACAAATTGTAAATAAAAACGGAATGCAATGATGTGGAAGTTTCAAAATTCCATATTTTATTCAGAATAGAACGTAGATGACATATCAAATGTTTAAACTGAGAAAATGTATCATTTAAAGAGAAAAATTAGGTGATTTTAAATTTCATGACAACAACACATCTCAAAAAAGTTGGGACAAGGCCATGTTTACCACTGTGAGACATCCCCTTTTCTCTTTACAACAGTCTGTAAACGTCTGGGGACTGAGGAGACAAGTTGCTCAAGTTTAGGGATAGGAATGTTAACCCATTCTTGTCTAATGTAGGATTCTAGTTGCTCAACTGTCTTAGGTCTTTTTTGTCGTATCTTCCGTTTTATGATGCGCCAAATGTTTTCTATGGGTGAAAGATCTGGACTGCAGGCTGGCCAGTTCAGTACCCGGACCCTTCTTCTACGCAGCCATGATGCTGTAATTGATGCAGTGTGTGGTTTGGCATTGTCATGTTGGAAAATGCAAGGTCTTCCCTGAAAGAGACGTCGTCTGGATGGGAGCATATGTTGCTCTAGAACCTGGATATACCTTTCAGCACTGATGACGTCTTTCCAGATGTGTAAGCTGCCCATGCCACACGCACTAATGCAACCCCATACCATCAGAGATGCAGGCTTCTGAACTGAGCGCTGATAACAACTTGGGTCGTCCTTCTCCTCTTTAGTCCGAATGACACAGCGTCCCTGATTTCCATAAAGAACTTCAAATTTTGATTTGTCTGACCACAGAACAGTTTTCCACTTTGCCACAGTCCATTTTAAATGAGCCTTGGCCCAGAGAAGACGTCTGCGCTTCTGGATCATGTTTAGATACGGCTTCTTCTTTGAACTATAAAGTTTTAGCTGGCAATGGTGGATAGCACGGTGAATTGTGTTCACAGATAATGTTCTCTGGAAATATTCCTGAGCCCATTTTGTGATTTCCAATACAGAAGCATGCCTGTATGTGATGCAGTGCCGTCTAAGGGCCCGAAGATCATGGGCACCCATTATGGTTTTCCAGACTTGACCCTTGTGCACAGATTCTTCCAGATTCTCTGAATCTTTTGATGATATTATGCACTGTAGATGATGATATGTTCAAACTCTTTGCAATTTTACACTGTCGAACTCCTTTCTGATATTGCTCCACTATTTGTCGGCGCAGAATTAGGGGGATTGGCGATCCTCTTCCCATCTTTACTTCTGAGAGCCGCTGCCACTCCAAGATGCTCTTTTTATACCCAGTCATGTTAATGACCTATTGCCAATTGACCTAATGAGTTGCAATTTGGTCCTCCAGCAGTTCCTTTTTTGTACCTTTAACTTTTCCAGCCTCTTATTGCCCCTGTCCCAACTTTTTTGAGATGTGTTGCTGTCATGAAATTTCAAAGGAGCCAATATTTGGCATGAAATTTCAAAATGTCTCACTTTCGACATTTGATATGTTGTCTATGTTCTATTGTGAATACAATATCAGTTTTTGAGATTTGTAAATTATTGCATTCCGTTTTTATTTACAATTTGTACTTTGTCCCAACTTTTTTGGAATCGGGGTTGTAGAAATGATGAGTTGTAGGAATTTACTTCTAAATAATGATGTTGATTTTGAAATCACTGCGAAATCCTTCGGGATCTGACAAGTTGACCTGAATCCAGTCAGTGTTGTCATGAATCGTGTTTCTTTTGTTTTCAAAGCATTTTGCTATAAATCCCTAAAGCACACTGTAGTTTATAGTAATAAAAAGAATAATATACATGTGAGTTTGGAGAAATTTATCTTCTCGTGATAAAATTGAAATTGAAACACATCAAAGTACATCATTTGTTGCATGTTTGTTTTCATTTGAATGGAAGCTCCGCTATTAGGTAGTACCTAATTTTATATTAATTAGTATATTCCCAAAAGTTTGTGCACACCTGACCATTACACCCAAACTGTTAAAACCATACAATTGTATAGAATGTCTTTGTATGCTGTAGCATCGAAGAGGCCCAAACCTGTTCCAGCATAACAGTGCCCCTGTGCACAAAGCGAGCTCCATGAAGACATGATTTTGAGTGGAAGAACTTGATTGTCTTGCACAGATCCATGACCTCAACCCCACTGAACGCCTTTGGGATGAACTGGAACACCAACTGCACCCCAGGCCTCCTCACTAATACTCTTGTAGCTGAATGAACACAAATCCCCACAGCCTCACACCAAAATCTAGTGGAAAGCCTTCCCAGAAGTGTGGAGGTTATTATTACACAAAGTGGGACTAAATCTGGAATTTGGATGTCCAACAAGCACATATAGGTATGATTGTCAGGTGTCCACAAAGTAATAAACATGGACCATTAAAGTTTGCCGTCAATGCCTCTTATGGCTTTCTGTGTGCTTTTTAAAGATGGTGAAGGAGGACAAGATGGCAGCTCAAAAAATTAGCAGGAAATTCCAGGTGTTGCAATTTAAGAATAATTGAATCACCCAAAATTTATTTCCACATATGCTGATCCTATAAGACACCAAGTGATGAAGTGTTTCAGGTGTTATTTTGTCCCATTGTTCCTGCAAACAGGTCTTTAGGTGTGCAATAGTACGGGGTTGTCATTGTTATGTTTTTCATTTCAAAATTCTCCACACATTCTCTATTGGGGACAGAGGGGATAGGCTCCCTCTTCTTCCACAGCCCTGCCTTTGTAATGTGTTCAGAACGTGGTTTTGCATTGTCTTGTTGAAATATCCCTGGAAAAGATGTCGTCTGGAAGGCAGCATATGCTGCTCCAAAATCTCAGTGTACTTTTCTGCATTAATGCTCCATCACAGAAGTGTAAGTTACCTTTGCCAAGGGCACTGACACAATGCCATACCATGACAGACCCTGACTTTTGGACTTGTTCCTGGTAACAGCCTGGATGGTCCTTTTTGTCTTTGGTCCAGAGCACATGATATCCATTCCTTACAAAAAAGTCCTGGAAAACTAATATGTCTGACCACAATACACGTTTCCACTGTGTGATAGTCCATCCAAGATGCCTCCGAGCCCAGAGAAATCGACAGCGCTCCTGTGCGCAGTTAAGATCAGGCTTTCTTTTTTCACTATCAACTTTTAACTGGCATTTGTGGATGTAACGCCATATTGTAGAGCTTGCCAAAGGTTTGCCAAAATAATCCTGAGCTCATGTGGCTATAGATGAATGACGGTTCTTGATGCAGTGCCGTCTGAGGGATCGGAGATCACGGGTGTTCAGCTTCGGCTTGTGCCCTTGCCCTTTATGCACCGAAATTCCTCCAGATTTCTTAAATTGTTTAATAATATTATGCACCGTAGAGGATGAAATATCCAAATACCTTCATATCTTTATTTGAGGAACACTGATAGGTTTTGGTATGTCTGCACTGAAGGAGGTTGAATTGACAAAATATGATTTCGGAAGGGCGGCACGGTGGTGTAGTGGTTAGCGCTGTCGCCTCACAGCAAGAAGGTCCTGGGTTCGAGCCCCGGGGCCGGCGAGGGCCTTTCTGTGCGGAGTTTGCATGTTCTCCCCGTGTCCGCGTGGGTTTCCTCCGGGTGCTCCGGTTTCCCCCACAGTCCAAAGACATGCAGGTTAGGTTAACTGGTGACTCTAAATTGACCGTAGGTGTGAATGTGAGTGTGAATGGTTGTCTGTGTCTATGTGTCAGCCCTGTGATGACCTGGCGACTTGTCCAGGGTGTACCCCGCCTTTCGCCCATAGTCAGCTGGGATAGGCTCCAGCTTGCCTGCGACCCTGTAGAAGGATAAAGCGGCTAGAGATGATGAGATGAGATGATTTCGGAATGTAGGGCGGCATGGTGGTGTAGTGGTTAGCGCTGTCGCCTCACAGCAAGAAGGTCCGGGTTCGAGCCCCGTGGCCGATGAGGGCCTTTCTGTGCAGAGTTTGCATGTTCTCCCCGTGTCCGCGTGACTCTAAATTGATCGTAGGTGTGAATGTGAATGGTTGTCTGTGTCTATGGCCCTGTCCACACGGCAACGGATTCAGGTGACTCCGATACAATTGCTTATCGTTTAGGCCTGGCGTCCACACAGCACCGGCGTTTTGGGTGCCCAAAACGCAATCTTTTTGAGAACGGGTTCCAGAGTGGAAAGATCTGGCAACGTTGCCGTTGTGAAGTCGTCTGGATGAGTAGAACGGATTTGTTTACGATGATGTCACAACCACATGACTGTGAGTGCTTCACGCCGGGTAGAAGTGTAACGAACTCGATGCGAGTTGTCAACAAATCCTATAACTTGGTTCATGAAACGCACTTACAAAATATTTTCACTGTGAATATTTATTGTGTAATGGTGCAAAGTGAGAGAGAGAGAGACTCTGCCCTTAGGGCAGAGTCAATCCCGCCAGCAAAAATAGGGGAAAAAAGGAGCGATCTCACCTCTTCAGATGTTGGTTTAAGTCCTACGATACATTCCTCAAAAAGGGCGTAGAAGCGCAAATTAATCCATCAACGTGTAGCATTCAATTTATTCCGGAGCATTAAAGACGCCGCCTTCCGCGTAGAATCATACGTCATCCTCACCGCCATATTGGATAGGTCAAAGCGGAGAATAAAGATTCATGTGCTGTGTTTAACTGTACCAACAGGTTTACCGTCCAAACGAGATCACATGGGATTACCTTTCACAGGTGAGAAACAACAAATTAATCCATCAACGTGTAGCATTCAATTTATTCCGGACCATTAAAGACGCTGCCTTCCGCGTAGAATCATACATCATCCTCGCCGCCATATTGGAGAGGTCAAAGCGGAGAATAAAGATTCATGTGCTGCGTTTAACTGTACCAACAGGTTTACCGTCCAAACGAGATCACATGGGATTACCTTTCACAGGTGAGAAACAACAAATTAATCCATCAATGTGTAGCATTCAATTTATTCCGGACCATTAAAGACGCCGCCTTCCGTGTAGAATCATACGTCATTCTCGCCGCCATATTGGATAGGTCAAAGCGGAGAATAAAGATTAGCTGCATTTAACTGTACCAACAGGTTTGCCGTACAAACGAGATCACATGGGATTACCTTTCACAGGTGAGACTGGAAAAATGGGTGATGAAGCATCACATGACTGGTCAGAATAACCTTATGAAAGCAGAGACCAGATGTGTGAGTGAAGATAAAATTTGGTCATTATAATGTAATTTTACGAACAGATTTTCCTGACTTTGTGGCTAATATGAAGTCTCGCGCATAATAGTTTATGCGCATGCGTCCTTACTTCTTCTATTGTTCTGGTGTCTCCGAAGGGACCGTCTTACAGCGCCCCTAGAGGTGTGGCATGTGTATTGCATCGTTTTCAGCAAGCGTTGCGTTGCCATATGGACCTGATATTTTACTGATCGTTGCCCATTTGGACGCGATATTTTTTTAAATAACATCTCGTTGCCGTTGTCGTGTGGATGTAGCCTAAGTGTCAGCCCTGTGATGACCTGGCGACTTGTCCAGGGTGTACCCCACCTTTCGCCCGTAGTCAGCTGGGATAGGCTCCAGCTTGCCTGTGACCCTGTAGAACAGGATAAAGCGGCTAGAGATAATGAGATGAGATGAGATGAGATGAGATGAGATGAGATGAGATGAGATGAGATGAGATGAGATGAGACTTCTGCCACCCAGGAGATTCTACCTCATGGATCTGGGAGCAACAGTCACTCACCCAGACACAGCTGTTCAGAGATGTTTCTCAGTTTATTGGAGGACAAACATGAGTATATATCCATGTGTTGTAGCTATCAGATTGGATGATGATGATTTAAGAAGTTGAGTTATCTGTGTGTGACAGAGTAACATCAATGGGTGATGAAGCATCACATGACTGGTCAGAATAACCTTATGAAAGCAGAGACCAGATGTGTGAGTGAAGATAAAGCTCAAGGATTTAACTGGCCGAAACAAGTAACAATCAGAACAGCCTGTACCAGTTTAAGCATGCTAAACAGATATCTCTGTCAGACATTGTTTTTAAACATTTCAATAATTTTCTCATGCATTTGTTGACAAACTGAAAATCCTCAGTCCATCTTTGCTCCTGAAAGACTCTGCCTTTCCTGGATACTGATTTTGTACCAAATCATGATTACAATCACCTGTTGACATCACCTGTTTCAAATCATATCATTATTTAATAGTTTTATCTCATTACTTACGCTAAATTGCCCCATACCAACTTTTTTTTGGAATGTGTTGCAGACCTGAAACACAGGAATGGATGTATATTACCAAAGGAAATGAAGTTGACCAACAAAACATGAAATATCTTGGGTTCATTCTGTCTGCAATGAAATACAAGTCAAAGGAAATTTAGAAATCACTGCTTTGTTTTTTATTTGCATTTTCCTACCCATCCCAGCTTTTTCTGATTTGGGGTTATAGTTTGAGGGCAACTCTTTTCACACTGCATTCATACAGTATTTACGATAGATTTGTGAAGATTTATTTTCCAGAAATAGTTTGTGGTGAAACAAATAAAAATAATGAAACAATCAGTATAAACTAATTAAAAATATATAAAATGAATTAATTTCCATGAAATTAACAAAAATGAAACAAAAAGCTGTTTACTTGTTTTCCAATTTTATTGTAGACGTCATGGGCCCATGTACATATTACTAAAGACCTTTTGCACAGAAGCTATACAATAGGATTAATTCAGTTTAATTCAAGATCATCTCACAGTGAAAACCACTGAAAGAAATACATATACAGTGTCTTGCAAAAGTATTCATCCCCCTTGGTGCTTGTCCCGTTTTGTCACATTACAAGCTGAAATTAAAATGGTTGTTTGGGGGTTAGCACCATTCAATTTACACAACATGCCTACCACTTTAAAGGTGAAAAATGTTGTTTTATTATAACACAAACAATAATTAAGATGAAAAAAACAGAAATCTGGAGTGTGCATAGGTATTCAACCCCCCCAAAAGTAAATACTTTGTAGAGCCACCTTTTGCTGCAATTACAGCTGCAAGTGTCTTGGGGTATGTCTCTATTAGCTTAGCACATCGAGCCACTGAGATTTTTGCCCATTTCTCAAGGCAAAACTGCTCTATTTCTTTCAAGTTAGATGGGTTGCATTGGTGTACAGCAATCTTCAAGTTATGCCACAGATTCTCAACTGAATTTGAGGTCTGGGCTTTGATTAGGCCATTCCAAGACATTTAAATGTTTCCCTTTAAACCATTCCAGTGTAGCTTTAGCAGTATGTTTAGGGTCATTGTCCTGCTGGAACGTGAACCTTCGTCCCAGTCTCAAACCTCTGGCTGACTCAAACAGGTTCTCCTCCAGAATTGCCCTGTATTTAGTGCCATCCATCTTTCCTTCAATCCTGACCAGCTTTCCTGTCCCTGCAGATAAAGGATATCCCCACAGAATGATGCTACCACCACCATGCTTCACTCACTACGTTTACATGCGCATCCAAATCGAGCTACTGTCAGTAATCGAGCAAAGGGTCCCAGCAGGGGTGCCAGAGAAATCCAATCCTACATGCACAGTGTTTAAATCGAGCTATTGTTATGAGGTGCATTGTGCACCCGAGCCACAGGTGGCGCTACACGCCCCATCGTGTTGGTACACTTCCGGTTGTCGTCATGAAGAAGAGCTATTCAAGAGTATAAACAAAGGGACTACAGGCGGAAATTAGCATGTACTGCTATAACCTGGTACAGACATCTGTCCTTACCACAAGGATAATGTTTAATTTGTACACTGTCCCTTTTAAAAATAAAATAAACTCTAAAAAGAGTGTTTGTAGTTTGTATGTACGAGCAGAAGTGTTCCTAATAAAGTGGGCGGCTAAGGTGAAGTGTCATGCCGACCGAGGCTGTTGTGTTTCCTGCTTGTAGTCTCGTCACTCGTCACTTCCGGAAGGGGCAGTGTTGAAGTAAGTAGCTGGACTGCGTGGCTCGATAGGGTATACATGCACTAAGTAGCTCGGCAAAAATCGCATAATCTAGGTCGTGTAGCTCGATTGCGAGAAATCAAGTTCGGTTCAATTTCAGCCTAGCTAAGGTGTTTACATGGCATTTAGAGCTTCGATTTCAGACGAGCTACGGCAGAAATTCGATTTTCTCTATGTGCATGTAAACGCACTGTCTGTAGGAATGGTGTTCTCAGGGTGTTGGGTTTGCACCACACATGGCATTTCCCATGATGGCCAAAAAGATCAATTTTAGTCTCATCTGACCAGAGAATCTTCTTCCATGTGTTTGGGGAGTCTGCCTCATGCTGTTGGGCAAACTCCAAACATGTTTTCTTAAGCAATTACTTTTTTCTGGCCATTCTTCCATAAAGCCCCACTCTGTGGAGTGTATGGCTTAAAGTGGTCCTATGGACAGATACTCCCATCTCCACTGTGGATCTTTGCAGCTCCTTCAGTGTTATCTTTGGTGTCTTTGTTGCATCTCTGATTAATGCCCTCCTTGCCCCGTCTGTGAGTTTTGGAGGGCGGCCTTCTCTTGTCAGGTTTGTAGTGGTGCCATATTCTTTCCATTTTGCTATAATGGATTTAATGGTGCTCCCTGGGATATTCAAAGTTTGGGATATTTTTTATAACCCAACTCTGATCTATACTTCTCCACAACTTTGTCTCTGACCTGTTTGGAGGCTCCTTGATTTTCATGTTACTTGCAGAGTCCGGGTCCTTCCAGAAAAGGTTGATTTATACAGACATCATGTGACAGATCATGTGACACTTTGATTGCACACAGGTGGATCTTAATCAACTAATTATGTGACTTATGAAGTGAATTGGTTGGAGCAGCTCTTATTTAGGGGTTTCATATGAAAGGGGGTAAATACCTATGCACACTCCAGATTTCTGGTTTTTTTTTTTCATCTTAATTATTGTTCGTGTCACAATTTAAAAAAAAAACTTTCACCTTTAAAGCTGTAGGCATGTTGTGTAAATCAAATGGTGCTAACCTCCAAAAATCCATTTTAATTCCAGCTTGTAATGCAACAAAACAGGACAAACACAAAGGGGGATGAATACTTTTGCAAGACACTGTATGCATTTGCTATGATTCAAAATTGTCTTGACAATCCATCAATTAATATGACACTTATGTAATGTCAATGACTAATGACCATTTGATGTTAGATAAACTTAAGCCCAAGGATAATTTACGAACAATACAGAATTAGCTTGCCAAGACTGTTACAGCATGTGTCCCTTCCCTCATTTTCAGCACGTTTCAGGTATTAAAGGCCACTCCCAGTTAGGAGGGAGGGAAAGAATAAATCAGGATTGAACCGGGAGCTAGTGTCTATGTGCAGATCTCCTCCATGTATAGTGAAGAAAAAAAGGTAGTGAGGAAAGAAGGAAGATATCTATCATTCCTATGTTTGTCCCTTATCCTGCCTTTCTGTGAGTGAAAGCCTCTGTCAGTCAAGGCATAAATGTGGCACATTCATCGCCTGTTCTCCATTCTCTGTATGGAAATGTATGCACCCATCTTGGTGACCAACAGAAGTGTTTAGTTAGACAGAAAGCAGTCTGCCCTGAAAAGATTTCTTGTTGATTTCATGTTGGGAATGTGCATGTATATGGAACACTTATATCTGTAGGGAGTTTGTGTGAAAACTAGACGTGGTGGAGTAAGGTGCAAATATTACACAGTGGACCGCTGTGGTGGTGAGGCAGATTAATTTAGCTGTGAAGTAGGAAAATGTCAAGCCATTTGTAGTGTTGACTTTTATTTCTGACTGAAAAGCTCCTCAGAACAACTTGTGACCTGTCACATGCTTAATTTGCTGGGGGGAAGAGGACACTATCATCTGGCTATGCACTTTTTCGGATATGGCTTTGGATTCTGATGTCAGAAGGAGACTTCTTGAGAATTCATCACAGTGTCACTGGAGTGTTTATCCCACTCACACCCACTGCCAAAGGAATTCTGACCAATCCTGCCCATTCCCACAGACTATTGACCAGTCCCACCCACTCCCACAGACACTTTGCACCAATCCTGCCCACTCCCACAGATAGGATATACTGATCCCGCCCACTTCCACAGATAGCATATACCAATCCTGCCCACTCCCACAGACACTATTAACCAATCCTGCCCACTCCCACAGATAGTATCTACCAATCCTACCCTCTCCTGCAGATACTATTGACCAATCCCGGTCACTCCCAGAGACACTATGGACCAATCATGCCCATTACCACAGACAATATGAACCAATCCCACCCACTCCCACAAACACGATGGACCAATCCCACCTACTCTCACAGACAATACAGACCAATCGTACCCACTACCACAGACACTATGGACCATTCCCACCCACTAGCACAGACACTATCAACCAATCCCTCCCACTCCCCCAGTGGACCAATCCCATCCACTCCCACAGACACTATGAATCATTCCCATCCACTTCCACACATGCTATGGACCAATCCTGCCCACTACCACACATGCTATGAACCAGTGTCGCCCACTACCACAGACAGTATCGACCAATTCCATACATGCTCCTGCAATAATTTTTGTTTTCACACGCTGGTAATATTTTCTGCTGAAATAAGTTGCTTCTGTTTTTTAAAACAAAAGTAGAATAGTACTTTAAAATACTGTGATTCTGAACAGAATTATGAAAGAATGAAGGAAAGGAGGAAGGAAGGAAGGAAGGAAGGAAGGAAAAGGAATGTGTTGCACGTTATGTAATGCTAATGAATGGAGTCTCTTTTTGTCCTGCGAGTTTCATTTAAATGCCTGCTCTCAACCAGGACAAGAGAAACTTTTTCTGGAGTCTTTCCTGCACACCTTTACTTTTATTTTTATTGTTTTCATTTCAAATTAATTAACATGTTTGCTTTTTTTAACTTCAGGATATGGAGTTTGCTCCCTTTTCTTTGTCAAGTGCTAACGTGAGCATTCAAGTCGTGGATTCTTTCTCGCTTTCTTCTCTGTAAATAACTAGTAAGAAAAAAGCTCTCAATCTGAACAAGGACACTTTGTAAGAAGGGTATTTAAAATCTGATTTCTCAGCTTCAACACAATCTCTGTGAAGTATCACAATTAATTGTGAGGTCCACTTGTTATGCAAATCGGTTAATGAATAATGCATGCATTTAAGCTCATGAATAACTGTTCTATGGAATTGCAAAGCATTTTAAAAGACAAATAAAATTAAAGGTCAGTAATGGTTAAACTAACTTCTGTAATGGTGGTGTATAAGCATCCTTTTATTGAACCACAAACTGGCAATTTATAATTCCATGCACACTGTTTTTGAGTCCTGTAGACACTCCAGGTAAGGTTTGTACCAGATCACATGCATGCATATTAAAGTATAAATTCAGTCCAGAATTATTGGCAGTCTTTAAGACAATGGCCAGAAAGAATTGTATAAAATATGCATAACACGTATTGATTTAAATTTCCCACTCAAATAAAAAGATAAAAAGAGGCAAGGTTACAGTGATCTGCATAAGTTAAGTTAAGGATATAAAGCATCACATAAGTAGTTAAAAATTAAATTAAGTACAGTCAGAGTATAATAAAAATAAAAAAAAAATTGCGAGCCTAAAACAGTTTAAACTTTGTCAGGAAGTTACTGCATATTCTCTCCACACAGTGTACGGAAGAAAGTGAGGGAGGCAAAAAAAAAAAGACCCCAATAATTGCAATGTCATAATCACACAGTTTATTTAATTTAAGTTTCAAAATCATTTATTGTTATCAAACCCTTCCTGAGAGCAACCAACAGAACGCAGCACAGCATCATGTCCAACTCCAATTGGAATAAAATTTGGCTGTGTTCACAATCAGCATGTTTGCAAAGAAATAAAAGCATTCGATACGCACTGCACAATATAGTGGTGGATCATTGAGTATATAGAGGTCAAGTAAAACTGCAGCTTAACCTCAGAATATCATTCATTACGCCTCAAAGCGAAATTCCTCATAATCACCTTTACAGTTGAATTGGAAGCCATGCTGAATGGTTCCAACCTTTTTGGTTGCACAGTGACTTTGCAGGTACAGGTGTGTGAGCTGAGCCCTGTGGAGTTCAGCCTGCGAAGATAAATGGCATCTCTTGGCCTTGTGCACCAGAAATGAGCTCAGGAGCTGCAGGCCATTGTGCATTGCTGGGCTCTGAACCTTTTAATCAGCTTCTGTCACTGCATTCCAGCAGGAGGGAATCACAATGCTGTGCTTGGGTTTTGTTTGAATTACCCACCTGCAATGCTACAGTAAATGACTGCTCTATCAGGTTCCTTAAGAAGGAAATGTCTGACATGGAAATACAAATGATCTCATCTCATTATCTGTAGCTGCTTTATCCTGTTCTACAGGGTTGAAGGCAAGCTGGAGCCTATCCCAGCTGACTAAGGCGGGGTACACCCTGGACAAGTCGCCAGGTCATCACAAGGCTGAAACATAGACACAGACAACCATTCACACTCACATTCACACCTACGGTCAATTTAGAGTCACCAGTTAACCTAACCTGCATGTCTTTGGACTGTGGGGGAAACCGGAGCACCTGGAGGAAACCCACGCGGACACGGGGAGAACATGCAAACTCTGCACAGAAAGGCCCTCGCCGACCACGGGGCTCGAACCCAGGACCTTCTTGCTGTGAGGCGACAGTGCTAACCACTACACCACCGTGCCGCCAAAATACAAATGATATAAAAATAAAAAAGAAAAGAAATGTCATGGACATGCTCCAGACATAATACAGCTATTCCAATATTTAGCGGATTCCTAAATAAAAAAGTGCACAATTATTATTATCTCATCTCATTATCTCTAGCCGCTTTATCCTGTTCTGCAGGGTCGCAGGCAAGCTGGAGCCTATCCCAGCTGACTATGGGCGAGAGGCGGGGTACACCCTGGACAAGTCACCAGGTCATCACAGGGCTGACACATAGACACAGACAACCATTCACACTCACATTCACACCTACGGTCAATTTAGAGTCACCAGTTAACCTAACCTGCATGTCTTTGGACTGTGGGGGAAACCGGAGCACCCGGAGGAAACCCACGCGGACACGGGGAGAACATGCAAACTCCGCACAGAAAGGCCCTCGCCAGCCACGGGGCTCGAACCCAGGACCTTCTTGCTGTGAGGCGACAGTGCTAACCACTACACCACCGTGCCGCCCTATTATTATTATTATTATTTTGCTTTTTATTCAATCATAGCACTTTTTCTTTCTGAAATGTCTGCTAAGGTTAACCATAAAATACTTTGAAAAGATTAAAGTCTGAAACCCTCTAATATCTAAAGGCAATGTGTTATTAGTCAAAGCTTTTTAGTCACAGACCTTGATTTTGCAAAGAGTGGGGATCTTGCAGGGTCACTGTTTACAAGACTGCAATTATTCCTTTTGAGACATGTTCCTGTACCTACTTTGCTGCTTCCTGTTTGGTGCTGCAGTGAGCTCACCTATTGGTTGTTGACATCACTATATGCCCACATCGCTATCTGCATGAGCCAAGACTTCTGATAATATAATATGACTAGACTTATGATATATGATAATATTAAACACCGTTGATTTGATTGGAACATCAACATGAGAAAAACGCTGCCTTAAGACAGTTATCCTGACCATCTTATACCGAACGATCAAGATGACAAGAGTGCACCACAATTCTAGCAAAACCTGTATGATTTTATTTCAACATTGGAAATTTGTCTGCAACAGTGAAATCGCTTGAAAAGTTGTTTGGTGTAAGGCCAGCATAAGAAAACACAATACATCCAGGTACATTTACTTGTTTTTAGGTTACTGAGGTTTGGATTAAGTCCATTCAATTCAAGTAACAAGTCTAACAAGACCATCAATGATGGCGTAGCTCACTCCGGCCCCGTTTAGTCCAGAAGGAACGATCTAAAGTGGGCCACTTTGCACAATAAATGTTGCAAGTTATATACACTATATAGAAGCTATATACAGAAGCTATATACACCCTAGGAATACCAACCTGTTTGCCAGAAAGAATCCAAAATGGCAAGGAATTGACTGAGAAGAAGCGATTTTTGTTGAACTCCTCATTAAGGCTTAATTATTCCATAATTTCATTAATAATTCATCTCATCTCATCTCATTATCTCTAGCCGCTTTATCCTTCTACAGGGTCGCAGGCAAGCTGGAGCCTATCCCAGCTGACTACGGGCGAAAGGCGGGGTACACCCTGGACAAGTCGCCAGGTCATCACAGGGCTGACATATAGACACAGACAACCATTCACACTCACACCTACGGTCAATTTAGAGTCACCAGTTAACCTAACCTGCATGTCTTTGGACTGTGGGGGAAACCGGAGCACCCGGAGGAAACCCACGCGGACACGGGGAGAACATGCAAACTCCACACAGAAAGGCCCTCGCCGGCCCCGGGGCTCAAACCCAGGACCTTCTTGCTGTGAGGCGACAGCGCTAACCACTACACCACCGTGCCGCCCTCATTAATAATTGTAATAAAGCAAATCTAGGTCGAAGTTATATGCACCCTAGGTATCTTTACGTTCATGCCAGAAAGAATCAAAATTGGTGAAGAATTGAGGGAGGAGAAGCGATTTGTGTGGAAACTGCTTCTTAGGGCCTAATTACCCCATATCTTCATTATTAATTGCAATTATGCAAATTTGGGTAGAAGCCATATGCCCCCCAGGCAGACCTGCCTTTCTGCCAAAAAGAATAAAAATCAGTGAAGAATTGAGAGATAAGAAGTGATTTTCATGAAATGTGGACAACGCCGGACGGACGACGGACAGTACATGATGGCATAAGCTCATCACCTGTCGGCCGGATGAGCTAATAAGTATAAGAACTCAATAATACATACAATATTTTTTATAATAGTGCATTGAAGCCTGTGCTTCATCAAACCCCACTTTGAGAACCACTGTGTTAAAGCATAGATGCTGAATGTGTTTACATTGCAGCCCCGCTGTAACGCACTCCTTAGGTGACATCCAAATAGCTCATTAAACCAAAAAGTTGGTAATACTGAAATGGACCCACTTATCACACCAAATGGCCACTCTTATGTAAAACAAGACCAACTGTGTTAATATTTATGCTTAATTCACTTAAATATTTCTGAAGTATAGGAAATAAGCCACATTTGCTGTCATTTTCTTGCCGCATCTTCTTTCTTTTCAGCCCGTCATGTTGATTGCAGTTATGGATGAAGTCTCGGAGCTCTTTTTCTTTTGCCTTAAAAGTTGAAATTTAATTTTTCGGGATACCATATTCTTTAGACAAATTTCCCTTACAGAAAAAACACATGAACTTCACATGTGACTTCTCACATGTGAAATATGTGGAAAATGTGTTTTGCACATGGGAAACATGTTATTTGCACATGGGAAACGTGGTTTTGGGCCAATTTTATGTGAATCACATGTGGGAATGTTTTACACATGTGGTAACGTTTTCCGCATGTGCTCTACATGGTAACACATGTTACAGTACAAAATCTGATACCATGTATTCCACATGTTACCACATGTGATAACATGTGATCACATGGGAAATTCATGTGTTTTTTTCTGTAAGGGTTGTTGCTTTCTCTCCACACTTTGGACATTCCAGGATATGAAATTTGTCTTCAATGGAGAGTATCTTACTTTTATGAGTGTCAAGTAATGGAGGCGAATGACGGATATAATTGCAGGAAGAGTGTTTGTTTAAAAACAGGCAGGCAAACAGTTCAAAAACGTAAGACAAAGGCAGGGTTGTGGAATGGGCAACAGTCGAGCGAATACAGAATATCAGAAGTAATCACAAAGGCAACGTCCAAAATACAAAAGCGAGTCAAACCCAATGCACAAAAGCAATGCACAGAACAAAGGTTTGGTAATGTGAGACATTAGGTACAGCACGTATACTGAGCAGAGTATGTGTGTTCAGAGAGTCCTTATAAGTGCACGCTGTGATTGTGCTCTAATCCAGAACAGGTGCATGGTAATTAGTTCAGTGGCGCTGCACACCCATTGTAGTTGGCACTTAGCGTGATAAAGAGTAGCCATGACAATAATGCTTAGGGCATAAAGACTTGAGTAAGGTGGGGTTTACATTAGACCGTATCAGCGGATCATCAGATTAACGTTTTTAAAACGATTAGTGTGCACACAGCAACACCAATACATGATTCGCGTGCACACAGCAACACCAATACACGGATACGCTCGGCTCCGCAGGCATCCTGCGCTCCAAATCACTCCGCCCTGAACAGCGAGTGCCCTCTGGAGGGTGCGCACTCCGGCCCTGCGCAGCTCATAGAGCGCGCGAGTGAAGTGCACAAGCAGTGATTCGGGACTGAGCCGCTGTGTGTGTGATCCCAGCGCATATCACTTACCACTTGCAAGTGGAAGGATGGCAAGCCTAAAGACAATCATAACTACACAATGGGCAGTATTTGCATCAGTATTTGCAGTATTTTCATACTTTTATACTCTTTAATGAAAAGTGATACAAGGCGGAAGTCCGCGCCGTTTTTCAGCAGTCGCGTCACATGACCAACGCCAGCGAATCAGGAAGGTGGATGTCACAGTGACGTTGTCCAATGACGACGCCAGCTAGAGCTCAGCACAGCGTATCTGCGTATTCTCAATGTTTACACAGCACCGGACCAGACACGATCTGGATTGAATACGTGAACCCTGGCGGATTCCCGTTTCCCGGCGTTTCCAGGCGTTTTAATGTAAATGGACAGTGCATCCGCGAAGAAAACGAGACAGATACGGTCTAATGTAAACTTGGCCTAAAACTGCTTTTAGCTCATAAAATAAAATCCTTTTAAGGGATTTTTTGAAGTCAATGATCAGTTCTCGATAATTGTTAGTGATCAACACCTAAGCGAGGCTCATTAACCCTTTGTTTTATGGCATTAACACGTATTGTTAACTTGACTACGAATTTGATTACTTATTGTTTGTCTCTGGGGGAAGAGGAATGCATGGCTCAGTGATGGTTTTTGTTGAAGATTCCAACTCATTGTCACTAAAGGCAGGGGACATGAACTTAGTTCTTTATATGCAAAAGTTTGTAGCAAAAGAGTTCGTTATAGCAGAGTTGCAGTGTATCTATTTGCTCAGTTGACTCTGCTCCATACTAATCATAGCTCTGATAAGTTGTTAATTTGTGTGGGGAAAATGGGTGATGTTGTTCTTAAATATGGAAGAACCACCATTCTGACCAAATACACATTGCCCGTTGAATTGAAATGAATGTCCTTGGTCGGCTGGGGGTTACTGAGTTGATTGCCATGCTGTAATAGCAGCCTTGCCAATATGAGACCATTGCACTTTCCTTTAATCCCTCATACCTACTTCAGTTCCACTTCACTGTCTTACAATAAAACTGGTGATATCAACATAAAACTCTGTGTGTCTAGAGCTGGGATTTGGCAAGTTCTGATCCTCCTTCTTTCTAGCTGTTGATGTATCTTATACTATTACATTTGATTAAGTGCCCGACCAAATCCAAACAAACCTGGCAGTAGCTTAACTAGCTTAAGATGGAGAACAATGAATTGATTAATGAGAGCTTTTTACCTTCCCTTTCTCACGGAGAAGCCCTGACATGGATAAAGATGGAATTGCATTCTCACATAGGAAGAGGAAATGACATATTTCAACATTGAGGGGCTCCAAGTTGGTAAAACACCAAGAGAAGTGTCTGTCATATAACCAAGACCGCATAAAAATTCCTCCCTCTTTTACATGAATAAACTCCAACCAATTTTTTGCAACCAGGTAATGGTAGGAAAAGGAAATAGTGGGATGTGGAATGATGCACAGCCAAAAATGCACCATTTTTACTGCTAACAAGCTGCTACTGCACCTAACAAGCTACTACCTTGGAGCAGGTCTTGCCTCCAGGGGTGGGAGACACATCGTTCTAGAGACCACTTAATTGGATGGTCACAAAGTTTTGACTTGGATATGAATCATCAAAGTTTTTTTGATTATTTTCTTGGAAATGACAAACGACAAAACTAAAATGAGAATATCTATCTATCTATCTATCTATCTATCTATCTATCTATCTATCTATCTATCTATCTATCTATCTATCTATCTATCTATCTATCTCAATAGATAGATAGATAGATAGATAGATAGATAGATAGATAGATAGATAGATAGATAGATAGATAGATAGATAGATAGAGTATCATAATGCTGTCCATGCTAAAGGAGTTGATCCAAAAAGCTCTGAAAAACTCATTTTAATTTCAGGATCACTTTAAAATGCATGGGTTCTCAACTGGTGAGAGAGAACTGAAGGTATATACAGTATTTGTTCATTCACCTTGAGCAAGCCATTTATCCTCAGCAGGGTCATGTTATATCTGGAGCCTATCCCAATGTGTTCCTACACTGGGTGTGAGGCAGGAAATACACCCAATAGCAAGTCCAGCTCAATACACCATGGACATTCCAAAAATCCACAATCCACCCACCAGCATGTTTTTGAGAGGTGTGAGGAAACCCATGCACACAGGGAGAACATGCAGTAACCTGAGGACAGGATGGAACCGGGATCCCTGGAGCTCTGAGGCGACGATGCTACTTGCTGCTGTTGAAGGTGTTTTTTGTATCAGTGAATTTCATAAAGTTGTAAGTTTGTTGCACGACTACCACAGAACGATGAATGAGAAGATTCAAGTTTCAGTATGGTCATGGTAGCACCAGATACATTTCACTTACAGATCATAGTGATGGAGCATGTTCCTTATAAGAAAACAGAAATAAGACCAGAAGATGCAGATTAGCTAATGAGGGAAGTACTTTTGCCAAGCACTTTGGCAGGCCTCTCAGGCTGGCTACATTCTAAAAATTAAAGGTTACTCTCGGTTACTCTAGGACAGTGAAAAATACTTTTGCTTCCTAAACAGTTTCTACTTCAAACTTTCTCTCATAGGGAAGCACTGTGAATGTTTATTTTATAGGGTTTTAGATTGAACTATTTCTGGTAATGAATTAGCTAATATCCTTCTTAACCACTCTATCAGAGTGAAGGATCTGAAAGCGTTGTCATCACAGTTGCTTTGTCTCCAAATAAGTTTTTATTTTGGGTGAGTTTGAGGGGGAAAACTGACTACTGTCACAAGAGAAACCTTTAATTACATGTTTGGTAAGGATGTGCAATGTGCAGCATGCAAAAACTGTGATAATTCACATAAAAACAGTTTTATAAAGTGGATGCCAGGAAAATTGTTTGTTGCTATGTCCTTAAAGGTCCCATGGCATGAAATTTTCACTTTCTGAGATTTTTTAACATTAAAATGAGTTCCTCTGACCTTCTTAAGTCACCCCAGTGGCTAGAAATTTCATGTGTAAACCAAACTATGCCCAACATTTGAGAATGGCGCGTCAAAACGGCGCGTTGATAAGCTCTTCCCTTTACTACGTCAGCAAGGGAGATGATCCCCACGCCCCCCCTCTGGATTCCCACCCACTGTATGGATTGCCCCGCCCAGTTGTAGTGAGGAGACCATAGAGGACACAACAACATGGCATCACCTAAGCGAGCGAAACATGGAAATTGCGCTGTACATGGATGTGACAACACAGAAAAGAGTCTGTTTTTACTACCGACGGGAGAGCCCCTGAAGACGCAGTGGCTTAATTTTATTTACTTCAATAATACGCCGTCGAGTCTACCTAAGACGGTGTATGTTTGTCGGAAGCATTTTCCTGAGGAATGTTTCCACAACTTGGGACAGTACAGGGCAGGTTTTGCACATCAGCTGTCACTGAAGCCTGGGTCCGTACCAAGCATCCCTGCCGCATCAGCCACAAACGCCGAACAAGTAAGTGTATAACTGGTCATTTTGCCGTGTTTTAAAATCGGTGCGTTAGCCTAGCAATGGCTACATTAGCTGTGCAGCTAACCACTTCCTGCAGTTGGCCAGGTAATCTGCGCTACAAAACTAAAGAGCATGCAGCATGCTCTGTTAAACTGAGTTTAATCTGGAAATTGACTGTAACTTATGAGCTTATGTTTGACTATTGCTCCGCAATGCATGTCTTCTGTTGGATAAGCGCTATGTTGCTGTAGTTGCTGCTTCTATCCTCTTTGGTTATGGAGTGTGTGTTCAAGCCTAGGGTATTATACGTTCGTAAACTACCACTCCGAACACTCACTCTCTGTTCTCTGTGTCACGTTGAGTTTACGAAAGGAGTCCGAGGGAGAACGGGGTTTTGTCTTAGCAGCGTGGCTACAGGCGCTGATAGCAGCGAGTATGTGTGTGCGCAGCTTGGTCAAGCTCCTCCCCCTCCCCCCATGGCCCGCCCCCACCCTCTACCCTTCCCCGCCTCCTGCTTCTCATTAGCAAAACGACGCACTGGGAAAAGCGCTGAAATGGGGCTTTCTCCCAGGAGGCTATATTTACGTGCCGAGGGTTCATTTCGAGAAAGGCTGCGGATATAACATCCGGAAGCCTCCACGAGCCCGGTTAAAGCATCAACAAACCACCATGCCACGGGACCTTTAATTATACCTCACAGCACCTAAGTCGCACAAAGAGCAGGTCAGCGTGTGAAAAACACTTTTGCCGAGCCAACATACATACGCCACTATGGTATACTGGAAGTTTTCCTTTTGAGGCTGTAATCACCTGTTGATCTGATAGGCCATTTGGCCCGTCATGATTTAAAGCACTTGACAGCTAAAATGAAACTTTCAGCAAAGCTCAGAGGAACTTTCCCACTGATATGAAAAAGTAGCCACAGTGTGAGACTTTAAAGTATGCCAAACTAGGTCATGTTTACTGTGCCATTACTTGTATGGAGGATTAAATTAAAATTAGGATAAAGAAATATGCAGAGGCATTGCATTTGCAGTCAGTGTGTCTGAAATCAGTGCTCAACTCAAAAATATCCATCCCTGACTTTTAGAGGTTGATCCAGCATCCAAATTATACTTCTCGACCTGAAGTCAGTGAGTGAAAGAAATGTTACAGATGCACGGCATATTTGCTGCATGTGTATTAATGTTACTTTTTTTTTTTACAAATTTAATTTCATGACGCTTTCATTAGTGATGTTGAACTAAAAGAGCAGAAACTCATCTCATCTCATTATCTCTAGCCGCTTGATCCTTCTACAGGGTCGCAGGCAAGCTGGAGCCTATCCCAGCTGACTACGGGCGAAAGGCAGGGTACACCCTGGACAAGTCGCCAGGTCATCACAGGGCTGACACATAGACACAGACAACCATTCACACTCACATTCACACCTACGGTCAATTTAGAGTCACCAGTTAACCTAACCTGCATGTCTTTGGACTGTGGGGGAAACCGGAGCACCCGGAGGAAACCCACGCGGACACGGGGAGAACATGTAAACTCCACACAGAAAGGCCCTCGCCGGCCCCGGGGCTCGAACCCAGGACCTTCTTGCTGTGAGGCGACAGCGCTAACCACTACACCACCGTGCCGCCCGAGCAGAAACTCGGCTAGTTTAATAAACGCAGAAATGATATTTGATTTAATCTGCTTTAACTTTTGTTTATTACTGAATATTACACAGGTTATGTAGCGGTCACTTTTTTTTTTAATTTAACAACATGCACTACATGGTCAAAAGTATACAGACACTTGACCATCGCAGCAATATGTGGTTCTTTCTCAAACTTTCACCACAAAGTTGGAAGCACACAATGTTCTTGAATGTCTATCTATGCTTCACTGGGATTAATTGGCCTAACCTACGATGACAGTGTTCCAGTGCACAATGCAAGGTTCAGGAAGACATTGTTTGCCAAGTTCGGAGTGGAAGAACTCGAGTGCCCTGTACAGAGCCCTGACATCAACCCCAGTGAGCACCTTTAGGATGAACTGGAACACCGACTGCACCCCAGACCTCCTCACCCAGCATCAGTGCCTGATCTCACTGAAGCTCTTGTGGCTGAATGAGTGTAGATCCCCACAGCATGCTCCAAAATCTAGTGGAAAGCCTTCCCAGAAGAGTGGAGGTTATTATAACAGGAAATGGGGACTAAATCTGGAACAGGATGTTCAACAAGTACATGTGGGTGTGATTATCAGGTGTCCACATACTTTTGGCTGTATAGTGTATATGGTTCAAGTAGTAACTTGAGTGAATGAAAATATAAAGAGGTTCAGTTGATATTTCTGGACATTCTGCCCTACTAAAAAAGTAAAACAAAAAAAAGTAAAGAGGATGAAATTGGTGGAAAATGAAAAGTCTCGCCTAATTATACTAATGTATTACTTGCTGGAACACTGAAATAATGTATTAATGAAGTTGCAGGTTCAAATGAATTAATGCATTAATGGATTTTAATGGTAATTTATAACCAATTGGTTCATAGCATGTAAGGAAGTTTTTGAGCTTTTGAGGTGGTGTTGGTTACAAGTCACAGAATATGAGGTTGAACATTTTCTCTAGCTGCAAGTTCATATTCTGAACTTAAGCTTTCTTGGAATCCAGGTTAATTTTGCAGTGTTTGGAAGTCTCGTCTGTGTTTAAGTGGGGTGTGTGTGAGAGAGATTTTATTTTTTTTTTTCCTTTCTCTGCATTACCATCATTGTCACATTACCTACTGTAAGCCATTAGCAAACTACAAGCCAGGCAGCAAATCTAATTTGCAGTCTTCCACATTTGTGTTGCATAATGGACAGGCAGGATTTGTAGTGACTAGCTTGACTGGTGCTTTTTATACAGCAAATCATGAAGCAGAAAATGAAAGGTGATGGGTATGTTAATGCAAAAGTGTTGGCATCCCAGTGAATGAAGGCTGCTAAGAAGAATCCTGTTGTAATTCAATACAAATGCACAGCTACTGAATGATATTTCATCAACCTGGTTTCGTATCTAGCAAGCTTTTTAATTCTTCTGCATTAAAAACAATGTCACTTGTAGGTCTTCACCTCATTCTGTATGCTTGGTGTCTTCTTTGACTTTGGGTTTCTGGGTGTTTATCTGAACGATTTTTGGTAACAAAAAGGAAAATAGGGTTGAGGACATCTTCGTTCTTTGTTATTGAGCAGCTGTATCAGATCAATTTAAATCTACTAATGAGACTCCGGTGTGGCCCCTTCGCTCTCTTTCTCCCTCCCATTTTGGTCTCTGGTGTCAGGCCTCTATGCAGCTCACTTTAATTGAGAATTAATTACAGATGGAGAGAGACGCTTCAGGAATCACATTATAGTAGCCCAGCAGGCGCTCCTCTCAACCTTCTATTCCAGTCCAGACAGCTCTGTCTCAGCCTGGTGCTGAAAGCTTTGTAAATACAGGAGGCTTTTTCCACCAAAACCATCAACATGCTTCTGTCAAAAATCATTATAAAACACCTGAAATCTCAGGTCAATATAGGCCATTGGAGTGATTCAAGCCCACAGCTATAGGCTCAGGTCATCAACTTCCACCTGGGCCGATTGGTCTAATTTTAACTGCCAGTTTAAATTTCATTTCAATTGGACATGGATGATATCCTACTAACACCTTTACTTCCCTCATCATTCAAAAGTATTTGAAAAGAATGGCAGTACTGACTTGAGTAAATTATGCCCATTAAACCACCAGGTTTAAATTCCGTTCGTTATTCATTTAATCAAGACCACATGTAATTACTTTTCATTATAATTGCTCTTTGTTACTATAAAAGTTCTCTTGATTTGGTCTTTCAGTGGTTCGAACAATTATATATGCATCGTGAATCCATAGAAACGATGACTCAGGCACAGGCATGAGAAGGACAGTGGCTATGCAGGCTCTGGAGATAATGACTTGGCTGTAATTACATTTCTCGGAGTAACCCTTGTATGTTCTCTAGTGTCAGGAAGTTGGTTAATAATTAAAGGAATAGCCCATTGCCTGTCAGTGAGGTGATTAGAGAAATCTTAATTGCGAGAATATAAAGTTGCACGGTTTTTGGAGGAGGGATTTTGAATGCCATGATATTCCATGTGGGCCATTTGTTTATTTACGAACCTGGAAGCCAGTTGTCATTTTTGGAAGCAGAGGCATTGAAACTGAATCCAATTCAGGAGGCTGCTTTTAAAAACGGCCTTCTGTTTCGAGACCACACCGATGCCATGCAGCTCCAGTGTCAGCTGTTAATGTTTGAATGCCTGCTGCATATTTTGGCTGTTAATGGTCCCTGCAGCAGGTTCTGGAGCCCTGCCCTGCCAGCCGTGCTGAATATGGAGCGAAGTGCTTTGCCGCAGCCAGGTCCCTCACAAAGGTCAATGTTTCGCTTACGTCAGTGTGTTTTTTCCAAGTCCTAAAGCCCGAAACAGTGCTGTCATCAGAGCTCTTTATCCAACATCTACGATCTTTCTAATCCACAGTCTTAATGAGTCAATACTAATCCTCTGCTCTAACTGAAGGTCAATATTTCTTCTTCTTTTTTTTTAAACACTGAATGCTGTGTATTTTCTGTGTGTCCACTGTAGAGAGAAATCTTTATCTCAACAAGAAGTTGTGCTTCTCTCTGGTTGTGATCATTCTGTGTGTGTCTGTTCACAGCCAAGGCATCAGACGGATACCACGAACATTTCAGCTGCGGTAAACTACGCCTTTATTGGCAGCTGCACCAGCAGCGCACGCCTTGGCTCGGCAAAGCACAAACTCCTTAATGGTGTTTAGAGGCAGGAAGAGGAGGCAATGTTCTCGTGCTATCTCCACGGGCTCCTTCTAGTCACATTCCTCATTAATTGCGTAAGCTTCGCTCTCCTCAGCAAACTTGAGAGCTGCTACTGTGCATATTCATCTCAGTTTAAGGCTCGCCTGAGTGTCCATAACCACTAAGCATTTATGGGTGTTTACTACAGGAGCAAAATAGCCCTCACGTGAGTTCATTATTATCAGGACTGGAGGCTTTGTGGCTTTCAACCACTGAGAGTATACTGTAGATGCTTAAATATCTGATATATATGTGATTATAATTTGCAGCAATAAAAGTTCAGATGTTTTAGATATGCAATGCAAATATGATATCTGAGCAAGATGGGCAAATTTATTCTAATATTTTTGAGATGAGTATAAATCAAATATAACGTCATTCAACCTGTTTTTACATGCATTTGCACATTTCTTTCTAGAAGTAATTGCTTAAAATTAAAAAAATTGAAAATCCAGTAATTGAAAAAGACTATTTCAAGAATGTCTAGAAATAGATTTAACAATTTCAATGTAAGCTTGTGATCGGAAAGCTGACTTTATTTTGAGATATCTTCGGATATTTTCTCTAAGGGTTTTTAATTTTATATATATATATATATATAAAATGGTAAATCCACTTTACCTTGTAATGTCAATGTAATATAATTTTCCAGCCAGTACAGATTTCAAGAATCTGTGGTTTCCAGGTTAAAATGAACTGCTGTAAAATGAATTAATATGTAAATGAATGAGTTCTTTCCTCCAAGGCCTCCATACCTCTGAAGGCCAATTTACAGTTAATACACTACATGCGTTCGCCTCGCCTAATGCCATTAATCAACAGTTCCACAACACTCAGTGGTTATTAGGCGGCACTGATTGGGTTATATTTTTAATTTTTTCCCCCCATATGCACACTCCCTCTCTCTTGTTTGCTTTCTTTCAATCCAAAAGAGTTAATAAAAAAAATCCTGCACCTTTTTTCCTTTTTAAAAAAAATTAATTTATTTATTTATTTTTTGCGCAGTCACCAACTCTTCCCATATCCAGGTATTGATCTGTATCTTGAGGCAGATAGAGCTGTGTTGCATGGAAACACCCCTTCATCCAGCGCATTTAGTGACTCTGGAGCTTAGTGGAGCCATAGCATTAGGTGTCAAAGATCAGTTTTTGTAGTTACGGAGAAAAATATAATATAGTAATCTGTTGCTCCTACATCGACACATCCAAATGATTTTGATGTTCACTGGTACTGTTACGAGAGCGTTTCAGACAGTTGAACCCCATTCGAACGGCTTGCGTCACGATCCTACGTGTGCCTGGTGAAGAGTAGAACTTTTATCTCTCTAGTAATGTAATCCTCTCAACCTTGGACAAGAGTGCTGGTGCATATTAGTTGACAAGAGCGAATTGTATTACATACAGCTTAGTATGTGTTTTTCAGAACCATTTGTCATTTGCTGTTGCTCTTGTGAACATTTGGCAATTCCAAAATGTCATTATATGCGTGTAATTTAAACAGTCTGTTCTCTTTTCCTCTCTTTATTATTTCGGATACATTACAATTCTGTTTTGTTTTGCTTTTTTAAATGTTGTTGCTTGTTGGTTATTTGGAGCTTTTTTTTTTAAACACAAATTGCATTAAAGCAAAACATCACTTGATTCATACTAGCATTTTTTCCAGTCTGCTACTTATTATTATAATTCTGATTCAGTCTGGCAATAAAAAAAAATAGGCATTTTCAGTAGCCTTCAGGAAACTCAGTTTAATTTAAGAAATTTTTTCCAATTTTGTACGTACATTGAATATTGCTACCTCTTAATATCGAATATAAAATAATTTTTTTTTGCAAAGCAGCCAAGCCTACTGTGACCGAACCATCTACCGTATATCCACTTTCATTTAAAGAGAAATGTGATAACAGTTTGTAGAAATGACATTTGTGATGTGTATGACAGCTTGTCGTTTTGCACCAGGACTACCACTGTCATACACATAGTCAGTCTGTCTGTCTGTCTCTCTCTCTCTCTCTCTCACTCACACACACACACACACTGCAGGTGTTTTTAATGAGTTTCATTGGGAGAGACAGCAGAAGGTAGTGAAAGCACATTTCCACCACAACCTGAACCCTGATCAGTCTGCCAGAACAAATGTGCTCCAACAGACAGAGAGAAGTATACAGAACGGGTTTATGAACAAAAAAAAAATCCCCAGTGCCTCTGAGCACCACTAGTTTCCCAGCATTGCACAATACCTACTTCAGTGGCATTAAGGAAAGTAATGGCCCGTATGGTAAGAAAGTGGATGAGATTGGAAGAGGAGATGCTCTCTGTTGCTCTTTTGCCACAGTACACATTAGGAGGGATGGTCCAGCTGAGGTGACATAATTACAGCAAGGGAATAGTAATTACCCAAAGTAAAGAGAGTGATGATGTGGTTGAATGTAAACCTCGTGAGGGATCTCTGCCTTGAGGAAAAGCAAATTTCTTCTTTCCCCAAATGGATTATTCTCTTCTTTGAAATAAGGACACTTTTGAGGAATAAGGACACGTTTCAAGTGGCTTCAAGATGGATTCCGCTAATAACGAGAGGAGCCGAGTTTGCAGTTGCTTGCAATATGAAGTCATCTCTGCTCTTTTGTGTTACTAAAATAGAGTCAAGCCCATGTCCATCTGTTCTATTTTGTACTTTTGAAAAGACAAATATGCAGTCGTTTGAACTTTGGAGTCATTGCTCATCTTCAGTTCAATTTCGTTTAACTTTTGAAACCTGTTTGGTAGATTTCTGACATTTACAGCATATCAAGTTTCAAGGTTTCAAGGAACTTTATTGTCATACCAGCTCACATTCACATGTTTATGGTACGAAATTAGGACTCAGGTCCCGGGAGCAGTAAATGGACTATAAAATATAAAAATATAAAGTACGAAGTAAAACTAACAAAAAATAAAATAAAAGAATATAAAACTAGACATTTAAATAAGCTAAACAAACTTAAATAAGAAGCCGGTTTTAACATATAGCAGCCTAAGTATGCATGTGCAAGTGTGTGCAAGTATGAGGTAATCCAAAAAGTAGTCCTTAGTATTGCACTTTTGGGTCCTTACTATTGCACTTGTGAGTCCTTAATATTGCAATTGCACTTATAGGATAAAGTGTTTGTAGTGCACGGGAGTGGGGGGTAGGGAGGGGAGGTCAAGGGTGTGTGTGTGTGTGTGTGTGTGTATGGATATAGGGGGGTGGGAGGGGGAACTACAGGGCATGGCTGGAGTTCAGCAGTCTGACAGCTTCGGGGAAGAAGCTGTTCCTGAGCCTGGTGGTCTTGCTCCGGATGCTCCTCAGCCGCCTGCCTGAGGGGAGGGGTTGGAAGAGTCCATGTGCTGGATGGGTGGAATCCTTCATGATGCGGAGGGCCCTCCCCCTGCATCGTGCTGTATAGAGGTCTGAGGTGGTGGGGAGGCAGCCCCCCATGGTCCTCTGTGCAGCCTTTACCACCCTCTGCAGAACCTTCCTCTCAGCAGCGGTGCAGCTGCCGTGCCACACAGTAATGCAGGTGCAGAGGACGCTCTCCACCGCGCAGTGGTAGAAACTCCTCAGGACTGAGCTCCCAAGCCCAGCTCGCCGCAGCTTCCTGAGGAAGTAGAGACGCTGGTGGGCCTTCCTGACCAGCCGGGAAGTGTTGGTATTCCAGTTAAGGTCCTCGGTTAGGTGCACACCAAGGTACCTGTAGCTGGAGACCACTTCCACAGCTACTCCTCCGATGTGCAGGGGAGGGATGGGGCGCCTGTCCTTTCTGAAGTCCACCACCATCTCTTTGGTCTTCGTCACATTGATGCAGAGTTTGTTTTCTCTGCACCACTGCACCAGGTGTTCCACCTCCTCTCTGTATCCTGACTCATCGTTGTTGTTGATGCATCCCACCACTGCTGTGTCGTCTGCAAACTTCACTACGTGACAGCTAGGATGCCTCGCCGAGCAGTCGTATGTCAGCAGAGTGAACAGGAGGGGGCTCAGCACACAGCCCTGGGGGGAGCCAGTGCTGAGGGTGATGGAGGAGGAGGTGAAGTTGTGGATCCTGACAGTCTGAGGTCTGTTGGTCAGGAAGTCCAGGACCCAGTTCCCAAGTGTGTGACTCAGACCAAGGGTGGAGAGTTTCTGTACCAGGGTCTGTGGGACGATGGTGTTAAAAGCAGAGGAGAAGTCCAGGAAGAGCAGGTGGACGTAGGAGTTTCTGCTCTCCAGGTGGGTGAATGCTGTGTGGACCACTGATGAGATGGAGTCATCCGTAGAGCGTTTTTTCCTGTAGGCGTACTGGTGGGGGTCCACAGTGACGTCGATAGAGTCTCTGATATGTGCCATAACCAGCCTCTCGAAGCACTTCATGACTACCGGGGTCAGAGCTATGGGTCGGTAGTCATTCAGGCCTGTCACTGTGGAACACTTTGGAACAGGGACAATAGTGGCAGTCTTTAGACAAGTGGGGACGGACGCCAGTGACAGTGAGGTGTTGAAGATGTCTGTCAGCACCTCAGACAATTGGTGTGCGCAGTCCCTCAGTACACGACCTGGGATGTTGTCTGGGCCAGCAGCTTTGCGGGGGTTGGTACCTTTAAGGGTCTTCCTCACATCCGCTGTGGACACACAGAGGGGCGTGTCACCGGGTAGTGGTGTAAGTCTAGTGCGGGGGGGTCAGGATCCTCGAAGCGAGCGTAGAACCTGTTAAGTTTGTCCAGCAGGGAAGGGTCCCTTGGGCATTGTGCATCTCTGATGCTATAGTCCGTGATGCACTATAATGTGATTCCGTGATGCCCATCCACATGCTCCGGAGGTCGTTGGAGGTGAGGTGCCCCTGAATTTTACGAGTGTATGTGGCTTTGGCCCTGTTGATGCCTAGCCTGGGCCCGCCCATCCTAAGCGTGATGCAACACGAGGGCCTGTTGCGAGCTTAGTCTGGCCAGGCAAGCTATCTACAGCTCTTCCAAGCTCCCGAAAAATCGGGAACCAATCAACTTTGAGCATCTCCAACGGCCCTGGGTAGAGGCGTGTTCAAGGCACTGACGTAGTAGAACTGCGACCGGAAGTCATAGATTGTTTGCAGAATCTATGCCGGAAGCACTTCATTCACGCTTCCGCATCTATTACGCATAGATGCTGTATTGAAAGCATTCAACGGGAAGTTCTCATTGAAAACGGAGCAAAGAGCAGCCCTGGAGGTATTTATTGAAAGGAAGGACGTTTTCGCCTTGCTCCCGACCGGCTTCGGTAAGAGTTTAATCTACCAGTTAGCCCCGTCGCGTCGTATACGTCAGAGGAAAGAGTGATGTGATTGGTTTAAGCTTCGTCACAGCCTTTTCTGGCTTCGACCAGTAGCAAACTGAGGCATTTCAGGGAGGCGGGTCAACCACGGGCTCTGGGAAACGGTTGGGCGTAATATCTTGGCCAGACCAATAGCTCGGAGAGCTTTGAAGTCGTGTTAGCCAGGCTAGTTGATGCCTGCCATCAGTTCTTTTCTCGCCACTCTCAGTGCTGATGCCTCACCTGCCCTGAATGCAGCATCCCTAGCTTTCAGGAGAGCTCTCACCTCAGCATTCAGCCAGGGTTTCTGGTTGGGAAAGCAGGTTACTGTCCTGGTGGTGGCGACATCATCAGCACACTTGGAGATAAAGCCGAGGACGGAGGAGGTGTATTCCTCCAGGTCCACCTCTCCCTCATATGTAGCTGCTTCTCCGAAGACCTGCCAGTCTGTGCACTGGAAGCGGTCCTGAAGCACAGAGGCTGCATCACTGGGCCACACAGTGACAGCCTTCTTTGTTGGCCTGATCCGTCTCAGCAAGGGGCAATAAGCTGGCGCCAGCAGGATGGAGATGTGGTCGGAGAGGCCAAGGTGAGGGCGAGGAAGAGCTCTATATGCATCGCGGATGTTGGTGTACACACAGTCCAGAATGTTGTTTCCCCGTGTGGGTACGGTGACATGCTGATAAAACCTGGGCAGAGTGTCCGTCAGTTTCACGTGATTAAAGTCCCCCGCAACCATGTAAAACGCCTCTGGGTGCCTAGTCTGCAGCGAGCTAATAGTTTCATATAGCTCCTGTAGCGCTTCATTAGCATTAGCACCCAGTGGGATGTAAACAATGGTGACGAACACCACGGTGAACTCCTGAGGCAGATAGTGCGGCCGACATTTCACTGTCATAAGTTCTGTCGCCTCAGAGCAGTAGGCTTTTATCAGTCCACAATTTGTACACCAACCTTCATTCACGTACACACAGAGCCCTCCTCCTCGTAACTTCCCCGACCGGTGGTCGCGATCCGCCCGGAAGAGCTGCAGGCCGTCAATCTGGAACGCTCAGTCCGGCATGTTGTGATTTAGCCAGGTTTCCGTGAGGCAAAGGATAGCACAGTTCCTCATCTCTGTGGAAACACTCAGCCTCAGACGTAACAAGTCCACCTTGTTGTCCAGGGAGTGGACGTTGGCCAGGAAGAGAGTTGGAATTGGTGGCCTGCTAGCTTTCAGCTGGGCAAGCATGCCTGCCCGTTTTCCTCGCTTTGGTTTTCAGGCACATCGTTTCCTCTTGCCGGCCGCTCCCCGTACTCTGCTGCGCCACTCCGTTGTCCTCAGGAGCCCCTGTCTTCCAAGTGCGGATTTCAGCTTCGGTGAGATCGTAGTAACCGAACTATCTCTGATGAGCATAAGTTCGGTTGGCTGTACTTCACACGCTGAATTAGCTCTAAACTAGCGCTAAAAACGGCCTCTGAGTAGCTAAAAAAGGGCTTAGTCCCGGGAGCTCGAGAAGCCGCTGCTCTACTGTGCGCCGCCATCTTTTTTTTCGCCATATTCTTTGTGTGCCCCTATCAGTGAGTTTACCTGCCTACAACAGTTAAAGTGTATATCATGGGTAAATTCAGGAGCAAGATCAATGTAATTCTCCTATTTTATATTAAACTTTGGTCAAATATCTGTCACATTTTGCATTTTGTGCAATTTTTTTACCTTGCGCAATACCAGAAAAATTCAGTTGAACTCAAGCCATTTGAGGTGAATTGGTCCGCCTCTGAAAAAACTTGGCATGTGGATTTCCCGGCAAACACTGATTGTCGTGAATGCTTGGTGAAGTCAGATTAAAAAAAAAAATTGCCAGTAGACCTCACGGCTATGTTCAGGAGTGAAACGAAGAGCAAGAGGATTGGGACTAAACAGCTGTGTGGCCATAAGAAAACCATGTAGAGAGAATAATCAGGAGAAAAGGCTTCAGTTTGTGAGGGAACATAAAGATTGGACTCTGTAGCAATGGAAAAAGGTTATGTGGTTTGATAAGTCCAGATTGACCCTATTCCCGAGTGATGGGTGTGTCAGGGTAAGAAGGAAACCACATGAAGTGATACTCCCATCATGCATAGTGGCCACTGTACAAATCTCTGGAGGCAGTGTTATAATCTGGGGTTGTTTCAGTTGGTCAGGTCGAGGCTCAGAAACATTATGGGACAATAAAATGAAGTCAGCTGACCACCTGAATGTACTGAATGACCAGGTTATCACATCAATGGGTTTTTTCTTCCCTGATGCCATGGGAATAAAATTAGGGCTCAGATTGTGAAAGAGTGGTTCAGGAAGCATGAGGAATCATTTTCACACATGAATTATCCACCATAGAGTCCTGACCTTAAGCCCATTGAGAATCTTTGGGATGTGTTGGAGAAGACTTTATTCAGTAATTCGACTCTCTCATCCTCAACACAAGATCTCGATGAAAAATTAATACAACTCTGGACTGAAATAAGTGTTGTGACATTGCATAAGTTTATCGAAACATTGCCATGGCGAATGCGCACTGTAATCAAAGCTAAAGGCGGGTCAACCAAATATTAGAGTGTGCGATATATATATATATATATATATATATATATATATACAGTTGAACTCAAAATTATTAGCCCCCCTTGTGGAATTGAACATAATTCTTGATTTCTCCATGAAAATGACCATTGACAACAAATGTTTTTATTCTTGAAATAAATGCACTATGAAGACATTGTCCAACAAGTTTCATTACGATATCTTATTATCACACTGAGTTTCAACCAAAAACAGCAAAAGTGAGATGTTCAAAATTATTAGCCCCCTGACCATTAGTAGTCAATTGTGTACCCTTTTTGACCCACAACTGACAACAACCTCTTGGAATAGTTTTTCACTAGGTTGGCACAGGTCTCCTGAGGAATTTTGGCCCATTTTGGCCCAAACTGTTCCAACTGGCCCAAATTGGATGGTTTTCGTGCATGGACGTTCTTTTTCAGCACTTGCCACAGGTTTTCTATTGGATTGAGATCTGGGCTCTGTGCAGGCCACTGTATGACGTTGGTCTTGGTATCCTTGAAGTATTGCTGGACTATTTTAGATGTATGCTTTGGGTCGTTATCTTGCTGGAAGACCCAACGACGACCTAAGCGCAAAGTGAGAGCAGACTTCTGCATGTTTTCCTTCAGTATTTTTAGGTAATCTTCCTTTTTCATGGTGCCATGCACCCGAACCAGACTGCCTGTACCTGAGGCTGCAAAACAGCCCCACAGCATGATGCTGCCACCACCATGTTTAACTGTGGGAACTGTGTTCACAGGGTTGAAGGCCTCTCCCTTTCTTCGCCATACATAGGCAATGTCCATATGCCCAAACAGCTCCAATTTCGTCTCATCTGACCAAAGCACAGACTTCCAAAACTCATCTTTCTTCTTCAAGTACTCACGGGCAAACTTTAGTCGGGCTTTGATGTGACGATGTTTTAGTAAGGGGGTTCTTCTGGGACGATAGCCCCGAAGCCCATTCCGATGAAGAGCCCTCACAACAGTGTGCCTTGACACACAAACTCCAGAAGAGGCCAGGTCAGCAACAATTTCCTTTGCAGATGTACGGGGCTCTTTACGGACATCTCTGACAATTTTTCTTTCCAGAGTTCTTGAGATCTTACACTTGCGTCCACGACCAGGTTTGTTCTTGACCGAATTTGTCTCCTTGTACTTGGCAATGATGCACTGAACTGCAGTTCTGGAGACTGTAAACCTCTTCGAAATGGCAGTGTAGCCTTGGCCCTTGTCATGAGCCTCCACAATCTTTTGTCGGAGTTCAAGACTTATTTCTTTAGTCTTCGGCATTGTGACAAATAGTAATCCTCCTCATTCATTCAAATGCCCTGTTCCTTGGAGTCCTTTTAAACTGTTGAATGGAGCCAATTGACTACAGGTGTTGCTAGGAAGCCAATTGATTGCACAGGTGTTGTTTAAAAGCTGATTGGTTAATTAACTGTGTTTTAAAAGCAAGAATCCACATGGGGGCTAATATTTTTGACCAACTCATTTTTACCATATGTCATATAAAGACAGCCTAAAACTAATTTCATATTCCAAAATGCACCACAAACATCTGAATAGTACTGGTGATTGTTTGTGTATATCAATTTTTATCAATGCTTTAAACATTTGGAGGATATTTGGGAAAATGTTCCAAAATTTAAGGGGGGCTAATAATTTTGAGTTCAACTGTATATATATATATATATATATATATATATATTTTTTTTTTTTTTTCAGGGCAGTGTATATTTTTAATTCTTTAAGTTTTTGTATGGTTATTCTGTTGTAATGGACCAGAATTGGCTTCTACTGTCTCATGGGTGGCCACGAAGGACAGAAAATATCAGGCATTTTGTGTTCAAAATTGTGTGCGTTTTATTTTTGAAAGTTTTCTTGTCAAGGCTCCGTATTCAGCAAGTTGAGGACGAATGAAGACAGCTAACAGAGTAGCAGTCGCATGCTTTCAAAACCCAATGGCCCGTATATGAATGAAAGCAACAAACTGGATTTGGGGAAGAGTGACCTCTTCCATTTAAGAAGATAACTCAACATTCAGGCAATTACAAAATCTCAAATCTTTTGGATCGTTTAGAAGGAAGCTGGTAAACAACTCACAATCTGGCAAAGATGATCCAGTTTGACTGCAGGGCAGTGAGTTAACTTTAGTTAAAATATGTTGCCTTCTCTACACTCACTCAGGACTGAAGCAGTTAGATAATTCAGTATTATTCATCATATCTAAATGATGTTTGTTGTTATTCTTCTTCTCTTCCTTCACTACACCCTTGTCAAGTCAGACAGATGGAAAATCAGCAGGTTAAATTATCAGGGAGCAAATCATTTTAATCAGGCTTTGGATGTGTTCCATAATGAATTGCAGTGAAAGTCTTTGAAATGTCAGCTAGCACTTGAAGGCCCCGGAGCAGACGTGCGCGCTCCATACAGCCTCACACAGGCGGCCGCCTTACTTAAGGAGCAGCCTGGGACCTGCCAGCAACCTGGTTGCCTGGCAACCCTGTTAATTCCCTCAGCAAGAACAATGTGCATCGGGCGACTTCAAGAAAACGAGAAAAAAAACACAAAACATATATTATGGAAGGGTGAAAGGTTCTATGTTGAAATAAAAAAAACAGCACAATTGTGTGGATAATGGAAATGTATGTTTATGTTATTGCTAATGAGCCTGTGATCTTCTTTTTGTTGTTGTGTTTTTTGTCCTCCATCCATTTCTGCTAAATTGGTTTAATATTGAAAAGGATAAACAAAAAGCACTCACTGTAGAAAATAAATGACATTTTTTCCTTCTTTCTTTCTTTCTTTCTTTCTTTCTTTCTTTTGAGGTGAACCCAACATTTAAACGTTTCACATTAGTAGATAGTTCATCAATATCTTCAGCTATACACTATTAGTGTTGTTAAGGTCTGAGTGTCTGAGGGTGTGTGTGTGTTTTCTCCTTAACTTGCAATGCAAACAACCACGACAGTATATAATGTTATGTCCAATGCTGTTGAAGTGTCCTGGTATAGCTATATGTATATCTATATCAACGTCTCTACGTACAGTTGTGGTCAGAAGTTTGCATACAGTGACACGAATGTCATCTTGGATATGAATGTCGTGGCAATATTTGGGCTTTCAGTAATTTCTTTGAACTGCCCTTTTTCTGTGGCAGAATGTACAGCATATGTACATCTTTAATTAAAAAAAGCTAGAATTTGGTGCACAAGTTTTAATTTTCTTTGGGTTTTCTGAAATCAACACAGGGTCAAAATTATACATACATTGTCAAATACAGCACACTGATATTTGGGTAAAATGTCTCTTCGCAAGATTCACCTTGAGCAAACATTTTTGTTTACCATGAACAAGCTTCTGGCAGAATTCTCATCTCATCTCATTATCTCTAGCCGCTTTATCCTGTTCTACAGGGTCGCAGGCAAGCTGGAGCCTATCCCAGCTGACTACGGGCGAAAGACGGGGTACAACCTGGACAAGTCGCCAGGTCATCACAGGGCTTTCTGGCAGAATTCTGGTTGGATATTTCACAACTCTTCATGGTAGAATTGGTAGAGTTCAGTTAAATTTTTTTTTCTTGGCATGGACTCGACTTATAAGCACAGTCCATACATTTTCAATAGGGTTGAAGTCAGGACTTGTTTTAAGCTTAATGTTAGCCTCCACAGCCAGCTCTGATGCGTGTTTGGGTTCATTGTGTTGTTGTTACTCCCAAGTCCCAAGTCGTGTTCAAGTTTCTGATGGTTTATGCTGAAGAATTCTGAGGTAGTCCTCCTTCTTCATTATTCCATCCACTTTGTGCAATGAACCAGTTCCACTAGCAGCAAAACAGCCCCAGAGCATGATGATCCTACCACCACTACCAGCTGGTACAGTGTCCGTCTGTACATGGTGGTCATTGTGGCCAAAAAACTCAATCTTTGTCTCATCTAACCATACAGCTTTCCTCCAGAAGGCTTTTTTCTTTGTCTGTGTGGTCAGCTTCAAACTGTAGTTAAGCTTGAAGGTGTCAGTTTTGGAGCAGGGGGTTATTTCTTGGATAGCAGCCTCTTAGTCCATGGTGATGTAAAACTCAGTGAACTGTAGATGGTGATCCATCAGCTTCCAGTTCATGGCAGGGCTGTGCCATGGCGGTTCCCAGGTTGTTCCTGACTATCCGAACCAAGTTCCTTTTAGCTGAGGATGACAGTTTGGGTTTTCTTGAAGCAAAGTGGCTTGGCAAAGTGACTACACCTCACAATAACTTGCATACAATTGTTTGACCTGATCTTGGAATTTGCAGTTGTTTAGAAATGGCTCCAAGAGACATTCCAGACTTGTGTATATTTTCGATTCTCTTTCTGAGATCTGCACTGAGCTTCTTGGACTTTCCCATTTTACTGTGTGTTGGTCAATCCAATGAGTGCTGTAAACAAACCCTTTTTATGAAGGCACAGAGACACTACCAGCTGTAGTCAATCATGATCACTAACAGGAAGTTAAGAGGCCTTGGCCTTGGCAAGATAAGAGACATTTTGGAAGTTTCAGCACCTCTGAATTAATAATCTAAGTGACTGTATGTAAATTTTTGACCCTGTCTGTATAATTTTGACCCTGTGTTGATTTCAGAAAACCCAAAGAAAATTAAAACTTGTGCACCAAATTCTAGTGTTTTTTTTTTTTTTTATTAAAGATGTATGCTGTACATTCTGCCACAGAAAAAGAACAGTTCAAAGAAATTACTGAAAGCCCAAATATTGGCATGACATTCATATCCAAGATGACATTCATGTCACTGTATGTAAACTTCTGACCGCAACTGTATCTCTTTCCCTCTATATGTAGTTTTTTTTTATTATTTTACAACAATAATGAAGACATAAACACTTTTAATTAGCACATATTGAATTATGCAGTGAGGAAACATCATGCTAAATAAAATAAAGCTAAAACATACAGAACTGGGCAAAAGTCTTAGGCACCCTATTTTTTTCATACAAACTTTGTTATAGATTTCTATTTTATGACTTCAACATTATGGAGTCAGTACTAAAACATTTTAGAATCCAAACGTTCGTTTTCCAGCACAAAATTAAATGTTACAGAAAAAAAAAAGCTGTATCTGAGCAGCATATTACACAAGAGACCAATTTTCAGAATAAAAAGAAAACAATGAAGGCTGCTGGGTTTTGGTGGAAAATGAAGAAGCGAGTGTGACAGCCAAAGTGTCCAGAAGAACTGTGGCTGGTTCTGTAAGATGCTCAGTAAAACCTACAGCTCATTTCCTTATCAAACTGCACTCACTGTACCTGAGACTACTATTTTTTTTTAAGTAAAGGATTATTTCACACCAAATACTGACTTTGTTTCATGTATTATCTTCTCCCCATGTCTGTGTGGGTTTCCTCCAGGTGCTCCGGTTTCCCCCACAGTCCAAAGACATGCAGGTTAGGTTAATTGGTGGCTCTAAATTGACCGTAGGTGTGAATGTAAGTGTGAATAGTTGTTTGTCTGTGTGTCAGCCCTTCGATGACCTGGCGACTTGTCCAGGGTGTATCGTACCCCTCCTCTCGCCCATAGTCAGCTGGGATAGGCTCCAGCTTGCCCGCGACCCTGTACAGCAGGGGTGTCAAACCTGATCCATAAAGGGCCGTGTGGCTGCAGGTTTTCATTCCAGCCATGCAGCAGCACCCTGATTTGGCTTATTCAATCAACTGACACACCCACCCTTTAATCAAGGGTGGGTGTGGCTGCAAGTATTTGACTGTGTGAAGACAGTTCAGTTGATTGAATGAGCCAAGTCAGGTGTGCTGCTGCATGGCTGGAATGAAAACCTGCAGCCACAAGGCCCTTTATGGATCAGGTTTGACACCCCTGCTGTACAGGATAAGCGGCTACAGATAATGGATGGATGTATCTTTAAGATGATATGAATGTAAGCAAAATTGCACCCAATGTCACTCTCTGGCCACCATGGCACATATGTTTAGAGCTGGTATTTCGAAAGATTTTTTGTTTTTGTTCAATAATTTAATTTTCTGCTTCAGAAACAAAAAGGACTGATTGAAATGCAGTGAGATAGCTGCGATTCAAAACAGTAGCTGAAATAGTAAAAGCGACGTCTGCAGCCAAAGGCCGAGTGCACCATAACCCAACTCATCAAAGAGAATAGTGTACAGTGTATTTTCTTGTGATGTAAAGCATAACAGCAACATAGCCTTCACACTTGAGATGTAGGATGTATATTTTGAGCAGCCACCGCCTTGACACAACAAAGATTCAGGTCTGCCTTTGTAGTGCTGTCACGCTGACTGCACCCCTGGCCATCTGAACCATCTCCAGCACTCAGGATTCATGGTTGTCACCTGCACAGTGGGTTCACAATCATGAAGATTTTTAAACTTTTGCTAAAATGAAGAAACACTCCCCAGTAGTGGGAACCAGCTCATACACTGTGTGTGTGTGTGTGTGTGTGTGTGTGTGTGTGTGTGTGTGTGTGTGTGTGCACCAATTTACCTGCAAGTGCATCCTGACTGACAGTCTAGCATTACTGTTGGATGGATTGGCAGATAAGCTGTCATTTTCATCAGGGGGAAAAAGTCATGTCTACTCTGTCCAAGTAAACTCATCAACTTTTATCGTAAGTCCCCCTCCTTTCGTAAAGGGTTAGATAGTTTAGAAGAAGAAGAAGCCTTTATTTGTCACATGCACACTCAAGCACAGTGAAATTCATCCTTTGCATTTAACCCATCTGAAGCAGTGAACACACACACACACACCCAGAGCAGTGGGCAGCCATACTACAGTGAGCAGTTAAGGGTTAGGTACCTTGCTCAAGGGCACTTCAGCCCAAGGCCGCCCCACGTTACCCTAACTGCATGTCTTTGAACTGTGGGGGAAACCGTAACACCAGGAGGAAACCCATGCAGACACGGGGAGAACATGCAAACTCCGCACAGAAAGGCTCCCTGTAAGCCACTGGGCTCGAACCCAGAACCTTCTTGCTGTGAGGTGACAGTGCTAACCACTACATCAAGAAGGTTCTGGGTTCGAGCCCAGTGGCTGATGGGGGGCCTTTCTGTGTGGAGTTTGCATGTTCTCCCCGTGTTTGCATGGGTTTCCTCCTGGTGCTCTGGTTTCCCCCACAGTTCAAAGACATGCAGTTAGGGTAACATTGGGTGGCCTTGGGCTGAAGTGCCCTTGAGCAAAGTACCTAACCCTTAACTGCACCCCGGGCACTGTAGTATGGCTGCCCACTGCTCTGGGTGTGTGTGCGTGTATTCAGTTTCTCTCAGTAATTGTCACTCTAATGTGGCTTTTTGTCTCTACACATGCTCTGCACGCTGTCTTCATCACCCAGCACTGGCAGCCCAACAAAACAATGGAGGAGAGCTACATGTGTGTGTCTAATCCACATCAGGTTTGACGATTGAGGTCCCTCCATGCCGTCTCGCCCATCTTGCCTGCCGGCGATCTTCGAGGTTGTGTTCTGAGAACGCTTTTCCCTGGCACCTGTTGGAGCACCAGGACTTTCTGTCAAGGGCAATATCATGCCAATCTTTGTCGAAGCCGAAAGCCTTCAAGTTGTCTTTTACGCAGTCTTTCCAGCGTTTCTTTGGTCGACCCCTTGGCCTTGAACCCTACGCTAACTCATTGAAGAGAAGTTGCTTCAGCATCCGGGTGTCATCCATTCTGCAGACATGGCCTAATCAACGGAGCCTGTTGCCTCCGATGATCATCTCTACAGTGGTTGATTTTGCATGAATGAGGACCTCAGTGTTCGTGATGTGATGCCACTACTTGATGTTGAGCAAGCAATGTAAGGACCGTTGATAGAATACCTCTAAAATGTGGAGCTGCTTAGTGAGTGTCGGCCAGGTTTCACTTTCGTAGAGTAGTGTTGGAAGAACAATGGAGTTATACACCTTCAGCTTGGTTGAAATGGACAGGCCGTCCCTGCTCCAGCATCTAGAGTCGAGGGAGCGAAAGGTGAATGCACCACAATTTATCCGTTTCCTGATTTCAGGCATTAGGTCACCGTCATCTGCTAGTTCTCCTCCAAGGTAGGTAAAGCTATGCGCTCTCTTCAACTGGAAGTTGTCAAGCAGGATCGGGGGTGGTTCAGAGCACTGAGCATGCATGACTTCTGTTTTGGGCTTACTGATGTTGAGGCCCCACGATTTGCACGAGTCGTACAATGCTCTGGCTGTGTTTTGAAGAGAGTCTTGGGTGGAAGTGCATAGTGCTGCATCATCAACATATAGAAAGTCACTAAGCCTAGATGTTGAAGAGGACTTAGACTTGAGGCATTGCAGGTTGAACAGCTTGCCATCCATCTTGTGGCATATGTCCAGGCCAGGCCAAAGTCTGGCATTGACTTGTGAGCATGACGAAGAACATAGGAGAAGAACAGGATGAATAGGATTGGTGCCAAGATACATCCCTGCCTCAGACCACTGGTAACCTCGAAGGGGTCTGTTAATTCCTCTCTGATGCAGACTTTGGCGTGCATGCCATCATGGAAGCTTCTGATAATGATAATTTTTGGTGGGATGCCAATCTTGAGTAGGGTGTTCCACATGAGTCTTCTGTTTACACTGTCGACAGCTTTGACAAGGTTGATAAAGATGACATGGAGCTGCTGGTTCTGCTCGCAACACTTTTCCAGGAGAGCTACAGTAGCTGCAAAACCAGCAAGAGCTAGCCATCTGACTTTTTTCACCTTCTCGACCTGATAATGTACAGCTGATAAACTGTTTGCCATCCTCCAGAGCAAAATACAATGCATACATTAGCTCCTAGAGCATCTGTTTAGTCGGTTTTTAATACCATGAGCCATCTCTCAAATATGACTTTTGTTTTTGTTGGTGATGCAGATGACTCGTGAAAAAATGTGTGCATATGTGCCATTTTCGAGGACAGATGTGTTCATATTACAGTCAGATACAGGTTATATGTAACTATGAAAGTGAACCGTCAAGATAGGCAAATCTGATTTGAAAAAAAAAATTAGAATTGAAGAATGAAGCTTGTAATACAAACATAGTCAATATGACATGCTCACTGGTGGTTTGACATTTATTTAAAAGTCACCAACAGGAGGATGGCATTACATGACATGAAACTCAAAATGCAAAATGAAAGGTTTATCTTTGAGAAAGTGATCATTTCTATAAGGGTCCATTTAGGAAATATTTCAGACTTTTGTTACACAGACACATATGAAACACATACGCATTCACATGTGAAACTTTCACACACCCATCAATACTACTGAAAACTCACACACATGTGAAATGCTCATATACTAGTGCCTCTCAAACATTTAGAATGTCATGAAAAAGTTCAATATTTTCGATCAATTATTTAAGAAAGTGAAAATTTAATATATTCTAGACACATAAAATAAAATTTTTCAAGCATTTTTCTATTTTAATCTTGATAATTATGGCTTACAGTGTAAAGAATTTTAAAAGCATCTAAAAATATTAGAGTATTTCATTTCAAGTTTGAGTAAAACAGTATAAATACCGTGTATCTCTTGATCTAGTTCAGTACACACAAACACAATCATGGAGAAGACTGCTAACTTGACAGTTGTCCAGAAAACGATCATTGACACCCTCCACAAGGAAGGTAAGTCACAGAAGGTCATTGCTGAAAAGGCTGGCTGGAAAAGGTGCACAAGCAACAGGGATGACTGTAGCCTTGAGAGAATTGTCAAGAAAAGTCCATTCAAGAACCTAGGAGAGCTTCACAAGGAGTGGACTAGGGCTGGCGTCAGTGCATCAAGAGCCACCACACACAGATGTCTTCAGGAAGGGGGCTACACCTGTCGCATTCCTAATATCAAGCCACTCCTGAACCAGAGACAACATCAGAAGTGTCTTATCTGTGCTAAGGAGAGAAAGAACTGGACTGTTGCTCAGTGGTCCAAAGTCCTCTTTTCAGATGAAAGTAAATTTTGCATTTCATTTGGAAATCAAGGTCCTAGAGTCTGGAGGAAGAGTGGACAGACACAGAATCCAAGGTGTGTGAAGTTTCTGCAGTCTTTAATGATTTGGAGTGCCATGTTATATGCTGGTGTTGGTCCACTGTGTTTTATCAAGTCTGAAGTCAACGCAGCCATCTACCAGGAGATTTTAGGGCACTTCATGCTTCCATCTGCTGACAAGCTTTATGGAGATGCTGATTTCCTTTTCCAGCAGGATTTAGCACCTGCCCACAGTGCCAAAATTACTACCAAATGGTTTGCTGACCATGATATTACTGTGCTTGATTGGCCAGCCAACTCACCTGACCTGAACCCTGCAGAGCGTCTATGGTGTATTGTGTATAGAGCATCTATAGTGTATTATGAAAAAATGAACTTTTTCACAATATTCTAATTGTTTGAAATGCTCTAGTATACACACACACACACACTTATGAATTGTATACAGACACATGAAGTAGGCATATTCAAACATATGAAACACACGTATAGACTTGTATGAAACACATTCGCTCTCTCTCTCTCTCTCTCTCTCTCTCTCTCTCTCTCTCTCTCACACACACACACACACACATATGAAACACTCATACAGACGCATGTGAAACAGACTCTTTTGTAACACTGCACATTCACATGCTTCAGCATGTGAAAAGTATGCATGAACAATTCTAGGATGAATGAAGTTTTTCATACACACGTGTCAGGATATTTCAGTATGTCTGGAAGGCATTTCTCTCTATCCAGAGGGCATTTCACCATATCCAGAAGGTATTTCAGAGGAAGCCTTTATTTATCACAAGTACACTCAACCACAGTGAAATTCTTCCTCTGCATTTAACCCATCTGTACACACACATGCACACACAAGTAAGCAATGAGCACGCACACATACCCAGAGCAGTGGGCAGCTATGCTACAGCACCTGGGGAGTAGTTGGGGGTTAGGTGCCTTGCTCAAGGGTGCATTAACCATGATACCGAGGGAGGGGAAAGTGCTGTTCATTCACTCAACTCCCCTCACATTTTTCCTGCCGGTCCCCGGAATCAAACCAGCAACCGTTTGGGCCCAAGGCTGCTTCTCTAACCTTCAGGCCATGGCTGGTCCCAGTATAGCCAGAAGGCATTGCTCTATATCCAAAAGGTATTTCAGTATATCTGGAAAGTATTTCAATATATCCAGAAGGCACTTCACTATTATCCATAAGGTATTTCACTATATCCAGAAAGCATTATTTATTTCCAGATGGTATTTCAGTATATCTGGAAAGTATTTCACTATATCCAGAAGACATTTCTCTGTTATCTAGAAGGCATTTCACTATTATCCAGAAGGCATTTCTCTATGATCCAGAAGGCATTTCACTATATCCAGAAGGCATTTCTCTATTATCCAGAAGGCATTTCTCTATTTCCAGATGGTATTTCAGTATATCTGGAAAGTATTTCACTATATCCAGAAGCCATTTCTCTGTTATCCAGAAGGCATTTCACTATTATCTAAAAGGCATTTCACCATGATCCAGAAGTCATTTCTCTATGATCCAGAAGGCATTTCACTATATCCAGAAGGCATTTATCTATGATCCAGAAGGCATTTTACTATATCCAGAAGGCATTTCTCTATTTCCAGAAGGTATTTCAGTATATCTGGAAAGTATTTCTCTATTATCCAGAAGGCATCTCACTATTATCCAGAAGGTATTTCACTATATCCAGAAAGCATTTCACTATTATCCAGAAGGTATTTCACTATATCCAGAAGGCATTTCTCTATTTCCAGATGGTATTTCAGTATATCTGGAAAGTATTTCATTATATCCAGAAGGCATTTCTCTATTATCCAGAAGGCATTTCACTATTATCCAGAAGGCATTTCTCTATTTCCAGAAGGTATTTCAGTATATCTGGAAAGTATTTCTCTATTATCCAGAAGGCATCTCACTATGATCCAGAAGGTATTTCACTATATCCAGAAAGCATTTCACTATTATCCAGAAGGTATTTCACTATATCCAGAAGGCATTTCTCTATTTCCAGATGGTATTTCAGTATATCTAGAAAGTATTTCATTATATCCAGAAGGCATTTCTCTGTTATCCAGAAGGCATTTCTCTATTATCCAGAAGGTATTTTACTATTATCCAGGAGGCATTTCTCTATTATCCAGAAAGCATTTTTCTATTTCCAGAAGGTATTTCAGTATATCTGGTAAAGATATACTGATAAAGTATTTCTCTATTATCCAGAAGGTATTTCTCTATCATCCAGAAGGCATTTCAATATATCCAGAAGGCATTTGTGTATATTTGGAAGGCCACGTCACGTCATGGAGGATTTGAACCAGGACTGTGAGATGGCATGTTAACTACAATTTTATACTACTGTCAAGCTATCTGCACTTTAGAAATTCACATTCCAGCCACATGCCCCGAGGTTATGTAATATGAGTATCTATGCGAACTTACAGTAAAGGATCACGCAGTCCAAAGTCACTGAAGGAGACACACAAACACACGTTAATTGATAACAGGTGTAGTGACACGACCACTCACCTTCCCTGACTCCGCCCTCAATTCACAGACCAACGCTTGGCCACGCCCCTGCTGCCACATACCCCCACCGCCCAACTCAGGCCAGGGAGCCATCCAGTCTGAAGCCGACTCCCAGCCCCTTGACGGGAGAGGAAGTCTGCCACCACCATCTGTGCCCCCGGCCTGTGCACCACCTCGAATTTAAATGGATGGAGTGCAAGATGCCAATGGGTGATCCGCGCATTGGCATCCTTCATGCGGTGGAGCCACTGGAGGGATGCATAGTCCGAACAGAGGGTGAAAGGGCGCCCCAGCAGGTAGTACCGGAGGGTGAGGACCACCCACTTGATGGCTAGGCACTCTTTTTTGATCATGCTGTACCTGCCTTCCCGCATTGACAGCTTCTGGCTAATGTACAGCACGGGACGCTCCTCCCCCTCCACCTCCTGGGACAGAACGGTCCCCAGCCCTCTGTCCAATGTGTCTGTCTGCAAAATAAAGGGGAGAGAAAAGTTAGGGGAGTGTAACAGTGGCCCCCCACACAGTGCAGCCTTTACCTTAGAGAAAGCCTGTTGGCATTGCTCCCTCCACTGGACCGGATCTGGTGCTCCCTTTTTAGTGAGATCCGTCAGTGGGCTGGTGACGTCCAAATAATTAGGTATGAACCTCCGATAGTAGCCAGCCAGCCCCAGGAACTGTCTCACCCCCTTTTTGGTCTTGGGCCTCGGGCAGGCCGCAATCGCTGCTATCTTATTAAGTTGGGGACACGCCTGCCCATGACCCAAGTGGAAACCCAGATACCGTACTTTCACCTGCCCAATCACACATTTCTTTGGGTTGGCTGTGAGACCCGCCCGCCTCAGCGACTTTAGGACGGCCTTAAGGTGTTCAAGGTGCCGCGGCCAGTCATTACTGTAGATGATAATGTCATCCAGATACGCGGCTGCGCAGGTGGCATGGGGGTGGAGGACCCTGTCCATAAGCCGCTGGAACGTAGCGAGCACCCCAAACAGCCCAAAAGGAAGTGTGACGAATTGGTGTAAGCCAAACGGTGTGGAAAAGGCCACTTTCTCTCAGGACAGAGGAGTCGAGGGGATCTGCCAGTATCCCTTTGTTAAATCCAGTGTCGAATTAAAACGAGCAGCGCCTAATCGATTGAGCAACTCGTCAATGCGAGGCATTGGATACGCGTCAAATTCAGACACCGCGTTGACTTTCCTGTAGTCCACACAGAACCGGACCGACCCATCGGTCTTAGGGACCACTGAGCTGCTCCAGTCGCTGTGGGACTCCTCGATTATGCCCATTTCGAGCATGGCTTCAAGTTCATCCCGGACCACCTTTTTTTTGTGTTCAGGCAGATGGTAAGGGTGGCTGTGCACTACCACCCCCGGGGGCGTCTCAATGTGGTGTTCTATGAGGTGGGTGCGGCCGGGCAGAGGCGAAAACACGTCGGAAAATTCTTTCTGCGATTGGGCTACCTCCGTAAGCTGGGTCAGGGAGAGGTGGTCTCCACAGGGGACCGGAGCGGTGGGCGATGTCAATTTTCTTTTTTGAACCTCTGGCCCCAACTCTGCCTTCTCTAGAATTACTGACACCAATGCGACGGGGACCTCCTCATTCCAACGTTTTAATAGATTGAGGTGGTAAATCTGTAATGCCCCATCCCTGTCCGCTCGCCTCACCTCATAGTCGACATCCCCGACTTGCCGTGTGACCTCAAAGGGCCCTTGCCACTTGGTGACCGATTTGGAACTCGACGTGGGCAGTAATACGAGTACTTTGTCTCCCGGTGTGAACTCCCTAAGGCGTGTGCCCCTGTCGTACAGTCGGGCTTGACGTTCTTGCGCCTGCCGCAAATTCTCCTAGGTTAAGTGCGTGAGTGTGTGGAGTTTGGCGCACAGGACAAGAACGTATTGAATTTCATTCTTACTGGGTGAAGGTCCCTCCTCCCAATTTTCACATAGCATGTCCAAAATGCCACACAGCTTACGCCCATATAACAATTCAAATGGTGAAAATCCTGTGGAGGCTTGCGGGACCTCTCGTACTGCAAATAACAGGGGCTCAAGCCACTTATCCCAATTACATGCTTACGAACTTCCGAATTATATTTTTGAGAGTTTGATTGAACCATTCTACTAATACCCCTTTTCCACCAAATCAGTTCCAGGGCTGGTTCGGGGCCAGTGCTTAGTTTGGAACCAGGTTTTCTGTTTCCACTGACAAAGAACTGGCTCTGGGCCAGAAAAAACGGTTCCAGGGTAGCACCAGCTCTTTGCTGGGCCAGAGGAAAGAACTGCTTATGTCAGTGGGGGGGGGCGGAGTTGTTAAGACCAACAACAATAGCAAGACCGTGAGAGGGCGCCAGTTTTAAATAAGCGACGAGATATCATGGATGCAGTAAAGCAGCAGTCATCCATTATTGTTGTTGTTGCTGCTGCTTCTTCTTCGTGTTGTTGTTGCTTCGATGTTCGCGCCAAGGTTTATGCAAACGCAGTGACATAACTGACGGATACAGTGACGTAATGACGTGGCTCCCCTTAGCATCCTAAGCTATGGAAAAGCAAACTGGTTCTCAGCTGGTTCGCAAGTTGAACGAGTTGTGAACCAGCACCAACACTGGCCCCGAACCAGCCCTGGAACTCACTATTATCCATATTTGGTGGAAAAGGGGTATAAGCCATCCGTTTGTGGGTGATAGATGCTGGTGCGGATAGGCTTAATCCCCAGTAACCCATACAGCTCGCGCAGTGTGCGTGACATGAATGTAGTGCCTTGGTCTGTCAGGATTTCTTTCAGAATCCCGACCCGGGAGATAAAGCGGAAGAGTGCTTCTGCTATACTGCGTGCTGAGATATTGCAGAGAGGCACTGCTTCCGGATATCGCGTTGACCAGATCTCGTGTAACCAGATCTACAAGTAATCCTAATGTACTTATTTTTAGGCCTGGTAAATGTAAAACTGTAACCTTTCAAAGATCGTACATAAGTAGAATTACTAGAATTTGGAACACTCTCCCAGACTATCTTAGACTAAGCACAATTACTCTAGCTGATTTTAAAGTTAATCTTAAACTCTATTATGAACAGGCCTTAGATTTCTTTGATCCCGAAAACCCAAGGACATGGCGATCCATTTGCCCAGTATGCAATAATGCCCGAGGTCTAGCTGGACCAATAACTTGTTGTTTCTAATTTTGTGTAATGTTTACTTTTTTTTAAAATTGTCTACTGTCTTTTTCATGTTAGGGGCCACAGTAATTGGCATTTGCTGTTGTGGCTGTCCTGCCTATTATATTTTTGTTATTTATTATTTTGTTTATACATTTTTTTGCATATTTTTCTGTGTATTATGTACTTGGCAAAGTCAAATAAATAAATAAATAAAAAGACACCATCAATGCTGAAAGGTATATCCAGGTTCTAGAGCAGGGGTCATCAAACTACGGCCCGCGGGCCGACTACGCCCCCCCCCCCCCCCCCCCCCCCCCCCTTTGACCGGCCCCCAAGTCCCTCTGCCCCCCACCACTTGAACCGTCCCTATGAGGCAATCCCCAAAAGTGGTCATGGCCTATTTTTTTAAATTGCTTTTTGGCAAATAATAACATGTCTGCATCTTGTATTTTGTTGATTTTATCAATTAAAATTGATATTTAGTGATAAAATGAACTATTCATATTTTCCGAATTTTCATCATATGCTCGCGATCAAGCAGTGACAGGCAGCGCACGCGCAGAGAACTGTCAGTGTTCAGGACAGCAAAATGGCTAGCGGTAAGCGAAAAGCTGACAGGGAGTGCAGAGTTTTTAAAGAACAGTGGACCACTGATTATTTTTTCGTTCAGTGTAAGGACCGTGCAGTTTGTCTTGTATGTAAAGAAAGTGTGTTGGTTTTCAAAGAATATAATCTGTGTCGTCACTACGAAACCCGCCACAAAGAGTATGCTAGTTTGCGAGGTCAAACAAGAGAAGACAGGATTCGGAGGATGAAATGTGGACTGGCTGCACAACAGAATGTATTCCTTCGCCAAACCCAGATCAACCAGGCTGCTGTCCGAGCTAGCATGGAAAGCCGTTTACTGATGGGGACTTTGTTAAAGTATGCATGCTTGCTGTGGCCGAGGAGGTGTGTCCCGACAGGAAGGATGCGCTCAATGCGGTGAGTCTCTCCGCACCTACTATGACCAGGCGAACCGAAGATTTGGGGGACAACGTGTATGACCAGCTGAATGAGAAAGCGTCAGAATTCGAGTTTTTTGCTTTGGCCATGGATGAGAGCAATGACATGCAGGACACAGCACAACTGCTGTGATCTATTGATCTATTGCTCATATTATTATAATTTCACTGTTTTTTTTAATTTATTGATTTTATAGGCCTATTGATTTGACCTTTATTAAGTGCTGCACACAATTATTAATATTATTAATAATATCAACTGGCCTACCTACAATTTATAATTTTCCACTCACCTTTGCCAGTGTCAATCACCTCAAATAGGCAGATGTTTCTTACCTTGACAGCTTTGATGTTATTTTTATTAGAAAATAAATAAATGGAATATCTGTGGTATTTCAAATTAAAACAAAGTGTGAAGACTCGCTTACTACTTTTGCAAACCACTAGTAAAGATAAACAAATACGTGCCAGGAATCAAGTGTTGATATAGTAGTGTGGATATAGTAGTGGGGATGGCTGTGCCAGGCTCAGGGGCGCAGATAGGATTTTTGAACTGGGGGGGACTGAGCTGTCAGCAAATGATTCCATTTTGTGTGTGTGTGTGTATATATATATATATATATATATATATATATATATATATATATATATATATATATATATACACACACACACACTACCGTTCAAAAGTTTGGGGTCACTTTGAAATGTCCTTATTTTTGAAAGAAAAGCACTGTTCTTTTCAATGAAGATCACTTTAAACTAATCAGAAATACACTCTATACATTGCTAATGTGCTAAATGACTATTCTAGCTGCAAATGTCTGGTTTTTGGTGCAATATCTCCATAGGTGTATAGAGGCCCAGCAACTCTCACTCCAGTGTTCTAATGGTACAATGTGTTTGCTCATTGCCTCAGAAGGCTAATGGATGATTAGAAAACCCTTGTACAATCATGTTAGCACAGCTGAAAACAGTTTAGCTCTTTAGAGAAGCTATAAAACTGACCTTCCTTTGAGCAGATTGAGTTTCTGGAGCATCACATTTGTGGGGTCGATTAAATGCTCAAAATGGCCAGAAAAATGTCTTGACTATATTTTCTATTCATTTTACAACTTATGGTGGTAAATAAAAGTGTGACTTTTCATGGAAAACACAAAATTGTCTGGGTGACCCCAAACCTTTGAACGGTAGTGTGTATACATGTTATTTCACCTCCCTCACTGCCATCACCAGGAACTACCTGCAGGCCAGGACAATGATAACATTTTAACATAGCCTATGGAAATCCAAAGTTTACACATTATCATCACGCACAGAAATTGCAAAACTGCAAAACTAGTTTTAAAACCGCTAAGTTAGAGGCTGGGCTACGTGTGTGTGTGTAAAGTGTAAACCAGTGCATCCTGACTTTCTAACTATGCCTTTGTGTTGCGTGAGCGGCAGTCAGTCAACAACTCTTCGCAAAGTTTCCTTATGAAACAATATGCTCGCTGAAATTATGGCAGGGAACGCCAGATTAAACATTAAAACTGCCTTCTGAGCACTGTATCTACAGGCTACCACCGAAAGAAGGAGGCTACCAGAAAGGCATCTCTACTCCGTATGATTTTACTTTCACTACGACATTACTTTGAACAGACTATCAAAAAATTGCAAGGTGATATGATAAAGTAAGGCACAGTTTACTTACAGTCATTTTTTTTTTTTTAAAAATGATGCAATCGTTTTCTGCCTTTTGGCACCCTTCATCATGCCGTGTTGGGGTCCTGAACTAGGAGGAGCTGTCCCCGATATGCCTGTCAAACTTGTTGTGGGTAACCATAGCAACCAAGCTCGAGCTCACAACCTGTGCAGTCTGCGCAGTTGCAACTATGTATGTACTGCTGTGCACCTCAATAAACTGAATGGTAATTAGTCTTTTGATTTTTCCGTGAGGTTTGCCTTATGCAAAGAAAGACAGCATAGACATTTTTTCCTCCCTATAAGTGGGGGGGACTGAACGAGGTGAATTTAAATCTGGGTGGGACGAATCCCCCCCGTCCCCCCCTCTATCTGCGCCCGTGGCCAGGCTAGTAATCTCTACTACACAATGAGGCCTGCTGGTGGTCATATTTGTCTGGGTCATACAATTCTGTGTTATATAGCTGACCCGACCCCGGCCCCCATCACAGTCAGGAACGACAATGTGGCCCCCAGAGAAAAAAGTTTGGTGACCCCTGTTCTAGAGCAACATATGCTCCCATCCAGATGACATCTCTTTCAGGGAAGACCTTGCATTTTCCAACATGACAATGCCAAACCGCATACTGCATCAATTACAGCATCATGGCTGCATAGAAGAAGGGTCCGGGTACTGAACTGGCCAGCCTGCAGTCCAGATCTTTCACCCATAGAAAACATTTGGCGCATCATAAAACGGAAGATACAACAAAAAAAGACCTAAGACAGTTGAGCAGCTAGAATCCTACATTAGACAAGAATGGGTTAACATTCCTATCCCTAAACTTGAGCAACTTGTCTCCTCAGTCCCCAGACATTTACAGACTGTTGTAAAGAGAAAAGGGGATGTCTCACAGTGGTAAACATGGCCTTGTCCCAACTTTTTTGAGATGTGTTGTTGTCATGAAATTTAAAATCACCTAATTTTTCTCTTTAAATGATACATTCTCAGTTTAAACATTTGATATGTCATCTATGTTCTATTCTGAATAAAATATGGAATTTTGAAACTTCCACATCATTGCATTCCGTTTTTATTTACAATTTGCACTTTGTCCCAACTTTTTTGGAATCGGGGTTGTAAATGGGAAGCGTTATGTTTGGAGAAAGGAAAACACTGCATTCCAGCATGAGAATCTTATCCCATCTGTGAAACATGATGGTTGTAGTATCATGGTTTGGGCCTGTTTTGTTGCATCTGGGCCAGGACGGCTTGTCATCATTGATGGAACAATGAATTCTGAATTATACCAGCGAATTCTAAAGGAAAATGTCAGGACATCTGTCCATGAACTGAATCTCAAAAGGTGGATCGTGCAGCAAGACAACGACCCTAAGCACACAAGTCGTTCTACCAAAGAATGGCTAAAGAAGAATAAAGTTAATGTTTTGGAATGGCCAAGTCAAAGTCCTGACCTTAATCTAATCGACATGTTGTGGAAGGATCTGAAGCGAGCAGTTCATGTGAGGAAACCCACCAACATCCCAAAGTTGAAGCTGTTCTGTACAGGAGTCACGGGCTAAAATTCCTCCAAGCCGGTGTGCAGGACTGATCAACAGTTACCGCAAACGTTTAGTTGCAGTTATTGCTGCACAAGGGGGTCACACCAGATACTGAAAGCAAAGGTTCACATACTTTTGCCACTCACAGATATGTAATATTGGATCATTTTCCTCAATAAATAAATTACCAAGTATAATATTTTTGTCTCATTTGTTTAACTGGGTTCTCTTTATCTACTTTTAGGACTTGTGTGAAAATCTGATGATGTTTTAGGTCATATTTATGCAGAAATATAGAAAATTCTAAAGGGTTCACAAACTTTCAAGCACCACTGTATGTGTCAGTGAATGTGTTTTTACATGTCTATATGAGCGTTCCACATATATGTGAGTGAGTTTTCACTATAATGGATGCGTGTGTGAAAGCGTACATGTTTCATGAGTTTGTGTCCCCAAAGTCTGAAATAGTTCCTCAACAGCCCCTCATACATTTCAAATACTCACTTGCATACATTAATTCATATAACATTACTAGTCTCCATGCCTGGCCCCTCATGCAGCGTGTCACATCTGTTACCTCAAACTCACTTTGAAGAACAGGCGTTCCATACATGTTGTGAGTTTTTAAAACATTTTCTCTTCCGCTATTATTCCACCTAGGAACTTTTTCTGTTTATGACACCGTTTTCTGCACAAGTCTGGACTGATGACGTAAACAGTATTACATCTAATGTATTCATTTTCTTTTATCAGAGGTCTAATATGACAGGATCTTCACTGTATCATCTGACCTTGAGAACATGCAGTCTGTTATAAAATTCAGATCGACAAGATTTTAGCGAGATCATCTCATTCAGTGTGACAAGTAATAATCTTAAAAGACGTCTATAATCGCATAGTGTAAAACTGGCTTTACAGCAGGACCAAGTAACTCTATAGGGGAAAAAAAAAGTCCCCATCACTGCAGTCTTTTTTGAACCAGCCCCTACTGACCTGCATTTTTATCAAGCTTCTTTTGTCTGCGTATGGCTCCTGTTGTGGCCCAAGACAGCAATCACATCAATGCAGACTTTTCCTGAGTCAGAACCCAGGAGCCATTTTGAAGAGTAGGGCTTGTAAAATAAAGAGAGTAAGGGAAAAGTTGGAGCCCGTGAAGGCGTAGGATTGTTAGTTGTCTCCCATAGCATGGAGCTGCACATCATAACTGAAGGAAAGAATGGTGGCTGGTTCCAGTTCGTTCATGGTGTGTTTATTCAGTTTTACACAGTGGAGGAGAATACACACTTTTTACAAATTTCATCTTTCTGAAGATCGCTTGTATTCCTTCCTCGCATGGTCCTCTGTGTTCAGAGCAGGAAGAAGCTAAACCCTTTTGAAGTGACATGAAAGTTGTATATAGAAAAGTTGTATACTTATTCACTCTGTAGAAAGGTATTTTAAGGAAAGCTTTTTTCACTATTGAGCTCAGTGAAAGAGGTTGCGCTTTCAATGCGAGCTTTACCCTGTAACATTAATGCAGCACTCAGTATCTAGAATCGAGAAAATGCTTCAGATATATAAAAGCATTCTCACTTCTGGTACACCTATCTTCCCCAGTGTGTTCCTCTCTCTTATATATTTGATTGTCTAATTTAATATTAATACAGGCCTGGGTTTTTGTTTGTTTGTTTGTTTGTTTGTATCAGCATGGCCAAAAGACAGTTCTGGATGTTTGCAAAGTAGAACGCTTTCAAAGTAATGCAGATGGATGAGTTTTTACTTATTATCCCAACTCCAACTTAAGCTGTTTCTTTTGGGAGATCATTTTCCACTATGGGAAATGGAACAGCATTTTCATCGCAAACACTATTTTGAAGTGTTACCCTACATTCACCCTGTCTGTGTCCCATGTAGTTTTGGGTGTTTTTTGGGTGTGGAGCATCCGTCCTTGTTTTTAGCTCTGATGAGAAAGGGTAGCTTACAGAATACAACTTACTCCAGTATATGATTTGTTTGTCTTTAAAGTGTATTTAAAATAGATTCTCCTATTTTAATGAAGTGAAAAAAAGTAAAAAATTAGTTGCTTGATTCGCATTATGTTATGTGCCAGGCTTCGTATTAGCTTTGTTAGCAGATTAGCAGCATTAGCTGACTGTACAAGATACTTACACTCACCAGAGGCACCACTATATACAGTATCTATTTATTCTATCCACATTCACTGGATATGAGCAATCGCATGCTCTGATTGGCTACTCTACTACTAGGCTATCAGCTCATATACCATGAGTAGAGAAAAACAAAATGGCTGAGCAGGTTGCTGAACCAGCAGAGGACAAAATAAAAGCTCTGCTTGAAAACAAAACCCCCAAAAATACAAAAAAGCAGCAAAATATGGAATAAAAGTATTTGATGGTAAGAACTTTTTTTTTCAAGAATTATTATTATAATATTTTTCACAAATTGCTACTGTTGTTTTGCGGGTTTGTTTACATTCTAAACGGAAATGAGATAATTTATCTCATTACAATGGCACCTGTCAAGGAGTGGGATATATGAGTATTAGGCAGCAAGAGAACAGTCAGTTCTTGAAGTTGATGTATTGGAAGCAGGAAAAATGGGCAAGTGTAAGGATCTAATACCGCTTTTCCACCAAATCAGTTCCAGGGCTGGTTCGGGGCTGGTGCTGGTTCACAACTCGTTCAACTTGCGAGCCAGCTGAGAACCAGTTTGCTTTTCCATAGCTCGCGGTGCTAAGGGAAGCCACGTCATTACATCGCTGTATACGTCAGTTACGTCGTTGTATATGTCAGTTACGTCATTACGTTTGCATAAACCTTGGCGCGAATATCGAAGCAAAAACAGCACAGAAGAAGCAGCAGCAACAACAACAACAATAATAATGGATGACTTCGCATTTGTACAGCTGCTGCTTCTCGTCGCTTAAAAATGGCGACCTTTCACGGTCTTATTGTTGTTGGTCTTAACAACTCCGCCCCCCCTCCCCCCGCTGACGTAAGCGGTTCTTTCCTCTGGCCCAGCAGAGAGTTGGTGCTAGCCTGGAACCGGTTTTTCTGGCCCCAGAGCCAGTTCTTTGTCAGTGGAAACAGAAAACCCGGTTCCAAACTAAGCACTGGCCCTGAACCAGCCCTGGAACTGCTTTGGTGGAAAAGGGGCATAAGTGCCTTTGAAAAGGGCCAGATCGTGATGGCTAGATGACTGGGTCTGAGCATCTCCAAAATAGCACATCTTGTGGAGTGTTCCCAGTATGCAGTGGTTAGTGCCTACCAAAAGTGGTCCAAGGAAGGCCAACTGGTGAACCAGCGACAGGGTCATGCATATTGAAGGCTCATTGATTCACATGGGGCACGAAGGCTAGCCCATGTGGTCCAATCCCACAGAAGAGCTACTGTAGCACAAACTGCTGAAAAAGTTAATGCTGTCTAAAATAGAAAGTTGTTGGTTCACCGGTTGTCCTTCCTTGGACCACTTTTGGTAGGTACTAACCACTGCATATTGGGAATACCCCATAAGATGTGCTGTTTTGGAGATGTTCAGACCCAGTCATCTAGCCATCACAATTTGGCCCTTGTCAAAGTTACTCAGATCCTTACACTTGCCCACTTGTCCTGCTTCCAACACATCAACTTGAAGAACTGACTGTTCTCTTACTGCCTAATACTAATATATCCCACCCCTTGATAGGCACCACTGTAATGAGATAATCAATGTTATTTATTTCATCTGTCAGTGCTCATAATGTTATGGCTGATCGGTTTGTGTGTATATATATATATATATATATATATATATATATATATATATATATATATATATATATATGTGTGTGTGTGTATATATGTGTATATATGTAGGTGCATTTGGGTAATTGAGTGATCAATCTCATTAAATCTGAAGGTTAATAATTAAATTTGAATCAGTCTCATTTGAATCGTTTTCAGTGAATCATTTTCATTGAATCAGTCTCATATTATCATTAAATCACTCATGGAATCAGTCTCATTAATCAGTCTCATTAATTAATACCATTAATTTTGGTGCTTAATAATAAATTACCAAACAGCTAAATTATGGTATATTCCAAATTATTATGATCACTTACCATATTACATAAATCATATGCACCTTTTAGAATTCTTTGGAGATTGGGGACTTCAAAGATATTGGAACACAAATAAACACACAGTTTCAATAATAAATTAATTTATTATAACAAAGATAAAAATGGATAATAGCAGTTGAAATATATACAAACAGTGAGATGTGTGTGAGATGTGTGTGTGTGTGTGTGTGAGAGAGAGAGAGAGAGAGAGAGAGAGAGAGAGGCCTTGTGTGTGTGTGGTCTACACAAGAGAATTAGCTCTGGTAGCTAACTCCACGTGTGTTTATGGGAGAGGAGTTGACCACGTGGTAAGGCCTATGGCCTAGCAAAAGAAAGAAGCTAGCGTGGGATGCTAACTGAGGTGTGTTTGTGAGGCCAGGTGAGACCTGTGACCATGTGTTTGTGTAGGCCTAGATTAACCTCGTGTGGCTAAGCTAAGACAAAGGAATGCTAGCTTAGGTGTGTTTGTGAGAGGCCACGTGTTTGTGTAGGCCTAGATTAGCCTTGTGTTTAGCTAAGGCAAAGCTAGCTAAGGTGTGTTTGTGAGAGGCCACGTGTTTGTGTAGGCCTAGATTAGCCTTGTGTTTAGCTAAGGCAGAGGAAAGCTAGCTATGGAGGGTGTGTCACCACGTGGGGTTTGAGAACAAAGGATTTAGCTCTGGTTGCTAGCTAAAGGTGTGTTTGTGTGTGTGGGGGAGGACCGCCATGTGTTAGAGACAAAAGATTAGCTCTGTGTAGCTAACTCCACGTGGTGGAGGCCTTGTGATCCCTTGAGACAATACAATTAGCCCTGGAGGCTAATGGAACAAAAGAATTAGCCGTGTGTTTAGCTAAGGTGTTTGTGAGGCCTGGTGAGCTAGCTTTGGTTGCTAATTAGACAAAGAATTAGCCGTATGTGGCTAGCTAAGGCCCAAGGATCCTACCTCGTGGAGTTAAGACAAAAGGTGTTAATAAGGAATTAAGAGAAGCATGCAAAGCCTATCTATTAAACAATTGAGAGATTAAAACAAAAAAAAATCAATTCAACACGCTGCGTGTCTATAGTGTAACAATTAAACGTGAGTTTAAATTCACACTACTTCAATAAAAGCTAATTCCTAAGACTAGGTTTTGCCCAAATGCCAAGTCTTACTCAGTATCTTGCCTCTAGCAAGATTATGAAGAGATGTTCCGAGAGTTTGGAGTTTCGCCGTTGTGGAGCACGTGAGGCGCTTCCGTGAGGCGCAGAGAACTTCTTGATCCGACGCGTGGTCGCTCGTGATGAAAAGAAAGTCTCTGATTAAACAATGTGCACAGCTTTTGAGTTAAAAAGGATCCAGTCGCTTCTTAACTTTAAAATAACTGCCTAGACTGCAGTAGTACGTACTTATAAGGAACAAATGAAAAACCGGTTGTAAACTCAAGCTGAGTTTAAAATTGCGCGATCTTAGAGTCTACCGTGGCCAAAGGTAAACAAAGAAAAGCGCGAAACTCTGATTCTTGCAAGAAAGAAAAGAAAAGACGTCTTTTTGGGTTTGCTTGCGGAGCGAGCGATTCCTCCCTGTGTCCATGTTGAAATCACAGCGCCAAAAGAGGAGGAGCTAGGAGTTTCCGGGTGGTTTATGCCTTCCTGGAGGATGTGACGTAGATGATCCCGCCCACGCGTGACGTAGGTCAACACGGAAGTTGGCTGATGGGAAATGTAGTTTCTAAAAAGGCAGGCTGTATTGTACCTACATATATATATATATATATATATATATATATATATATATATATATATATATATATATATTAGTTAAACATACATTACATAACACACTAATCAGTGTGAAATTTCTTTGATTTTGTATTACCTATTCACAGCTGGAAGCTAACTGCATTAGCTACAAAGACACTAATGATCTCTGCTACTTTCTTCCAAGCTTTATTTTTCTTCGTCACATCTCTGTGCACATTTAATGTGAGGTTGTGATGACAGGCATGACAGAAGTGGAAACCATAGTCAGAAGTTTTCCTTTATTTTTTTTTAGTTAAGCAGTATATAAAACCTAAATCCAGGCACTAACTGCAAGTTTTGAGAGGGGAGCTTAAAAAAAAAACATTGTACCACACACATCATACGATTTTTCGGCCCAAGGAATCTCCCAACCCAGTGGTTTGGATTTGTAGCTTTACTGTGTCATTTTACTGTTTAATTTGCCTAAAGTTCAGAAAACCTTTGCTTGTCAAGTGCAGTTTTACACAAAAAAGAAGTGATTTTTAAAAATTCGACAAAACACAACTGTGAATGGTGTGTTTTTCCAGTAAGTGATGTTATGTGATTAAAGATAGGTTTTCTCCTATCACGATAACACTTACAGATGTCTCTTGTGATGTCGTGTGACTTAAACGCGAAAAATCTGTTTCCACTTAAATTTTGCAAAATATTGCTTTGTTAAATCGTCTAAAAAAAAAAACACCTCATGCAAGCATAAAAACATTTTTGTGTTAAGAGGGTTTTTTTCTCTCGAAATGTACATGTTTCCGTTACTCATGTTTTAGTTCTAAATTTTAAATTGCGCATTAAGCAAGTTAATGGAAACATGGCTATTTCTGTGAAGGTTCTCAGTCATCCAGGTCATAGTAAACCGTAGGTGCTAAAAAAAGGCAACTGGACTTGCTTGAAATTCTTGAAGACGTTTCACCTCTCATCTGAAAGGCTTCTTCAGTTCTGTCTGGCTAGTGGGAAGTTCCAGATATTTATCCTCTAGTGGGCCAAAAGCAACCCTAAGGGGAGTTGTTGAGGCCACCTGGGTCGTTGAGTCATCCTGTAGGTGTAGGTCACTGGGGGCCGGGTGTGAACGGTGTTAGCAGCCTAGAGAGTTGTTAGGGTGATCTGTGGGTCGTTGGCTCTCTCTCTGCCATCTTGTGAGTCATTGAAGTCAGCTGAGTCTTGGTGTGGATGTGTATTCAGTTTTCTGGGAAGTGTGCCAAGGACTGCATTGGAAGTGGCTGGTAAGTGGTGTCTCAGACCACCTCCTCTGTTCAGTGATGGTCCTTCCAGGTTGATGAAGATAGCTTCTTTTACTCCTCTTTCAAAGCCATCTTCGTCAACCTGGAATGATCATCACTGAACAGAGGAGGTGGTCTGAGACACCACTTACCAGCCACTTCAAATGCAGTCCTTGGCACACTTCCCAGAAAACTGAATACACATCCACACCAAGACTCAGGCTACATCCACACGACAACGGCAACGAGATGTTATTTAAAAATATATCACGTCCAAATGGGCAACAATCAGTAAAATATCAGGTCCATATGACAACGCAACGCTTGCTGAAAACGATGCAATACACATGCCACACCTCTAGGGGCGCTGTAAGATGGTCTCTTCGGAGACACGAGAATAATAGAAGAAGTAAGGACGCATGCGCATAAACTATTATGCGCGAGACTTCATATTAGCCACAAAGTCAGGAAAATCTGTTCGTAAAATTACATTATAATGACCAAATACAATGAAAAGTATTTTTCCAGTCTCACCTGTGAAAGGTAATCCCATGTGATCTCGTTTGGACGGCAAACCTGTTGGTACAGTTAAACGCAGCTAATCTTTATTCTCCGCTTTGACCTTTCCAATATGGCGGCGAGGATGACGTATGATTCTACGCGGAAGGCGGCGTCTTTAATGGTCCGGAATAAATTGAATGCTACACGTTGATGGAATAATTTGTTGTTTCTCACCTGTGAAAGGTAATCCCATGTGATCTCGTTTGGACGGTAAACCTGTTGGTACAGTTAAACGCAGCTAATCTTTATTCTCCGCTTTGACCTATCCAATATGGCGGTGAGGATGACGTATGATTCTACGCGGAAGGCGGCGTCTTTAATGGTCCAGAATAATTTGAATGCTACGTTGATGGATTAATTTGCTCCTCTACGCCCTTTTTGAGGAATGTATTGTCGGACTTAAACCAACATCTGAAGAGGTGAGATCGCTCCTTTTTTTCGCTATTTTTGCTGGCGGGATTGACTCTGCCCTACGGGCTATTCTCTCTCTCTATCTCACTTTGCACCATTACACAATAAATATTCACAGTGAAAATATTTTGTAAGCGCGTTTCATGAACCAAGTTATAGGATTTGTTGACAACTCGCATCGCAATGAGAAGATCATTGGCACTACTGGTGTTAAGAATCAGACCATTTCATAAATGAATATTTTGCTGTAGAGCTGCAGTGTTTGTACAATTGCATGTTTTTGCTTCACTATTACTGTCACTATTCTGCTTCTTGCATTACTACTGTGAACTAACACTGAACATAATAGTAATAATAATAATAATAATATCCAAGCTCGTGTTTCACTCTCACTAGTGCTCTGTAAGGCTTTTTCCTGGTGATATCCTGGTGATATTCGTTACACTTCTACCCGGCGTGAAGCACTCACAGTCATGTGGTTGTGACGTCATCGTAAACAAATCCGTTCTACTCATCCAGACGACTTCACAACGGCAACGTTGCCAGATCTTTCCACTCTGGAACCCGTTCTCAAAAAGACTGCGTTTTGGGCACCCAAAACGCCGGTGTCGTGTGGACGCCAGGCCTAAATGATAAGCAATCGTATCGGAGTCACCTGAATCCGTTGCCGTGTGGACAGGGCCTCAGCTGACTTCAATGACTCACAAGATGGCAGAGAGAGAGCCAACGACCCACAGATCACCCTAACAACTCTCTAGGCTGCTAACACCGTTCACACCCAGCCCCCAGTGACCTACACCTACAGGATGACTCAACGACCCAGGTGACCTCTACGACTCTCCTTAGGGTTGCTTTTGGTCCACTAGAGGATAAATACCTGGATCTCCCCACTAGCCAGACAGAACTGAAGAAGCCTTTCGGATGAGAGGTGAAATGTCTTCAAGAATTTCAAGCAAGTCCAGCTGCCATTTTTAGCACCTACGGTAAACATGATTATTAAAAAGGAATGACCATCTGCTAGTGTGAACACCCCTTTTAACGTGGGCTGTCTTGTCTTTTTTGATTTTCTTTTAAAAAGCATTGTAGAAGCAATAGATCATCAGATCTATTGAACATAAGGCAACAGTAAGCTCATCTCTTCTTTGACAACACAAATGCTAAAATAGCTGAAATATTTATCTGTAAGTTCACATTCATTGGTATAGTCTACCTGTTTTGATTAATTCACACCACCTGACCTTGAGCATTTGAAGCCAGCCCACATATCTTTCTCAGGATACATATGGATTATTCAGAATGTTTTGTACCCGTGTCATGACATGGGCATGTTTTCAGGGTTATCTGTGCTTGTACAACACTGGCTTCAATTCATCAGATGATATACTGCTCCTAATGGATATTATGAGTTGCCTCTGAAATGTTTCACTGTGGCCTGGACTTGGACTTGGTGGGAAACTTTGGACTGACTGCACTGGCGCCATTGATTATCTAAGCTCCAGCCTGGTGCCCTAATGAACCGCGGTATGCAGTTATATATCGCAATCCTGGAGAGCATGCTGAGAAAGAAGAAGAGTTGTACACAATAAGGTGGCTCTGAGTGGACACTTTCCTAGCTATATTTCAGTACAGGCTTTTCTCTGTGTAATGTAAACTGTCAAGGATACATTTCACCTTTACTATGCTTACAAGATTACAGAGGTAGCCTTAAAGTCAAACAAAACCCAAAATAAAAATAAATGTCATTTGCCGATCATGGCAAGTGCCCTGATGTATCATCCGGATGTTTAAATTTAAAATAAAACTTTATAACAACAATGTATCCATTGGTATTACAAAAAATAGGCTTACCTGGCCGAAACCATTTGGACTGAAACCAGATATCCGCCTGTGACGTTAGAACGTCATTTACCTTCGTTACACAGAGCCATCAAATAAAGGCTTTTAATTCTTAAAAAAAAAATTTAAAAAAAAATAATCGCCAGGTTCCACTGCCATCTCTCTCTCTCTCTCTCTCTCTCTCTCTCAGATAATTCTAAAAATCTAATCAGAAATGTTCTGTAATCATTACTGGCAACAAAATATGCTAATCAACAGACTTCACTTTTATGAAGTTTGAATCTCACTCGGCTAGATAATACATACGCGGTACTGACAAAGATACTAGTAAACAATCCCGTTGTCTTGACACTCAGTCATCTTCAGGGTTGTTTACCACAACTTAGGCTACGTTTACATTAGACAGTATCTGTCTCGTTTTCTTCGCGGATGCACTGTCTGTTTACATTAAACCGCCTGGAAACGCCGGGAAACGGGAATCCGCCAGCGTCCACGTATTCAATCCAGATCGTGTCAGCTCCGGTGCTGTGTAAACATTCAGAATACGCGGATACGCTGTGCTGAGCTCTAGCTGGCGTCTCATTGGACAACGTCACTGTGACATCCACCTTCCTGATTCGCTGGCGTTGGTCATGTGACGCGACTGCTGAAAAACGGCGCGAACTTCCGCCTTGTATCACCTTTCATTAAAGAGTATAAAAGTATGAAAATACTGCAAATACTGATGCAAATACTGCCCATTGTGTAGTTATGATTGTCTTTAGGCTTGCCATCCTTCCACTTGCAAGTGGTGAGTGATGTGCGCTGGGATCTCACACACAGCGGCTCAGTCCCGAAAACACTGCTAGTGTGCTTCACTCGCGCGCTCTGTGAGCTGCGCAGGGCCGGAGTGCGCACCCTCCAGAGGGCACTCGCTGTTCAGGGCAGAGTGATTTGGAGCGCAGGATGCCTGCGGAGCCGAGCGTATCCGTGTATTGGTATTGTTGTGTGCACGCAAATCGTGTATTGGTGTTGCTGTGTGCACGCTAATCGTTTTAAAAACGTTAATCTGATGATCCGCTGATACGGTCTAATGTAAACATGGGCTTAGAAGCGAATTGCCAACAAGCTGTACTAGCCTCGGTAAGTCATGTAGTGTGAAGGTGACATCACAATTTGTCCTTTGACACAGGGTGCGATATTTGAACCATGGAGAGAGTAACATGTCAGAGCCCGGGGACATTGTTTTTTTTCTTTTAAAATAAAATCTGTACACAGTATACAGGTACAAATATGAGCAAAAGTAAACACTCGAACATGTCTTGTATGGATATTATCTGTCAGTATAAAGGTGTTAATTTTTGGGGGGTTTGTTTGGCTTTAAGGTAGAAGAAGGTTCAGTACAGAAAGATTCAGTATAGCATGACTGTAGTAGAGACAGAGGAGAGTTTTTCTCGTTCTGTCTGAGTGGGAGAACATTAAGGGCAGGTCTCAGATGGGCAACCAGGTGGCTCTGAGCACCTGTATGTGTAAGTATGGGTGCATGCGGTGAGTGTATGTGCATGTGTGGATTGAGTCATCTGCACTTGAATGCATCTGGGCCTTGACACAGGAAGTCACCCTGAACTGTTTTCTTTCACTTTGACCATTTAATGGTTTGACCCCAAGGCTAAATGGGAAGTGTAGGTCTGGCATCATTTGGTATCTACCGTACCTTTCCTTCGAGACACTGTTTTCTTACAACTCTGTCTTGCCTGCCCCCCCCCCCCCCCCCCCCCCCCACACACACACAAAATATCACCAACTTTGTATTGTAGACTCAGACGATTTCCCTGTGCATTGAGCCCATTTCCTTCTCCACCCCATGCTTTGATCTGTTGTTCAGCCCTGCCATCAGTGCGAGATGAAGAAAGTATCTCATCTCTCAGTGAACATCTCATCTCATGCTTCTGACACATTTCTGGGTGGTACAGCTCTCAGCACATTGCTGACTCTTATCTCTCTTCCCCAAGGTCCCAGTATACTTTCTCCTCTCTCAAAAATGTAGCTGGCTTTCCCTGGGCCTAAAAGCATCATAAATCAAGTGTAATGACAGACAAATCCACCCAGCTGGGTTCTTAGTAGAAATGGGAGCACAATATGACTTGCTGACATTTTAATTACTATATCATACATCTCAGACCAGTAAGCCTATTTTAAGAGTGTAATTTATGGTAGCAAATGAAAACAAATATTCTCGGAAGCAGCTTTCTGAAAGCAGGTACCCGCCATGTTGATTAATATAATATCTCTGGAGCGGCCGTCCAATGCCCAGGAGAATTATATTGTGGACCTCACAGCAATATTCACATTTCAGAGTATTATAGAGGGGCCTCATAATGCATTATTGCTGCAACCAGCTTTGCTCACTATAATGAATTGCATACAAATAAAGTCTCCTGGAACAGCAGGTAAACTCTATAAATAATACGCCTCCAGAGACTGAGATAGAAAATGATTTGAAATGATGGTGGTGTTTTTCCCCCCAAAAAAACAGTGTAGAATATTATAATAAAGGACCTGTCAGAGTAAATTCATCTCAACTTTTTTTTTTCTTGAGTTGTCAAATTGTTTGAGCATCCTCCCGTGTTAGAAGTGGCTGGCCAGATAAAGGCATGCTGGAGATGGGCAATCAGAGTTAGTACACTCTTATTACAAATCAAAGCAGTCACTTTATTCTTTGAATATTTAGATTACCTGGGTACCTTTTCTAAGTGGATTAACATTTCACATGGCTCCCAAGCTGCATGTGTAATAGGTTGTGGGCTGATTTCAAACAGACATGCAGCCCTCTGGGATAGAAAACAAGGCTACCCATTATCTCTCCCACTGCACTTTGTTTACTGAACCCCTGGCAGGGGCCATTTGTCTGGAGAATGGTAATGGAAACCAAACTATCTCAACTAACCATAAAATCACTTTATATGCTGCTCATATCAATTCCTTTCAAACAATAGAAACCATCCATCCATTATCTATAACACTTATCCATCAGGGTCATGGGGGAAGCTGGAGCCAATCTCAGCTGACTTTGGCCGAGATACTGTACACCCTGGGCAGGATGCCAATCTTTCTCAGGGCTAACACAGAGATGGACAACCATTCACACTCACATTCACACCTACTGTATGGGCAGTTTAGAGTAGTCAGTTGACCAAATCCACAAATCTTGGAATTGTGGAAAAAAAAAAAAACAAGCGGCCGGAGGAAACCCACACAGGCACGGGAAGAACATGCAAACTCTACACAGAAAGGCCCCAATCGACCACAAGGTTTGAACCCAGAATCTTGTTTCTGTGAGGCAACAGTGATGACCACTGCACCACCGTGCCATCCTGCTCTCCTTTCATCATATCCATCCATCCAGCCAGCCATTATCTGTAGCCACTTATCCTGTTCTACAGGGTCGCAGGCAAGCTGGAGCCTATCCCAGCTGACTACTGAGGTATTTCACCCACGTGACCAAGTCACGTGATGCTGCCATTTTGGACGGCACGGCTCGAATCAGTTTGAATGCGAGGAAGGCGACAAACGAAAAACATAAAAGAAAAAGGAGCGAGATGCAGAAAACACCTTCACTATCCAGCGACGTAGGGCATTTACAGGGCGAGCAGAGGGAGAGGTATTTGCAAAAATTGAGGTTAGCAGGCTTAGAGAACGACGTTTACCTGCTTCCACCAGGATTGTTCACTGACGTACTGAAGTACACGAAGCCCTCGTCTTTACCTGACTTCGGCCCACATGATCTGTATACCTATGTCGTTAAAAACCCATCGCCATACACAGGTATTGATCTGAAAGCGTATAAGAGTTTGGATGCCTACAAATATTTTGTGTCAGGCTGGGTAACATGCCTACATCAGTGGGTCGTCCCTGGAGCCGGTGGTCGCCATCTTATTACAGCTAAGGTTTGTTCACATTTTCATTTACTTTCGGTCCTCAGGATAAACAAAATGTTATTAAATGTCATTGAAATAACTTCTTAGTCTGTTGAGACATGGCCCGTTATAAATTTGCTGTTACCAGGCAATGACCAAGAACTGTATTATTAGGGTCGGTGTAGTTGTAGCAGTGTATTAGCAACTAGCTGTTAGCACTAGCTAATGTCAACAACATCATAGCTGGTATGTTACTGTAGCAATGTTTACGTTCAGTCATTTGGATGACTGTTAAAACCTTTCAGTCTCAAGTTTTTCCTTTACTGGATTTACTAATTTACTGAGCTAGCGCGCTCGGGCAAGCTGGGAGCTAGCGCGCACTAGCCTGCCGGCGGCCGGCACGCTAGCTCAGTAAACTAGTAAATCCAGTAAAGGAAAAACTTGAGACTGAAAGGTTTTAACAGTCATCCAAATGACTGAATGTAAACATTGCTACAGTAACATACCAGCTACTGTTGTTGACATTAGCTAGCTTGACGTTCAAAATGGCGGACACCGGGGCGTCACGTGACCCTGTGACGTCAGGTGAAATACCTCAATAGGCAAGAGGCAGGGTACACCCTGGACAAGTTGCCAGGTCATCACAGGGCTGACACAGAGACACAGACAACCATTCACACTGACATTCACACCTATGGTCAATTAAGGGCCCGTCCACACGAGTACGTTTTTGTCGAATCCGCATAAATACTTTATCGTTTCAGCCTCGCGTCCAGACGGATCTGGCTTTTTCGAGGTGTGAAACCGGTATTTTTTGAAAACGGGTCCCAGAGTGGGAAAATCCTAAAACACCGGATAGCCCGGAGTCGTCTGGACGGCGAATGCGGATTTTTTCAGCAACGATGACGTATAAGCCCCGCCTCTCTAACCTTTAACCTCACCCACCGCCGCTAGACATGTCATAACAACAACAATGGCGGACTACAGGCTTGTGCTCGTACTGCAGAAATGTCCAATATGACACGAAGTAGAAGTTCCACTTCACTGTCGGTCCACACAAAAGACTCTCTTCTTCCTCTCAGAGTTGCGCTGGCCATGATCATATTCTTCTCATGTTATGAGCTTGCTTGTAAACAGCGTGTGACCTTTATACGCATGCTCCATGGCTTCTCTTCCGGTTTTAGTGTATTGGTGTGGCGGCGTCACAGCGCCACATATAGGCCTGGCATATGTACTACAGCGTTTTGGGTCGTTTCCAGTGAATCCGTGTGGACGCAGATATTTCTGGAAACGACGCCGTGTTTACGGAGATCTTTTTCAAAACGACAGCATATTGGGTGAGGCTGCGTACTTGTGTGGACGGGCGTAGAGCCACCAATTAACCTAACCTGCATGTCTTTGGACTGTGGGGGAAACCGGAGCACCCAGAGGAAACCCACGCAGACATGGGGAGAACATGCAAACTCCACACAGAAAGGCCCTCGCCGGCCGCTGGGCTCAAACCCAGGACCTTCTTGCTGTGAGGTGACAGTGCTAACCACTACACCACCGTGCCACCCCCTTTCATCTTATTTATTTATTTATTTAAACAAACCCTGGGGTGCACACACCCAGTACACCCTTAAATAATCATAAAGGTAAGCAGTTCATAGCCATGCATTTGTGAGGCCATGATTCTTGCTGAGACATTTTTAGTTCTGTGGTCATATCATTAACATTTATTCCACAAAATTGAGTCGTACATGAGCTGATAGCCGACGAGGTGCATAGCGCTGAGTCAGTTATAAGCCATGTACGACGAGATTGAGTGGAATAACTTTTATTCTATCCACAGTCACTGGATTTTGAGAAACGGAGCATTTTTATTTTTTGCAAATTCAATAAATAAAAACTTTATGCAGAACGTCTGACCAAGTCATTTCCACTTCGAATGTAAACAAACCAGCGAAATGATAGTAGCAATTTGTGGAAAATGCTATAATAATTATTCTTGAAAAATAAAAAAGATACATTCTTACCATCAAATACTTTCATTCCATATTTTGTTGCTTTTTTTGTTGTTGTATTTTTGGGGGTTTTGTTTCCGAGTAGAGTTTTTACTCATCCTCGGTTGGTTCAGCAACACACTCCACCATTTTGTTTTTCTCTACTCATGGTACTGTATATGAGCTGATAGCCTGGTAGTAGAGTAGCCAATCAGAGTGCATGATTGTTCATATCCAGTGAATGTGGATAGAATAATGATTGAGATCATTGAGGAATAACACTGTGGCCTTCTATCACTGCTGATGATGATAGAAATCAGTGATGAGGAGTGCAGCATGGACACCTGTTCATGGTCAGCCAGAATCAGACAGCAAAGATGAGAATATCAGCATTTGTCCACTATCTTCATCCTTAACTGGCCTCACTAAACCAGCTCAGCAAACCGCTTTTGATGGATCTCTTTATGATAATTTTCATTTAATCATAGAACATCAAACATCTGCATTTAGCAAATCTGCAGAAGACTCTAATTATGCAATCAGCATTCCCTCAGATGTGTAGATGGTCCCACTGGCCCCTGCCAGAGCTCGTTTTATTCTTCGCCTCTAGCTGCAAATGTCTCATTGACTTCACTTTCTCTTGTGGAGATCCATCTTGAAAATGGGTAACGACCACAGTCTTTATTCCAACGTGTAGACACGAATGAGCTACATGTCCCCAGAGCTAATCACACGGTTCAAGCGAGTTGTACTGTGCCTCGTGATTCATCAGAGAGAGATCTCTAAAGCCCCATTGATGTATGATTGAGGATGCCATCAATTAATCAGGAAAAGAGAAGTGGAGAAGGGAGGAAAACTGAGAGTACATGAGAGAGGGGTTGAAGGAAATATAAGAAACCTTTCATCTGTTGAAACAAAAGTGAACTTCTTCCTTTCTATCTTTGTGGAGTAGAGTGGTATCAAATGAATCTTGCACTCTGTACCACAAATTTGCTTGGAGATAATAATCTCACCTTGAAAAAGAGTCCAAGAGCTGATACAGACTTGATGAGCTGGAGTCATCAGTTTTCAGGCGTCATGCAGCTAAGCCTTATTTTCAATGCTTTAGAAATCCACTTAAATATTCTGTGTATGTGAAGCACTTTGGAAATGTGAACCTCTGCTCATATTCTGTAGGATAACCTTAGATCACTGTGAGTAATACTTTCATCATCTTGTGAGTATCTAATCCCGATCCCAAAGCCTGTACGCTTTGATTTTATAGCGACACTAAGTCCGCTTCAATATTTTACACCAAGGTTGCTTCTGTCCATGTTTCAGTGACTGAGTCAGAGAGCAGGAGTCTATCCCGTGGGTTTATACTCACAAAATGCACCATTTCAGCCAGTAATGACCCTTTCAGCTCATTGATTCTCTGCTTATGTCAGAATGAAGGATCAAATACATTGAGGGTGTGCAGGATCCATGAAATTCCTCCATGCTGGGTGCTTCTCAGTAAAGCTTTGCATCTATGCTTTAATGGAGCTCAATACACACCAGTGGGCTGCTAATTGAAATGCTATCAACATATTGCACATGTGACATTTTTCTGAGCAGTGACCTAATTGTCAGTAGTGGTATAACTGAGGCACTCTTTTTCATTCTTTTTTTCTGTCTGCAGGGCCATAACCATGGAGAACCAGCTCGTAGTGTTGGCCACGGCCGCGGCGGATGCCGGAAGGTACTACGTCCAAGCTGTCAATGAGAAGAACGGCGAAAACAAGACGAGCCCATCCATTTACCTACATGTGGCAGGTAAGCAGAGAAGCAAGGGAGTCTGTTGTATCACTTCTCCTCTTTCTGCAGCTCTAGAGGAATCTCAGACACCGCTATCGACCACGAGTGCCTTATTATCACCTCGTTGCTGTAGCCTCGTTTTTACACTTCTATTCCTGGTGCTTTTCTAGGCTCTATGTTTGAGAGCATCATTCAGGGGTCTAAGAGTGAAACAGCAGAGAAATACAGATGGAGAAAGAGAGCAGATATCCAGAAATGACTAGATTTTGATAGAAGCATATGGTGAAGGGATATACTCGGATCTCCTCACTGGCACCGCCTTAGTTGTTTTGCCTTGGCAAGTGATAAGGAGTGTCTGAATAGAGCACAAGTGTCAAACTCAGGTCCTAACAAAGATTTACACTTTCCTATTTTTCTAACACAGTTTCAGCCCAAGAAGTCCTTGGTAATTAGCTGATGATTTGATTCGGGTGTGAGTTCAGCTCTGAATTTGATTGATTGATTACTTTATTCTGAACAATAAAGAAGAAAGATATAAAAATAAAAATTTAAATAAAAAATACAATAAGCAAAACATCATCATAAACGGGCGGCACGGTGGTGTAGTGGTTAGCGCTGTCGCCTCACAGCAAGAAGGTCCGGGTTTGAGTCCCGTGGCCGGCGAGGGCCTTTCTGTGTGGAGTTTGCATGTTCTCCCCGTGTCCGCGTGGGTTTCCTCCGGGTGCTCCGGTTTCCCCCACAGTCCAAAGACATGCAGGTTAGGTTAACTGGTGACTCTAAATTGACCGTAGGTGTGAGTGTGAATGGTTGTCTGTGTCTATGTGTCAGCCCTGTGATGACCTGGCGACTTGTCCAGGGTGTACCCCGCCTTTCGCCCGTAGTCAGCTGGGGTAGGCTCCAGCTTGCCTGCGACCCTGTAGAACAGGATAAAGCGGCTAGAGATAATGAGATGAGATGAGATCATCATAAACAAACAGAATAGCGTAGCCACAAGGCAATAACATAACAATGTTCAGAAAGGATTAGGAAGAAGTAATAACTTATCCAATCCTAACCCTCTATACCACCGCTAATCAAATGTCACTTTCCACCATAATAAACTATATATACAAAAGAAAACAAAAGCAATAAACAAAAAAGAAAACATACCAAAACATACCGACATGGTATAATATCGACCAAATCAAATCATATATACAGATACTTATGTTATGCATATAGACACACATACAATACATATATACAGTACATACATATACACATACCTGTAACTATACACTAAATACAAGAAGACCAGAATTTCTTGCCCCTGAGAAATATTTTTGTGGAGGAGCTAGTAGAGAGGAAGGACGTTTTCCAAAAATCGAAACCTAGGCAACTTTGTGTTTAGTATAATTACTAAAACTCTCTGAGATCAGACAACTCTTCAGCCTGTGTCTCATCCTAAATCATATTTTCCCTGTCTGTATCTCCGGTATATTTTAAAACTGATTTCAACTGAATGCAGAAACAATAATTGCTCAGACTCCATTTTGCCCTCACATACAGTGGTATGCAAAAGTTTGGGCACCCCTGGTCAAAATTACTGTTACTGTGAACAGTTAAGCAAGTTGAAGATGAAATGATCTCCAAAAGGCATAAAGTTAAAGATGAAACACACTTTTCAACATTTTAAGCAATATCGGTGTATTATTTTGGTTTTATACAATTTGAGTGAAAAAAGGAAAGGAGTAACTTGCAAAAGTATGGGAACCCTAGGAAATTTGAGCACTCAGATCATTTTGACCAAGGTCTAAGACCTTAATTAGTTTGTTAGGGTTATGGCTTGTTCACACTCATTGTTAGGAAAGGCCAGGTGATGCAAATTTCAAAGCTTTATAAATACCCAGACTACTCTAACCTAGTCCCAAAAATCAGCAGCCATGGGTTCTTCTAAGCAGCTTCCTACCACTCTGAAAATGAAAATGGTTGAGGCTCACAAAGCAGCAGAAGGCTATAAGAAGATAGCAAAACGTTTTCATGTTGCCATTTCCTCAGTTTGAAATGTAATTAAGAAATGGCAGTTAACAGGAACAGTGGAGGTCAAGATAAGGTCTGGAAGACCAGGAAAATTTTCAGAGAGAGCTGCTCGTAGGATTGCTAGAAAGGCAAATCAGAACCCCTGCTTGACTGCAGAAGACCTTCAGGAAGATTTAGCAGATTCTGGAGTTGTGGTACATTGTTCTACTGTTCAGTGACACCTGCACAACAATGGCCTTCTTGGAAGAGTCATCAGAAGAAAACCTCTCATGCATCCTCACCACAAAATTCAGCATCAGAAGTTTGCAAAAGAACATCTAAACAAGCCTGATGCATTTTGGAAACAAGTCCTTTGGACCAATGAGGTTAAAATGGAACTCTTTGGCAGCAACAAGCAAAGGTATGTTTGGAGAAAAAAAGGACACAGAATTTCATGAAAAGAACACCTCTCCAACTGTTAAGCATGGGGGTGGATCAATCATGCTTAGGGTTTGTGTTGCAGCCAATGGCACGGGGAACATTTTACGGGTAAAGGGAAGAATGGATTCAATGAAATTCCAGCAAATTCTGGAAGCAAACATAACCCCATCTGTAAAAAAGCTGAAGTTGAAAAGAAAATGGCTTCTACAAATGGATATGATCCTAAACACACCTCAAAATCCATAATAGACTACCTCAAGAGGTGCAAGCTGAAGGTTTTACCATGGCCCTCACAGTCCCCTGATCTGAACATCATTGAAAATCTGTGGATAGACCTCAAAAGAGCAGTGCATGCAAGATGGCCCAGTAATCTCTCAGAACTGGAAGACTTTTGCAAGGATGAATAGATGAAAATTCCTCAAACAAGAATTGAAAGACTCTTGGCTGGCTACAAAAAGCATTTACAAGCTGTTACGGTATATTTGCTAAAGGGGTGCTACTAGGTACTAACCATGTAGGGTGCCCAAACTTTTGCTTTGGGCCCTTTTCCTTTTTTGTCATTTTGAAAATGTAAAAGATGAAAGTAAAAAATTATTTTTGCTTAAAATATAAAGGGAATGAGTCATCTTTAATGTTATGCCTTTTGGAGATCATTTCATCTTCAACTTGCTTAACTGTTCACAGTAACAGTAATTTTGACCAGGGGTGCCCAAACTTTTGCATACCACTGTATACTTATTTTGTAAGGCAGTGGGATTTTATCGGTTGCTCTTTTTTTCTGGGGTTATTCCAGGCGAAAGAAAGTAGTGAGATTCATCTCCATTCGATTTTCTATCAGACAATAAAGTGTGAGCAATACAAGGAGTTTCAAATTTTGAACATTGTCTAATGTCCACTAGGCGTTAAAGCGAGACAGCCTTTCAATTTCATAAAATCAGTGAAATTTAGTTCCCTCTGAAATTTGGTCATTGTGATATTGGAGGAGTCCCTGCTTACTCCTTCAGCGCTGATGATGTAGCCCAGGAAGGAGATCCTGCTTTGGTGGAACTCACACTTCTCAGCCTTCATGTAGAGATTGTTTTCCAGTAGTTGCCTGAGGACTGCTCTGACGTGTTCCTGGTGACGATGGACATCTGAGGAGTATATCAGGATGTCGTCAATGCACGTGATGACATATTTGCCCAGCATGTCCCGTAGCACGTCATTGATGAAACATTGGAACACGCTGGGTGCTGAAGAAAGGCCATAAGGCGTGACCCGGTATTTAAAGTGTCCAGCAGTAGTGCTGAAAGTGGTTATCCACTCGTCACCTCTTTTGATCCAGATCAGATTGTATGCACTGCACAGGTCTAGTTTGGAGAAGATACTAATGGACCGAAGTTGTTCCAGAGCTGCTGGAACCAGGGGAAGAGGTTAAGGATACTTGACAGTGACCTGGTTTAAACCTCTGTAATCTATACAGGGCCTCAGTCCACCCCCATGTTTCTCCACAAAGAAGAAACCAGCTGATGCGGGAGATTTGGACGGGAGAATATATCCCTGCTTGAGGGCCTCCTGAATGTACTACTCCATGGCAGCATGTTCCTTTTGGGACAGGGGATAAATGTGACCTCTGGGTGGCGGCATACCTGGCAGTAAGTCAGTGGTGCAGTCATAAGGTCTGTGTGGTGGTAGCCTGCAGGCCTTCCCCTTACTGAAGACTTCAGTTACCCCTTTTCCACCAAATCAGTTCCAGGGCTGGTTCGGGGCCAGTGCTGGTGCTGGTTCACAACTGGTTCAACTTGCGAGCCAGCTGAGAACCAGTTTGCTTTTCCATAGCTCGCGGTGCTAAGCAGAGCCACGTCATTACGTCGCTGTATACGTCATTACATCGCTGTATACGTCAGTTACGTCGCTGTATACGTCAGTTACGGCGCTACGTTTACATAAACCTTGGCGTGAATATCAAAGCAAAAACAACACGGAAGAAGCAGCAGCAACAACAATAATAATGATAATAATGGATGACTTCGCGTTTGTACAGCTGCTGCTTCTCGTCACTTAAAAATGGTGATCTTTCGCGGTCTTGTTATTGTTGTTGGTCTTAACAACTCCGCCCCCTCGCTGACGTAAGCGGTTCTTTCCTCTGGCCCAGCAGAGAGTTGGTGCTAGCCTGTAACCGGTTTTTCTGGCCCCAGAGCCAGTTCTTTGTCAGTGGAAACAGAAAACCCGGTTCCAAACTAAGCACTGGCCCCGAACCAGCCCTGGAACTGCTTTGGTGGAAAAGGGCAAGAGAGGTCCCGATAGCAATCAGGAACATTGTCCATGGAGTCAGGTTGAGGACTTTCTACCATGGTAGAGGATACCAGGACCTGAGGACGAGAAAGACAGCTCTGGAAACACATGAATTTCCTTGTTTTGCCAAGAAATGAGAGGATTGTGAAGTTGTAGCCAGGGATATCCGAGAACAATATCATGGTTAACGGTTGTCGTAACATAAAGAGAGATTAGCTCCTTATGTAATGCTCCTACTTGGATCTGTACAGGTTGGGTACATGACGTAACCAGCCCGTCACCTATGGGTCCTCCATCGATGGTCCGAATGCTGAGGGTGCTGTGCAGTGGGGTGATCGGCAGGTTGAGCTTCTGCATGATGGTTTTATTGATAAAGTTTCCCTCTGCCCCTGAATCAATGAAAGCAGATAGGACATGAATAGAGGATGCAACTTTTAGTAACACTGATAACTGGAAGGACTTCGAGGAGAGCTTTCGCACCGGACTTGTAGCTCATACAGGTTTCTCGGCTGGGTTCTCATGGGCTGGTCGGATCGGACAGTTCCAAATGTTATGTTCAGAGCTCCCGCAGTAAAAACACAACCCCTCCTTGCGTCGTCTGGCACGCTTAGCATGGGTTAACCTAGTGCGGGAGACCTCCATGGGTGCGCTGTCCTCCGACAGCTGAGCAGTCCTGGCACAATCATGACTGGAGGGTTGGTGCTTTAACAATTGGTCGAGACGGATAGCTAAATCTATGAGGGAGTCGAGAGAGAGGTTTTCATCTCTACAGGCCAGTTCATTGATCTCAGGATGGAGACCTTGGTGAAAGACTGCTTTCAGGGCTGGGTCGTTCCATCCACTGGTGGCTGCTAGCATCCTGAAGTCCAGGGCGTATTCAGCAACACTACGATTACCTTGAGAATTGGCGAGTAGGCTTTCTCCAACCTCAGTCCCCTCAGGTTCATGGTCAAATACTCTCTTGAAGAAAGAGAGGAACCATTCGTAAGACTTAGTTTGCTCCCCACCTCTGTTCCAGGTGGCAGTAGCCCAACGGAGTGCTTTGCCAGTGAGAAAAGACAGAAATTTAGCGATTTTGTGCTCTTCTGATAGGTTTGGCATGGTGGTGAAATACATAGAACATTGCAACAAGAAACCTTTACATGCGATGACATCTCCAGCAAACTTCTCCAGAGTGGGGAGTTGCAACGCCGGACTAAGAAGAGACTCGGGGCACGCTAGGAGGGCCTGCAACATCACAGTTGCAAGCTGTGTCATCCTGGTTTTGAGATCAGCGAGCATCTGCTGATGTTCTCCTAGCAAACTCCCCTGCGTGTTCAAAGCAGTCTGCTTGGAATCCTCCTCTACATCCATGATGGCGAAGTATCCTGTGAGGATGCAGGCACTTACAGATGTATGTGCGGAGGAAGACAGATTGCTGAAGGTAAACAAAGCCAAATCAAAGGACGAGAATCAGAGCCAGTGAACTAGTGAGGGTCGGGCAATCGGCAAACAATGTAATGAGGGAAAGACAAAGAGCGAGAAACGAGAAGAAAGTAGCAAGGGTCAGGAATGTAGTAGGCAGTCATAAAAGATACAAGGCTTGGTATGAACTGAGAGCAGAACAATACTTCACAAAGGTGTGGTAGTGAAGGGGGCTTATATGGAGTGACAGGTGATTGAGGAAGTGGAAGTCAGCTGTGATTCAGTAGGTGGGAGACAAAGGGCGCTGTGTGTTCTGGGAATTGTAGTTCAGAGGGTCCATGTTTGTAGTTTGCAGATTCTCAGCGGGTTTACTGACAGATACTGTATATGTTTATTCCTGTAATATCTAAAAAAACAAAACAAAAAAAACCCAGGTCATTCTGTGACTGGGAAGTTATTTAATTTAAGAGGATTCCCTAGCAAATAATGTGCATGAAATCGCTCGCGTCATGCAGTCAAGCAGACAGAGGAAGTCCGTGTGTGCATGCGCAGGTTTACCTTGACCGTGCACTGACAGTTCCATCATTCTGTCACTAAACGAACAGCTGATCACACCGAGGTGCTCGCTGACCGCCGATATCTATTAGTTTGGTCCTGCATTTCCTTTCCTTCGCAACATAACATCTTTTCTTCTCACTTTCCGTTACTGTAGTCAGTCTTCCATGTTTCATTCGCACACTCACGTCTTCCATTTTTTCTCTCCTGTTTCAAATTTGTATCCTACAATGCCTTGCGCGAACGGGGAAAGCCCACCACATGATGCATGACATAGTATTTTGAATTGGGTCATGGTGAAGCAGGAAAAAATAGTGGAGAATTTCAGGCCACGTGGCCCTAAATTAATTGTTCTATTTAAAAAAAAAACTAATAAAATTGGAAATCTGTGATTTGAATTCAGTAGCTTTCGGTCCACTAAACAAAAATAATTGGGTGTCAGGGAAAATTCTTTTTATGACCTACACTTGAAAAATCTGAAAGACAATCTAGCTTTAACTCTACAGCATTGAGACTTACCTTTGGTTAATGTACAAGGCCAAGCTTCTTTTTTCACTCTCTAGTGAGCACACTGATTGAGTAGAATAGAACAGTTATGCAAATGATCTGTCCTGGGAAGAGGTTGTGTATATATTTTTGTCTCTGCACAGTAAAAAATGGAGTGTCAATATTGCAGTGTAAATCTATTTTCCTCTGGATAGAGTAGTTATAACACTATGCAGAGTAAAATCGTCTAAATGGTAGTGTCAAAAGTGAGAGTTAATTCCCACTTGCACACAACGACAAAATCTACTCTGCAGGATGATGATTCCCCGCGAAAATACAATATAGAGTCAGATTAACTCTGAAAATCTTACACTATCTATAGTGTTAAATATTTTTACACACCTCATTGTTAATTTTGACACAAAATAGAGTAAAATTAACTCTAAAAATCTTACACTGGCTATAGAGTAAATTTTACACTGATTTTGAGTGGGACCAAATGTTATCTGACAAAGTAAAATTCAACTCTTAAAGAGTAAAATTGACACTATGATTTTTACTGTGTGCAGTTACACAAACAAGTCGTAGGATATGCAGAACCTATGAGATGAGATACACCATGAAGATACATGATGATTTCATGAACTTATTTCAAGTTTTATTAGCTCAGTGCAGATCAGCATCAAGCTTTTAAAATATGATTAAATTGAATGTTGTGTGAGCGGCACGGTGGTGTAGTGGTTAGCGCTGTCGCCTCACAGCAAGAAGGTTCTGGGTTCGAGCCCCGGGGCCGGCGAGGGCCTTTCTGTGTGGAGTTTGCATGTTCTCCCCGTGTCCGCGTGGGTTTCCTCCGGGTGCTCCGGTTTCCCCCACAGTCCAAAGACATGCAGGTTAGGTTAACTGGTGACTCTAAATTGAGCGTAGGTGTGAATGTGAGTGTGAATGGTTGTCTGTGTCTATGTGTCAGCCCTGTGATGACCTGGCGACTTGTCCAGGGTGTACCCCGCCTTTCGCCCGTAGTCAGCTGGGATAGGCTCCAGCTTGCCTGCGACCCTGTAAAAGGATAAAGCGGCTAGAGATAATGAGATGAATGTTGTGTTTTAATATCCATAGATTTGACCACCAGTGTTTGATTTCACACTTTCACATAAAAAAAATGTGTGGCGTTGTTCGGAGGAGTGTATCTGCATTTGTGTTCATGAACAGCGTACATTTGTTTTCATGTGCTCTTATGTACACGCTCGCGTACAAGCGTCTAATCGGTACATAATTCTTTCTTCTGTTGAGGTGAATTGTAAACTGATGAATAGCACAGAATACAGATATGGAAGACACTTCAGCAGGTGTTAGTACTGTGTGTGGCATCACCACAGAACTCTTTCCATGCATATCTGTGAAGATACTCAGTCGTCCAGGTACATAGTAATCTGTGGTTGGTAGAAGAGAGCAACTGGACTTGCTTGAAAAGTCTTGAAGACGTTTCGCCTCTCGTCCGAAAGGCATCATCAGTTCTGTCTGTCTAATAGGGAGTATCAAGTATTTATCCTCTCATGGATCATAATAGAATCCAAATCAGAATGCTGATGGCTGCATTGAAGGTGGCTGATAGATGTCATAGACACCCACCTCTGTTCAGTGATGGTCGTTCCAGGCTGACAAAATTGAACGATCCTCTCTGGCTAAGATGTCTGCCAGTTTTCTGGAAGTCCTCTCATACTCCCGCACTAGTCAATGCAGCCATCAGCATTCTGATTTGGATTCTATTATGATCCATGAGAGGATAAATACTTGATACTCCCTATTAGACAGACAGAACTGATGATGCCTTTCGGACGAGAGGCGAAACGTCTTCAAGACTTTTCAAGCAAGTCCAGTTGCTCTCTTCTACCAACCACAGATTACTATGTACCTGGACGACTGAGTATCTTCACAGATATGTTTCTACAAACTTTGGGATGAGTTCCCTTCGACTAGTGCGGGAGTATGAGAGGACTTCCAGAAAACTGGCAGACATCTTAGCCAGAGAGGATCGTTCAATTTTGTCAGCCTGGAACGACCATCACTGAACAGAGGTGGGTGTCTATGACATCTATCAGCCACCTTCAATGCAGCCATCAGCATTCTGATTTGGATTCTATTATGATCCATGAGAGGATAAATACTTGATACTCCCTATTAGACAGACAGAACTGATGATGCCTTTCGGACGAGAGGCGAAACGTCTTCAAGACTTTTCAAGCAAGTCCAGTTGCTCTCTTCTACCAACCACAGATTACTATGTACCTGGACGACTGAGTATCTTCACAGATATGTTTCTACACACTTTGGGATGAGTTCCCTTCGACTAGTGCGGGAGTATGAGAGGACTTCCAGAAAACTGGCAGACATCTTAGCCAGAGAGGATCGTTCAATTTTGTCAGCCTGGAACGACCATCACTGAACAGAGGTGGGTGTCTATGACATCTGTCAGCCACCTTCAATGCAGCCATCAGCATTCTGATTTGGATTCTATTATGATCCATGAGAAGATAAATACTTGATACTCCCTATTAGACAGACAGAACTGATGATGCCTTTCGGACGAGAGGCGAAACGTCTTCAAGACTTTTCAAGCAAGTCCAGTTGCTCTCTTCTACCAACCACAGATTACTATGTACCTGGACGACTGAGTATCTTCACAGATATGTTTCTACACACTTTGGGATGAGTTCCCTTCGACTAGTGCGGGAGTATGAGAGGACTTCCAGAAAACTGGCAGACATCTTAGCCAGAGAGGATCGTTCAATTTTGTCAGCCTGGAACGACCATCACTGAACAGAGGTGGGTGTCTATGACATCTGTCAGCCACCTTCAATGCAGCCATCAGCATTCTGATTTGGATTCTATTATGATCCATGAGAAGATAAATACTTGATACTCCCTATTAGACAGACAGAACTGATGATGCCTTTCGGACGAGAGGCGAAACGTCTTCAAGACTTTTCAAGCAAGTCCAGTTGCTCTCTTCTACCAACCACAGATTCTTTCCATGCATCTGTTTTTTTGTAAATATTAACTAAAGCATCTGGCAGAATAAAATGCACATATGCTCAGAAACTGGCACCTGAAACAATATGTTCTGAAAAGTTGCATTTAAATGTTAAACTTGCCCTTATGACTCATCCAGTTTAAAAAAATTCACCTCAGAGCCAGAAATATGTTGAATGAATCATCTGTCAAAATGACTTCTCTTTTCATCTTGACCTGCATTTCAGGGTGTTTTGGTTTGTTTGTTTGTTTGGTTTCTTGGGAATGTTTATTGAGAAAAGCTCATTACACCCAGTATAACTGTCAATCAAACTCAGTAGTATGCAGTTTCAAAACCACTTTGGCACTTTTCCACACTGCCAGAGACAAAAAACAAGGAAAAACAAGACTGAATGCAATCCTAAGTGTCCTTTTAGTATCTTTTATTTAAGCAATTTCTTGAGGGTGGTTGTCCATCCATTCAATCATGAGGGAATTATTGTCTGCCTGCAAAGAATCTTTTGTCATGGGTGACATGGATCTCATTTGGAGCTGTCGAACGAGAAATCTCATTCAGTTCTACCTCCATTATCAGTCGCCTTTGGGCTGGAAAAAGGTCAGCTCAGGTAAAGAACACCGCCACAACATCGTCTTATCAGACATGCTTAATTGACAATACTTAGGATGTTGTCATCAGACGTTGACGCTTTTTTCCCCCGGAGTCTGTCTCTGGTTTAGACATGAGCATGAAATTTGATGTATGATGTTCGAAGTTGATGGCATTTCATTACTGGTTGAGTTTATTTGTGCTTTTTGTGGAGTAAATGGTACATATTTCTGTCTCTAGCTGTTTTTCTGAGCCTAGTCTGTCTTTCACTCTCGCTGGCATTTTCAGTGAGTTTTTAGCATTCAGCAGCTTGATTTATTTCAAAGGAAATAGGCTTCGACTAACCAGCTCAGTCATTATTTGCCGTTACTAATGATCTCATTTGGAGGCAACCGTGTGCTTGGGTCTGTTTCATTCTTCCAGCTGAAATCATCATCAACCATTTTAAAAACCAAGCTAGCTGGTGTGTTGGTATCCAGTTATTTAACACATTTTAGCACAAGTCTTTTAGCACAATCGAAAGTCTTTTAGCACAAGTCTTTTAGCACAAAAGTCTTTTAGCACAAAAGTCTTTTAGCACAAGTCTTTTAGCACAAATTGAAAGTCTTTTAGCACAAGTCTTTTAGCACAAATCAAAAGCCTTTTAACATAAATCGAAAGTCTTTTAGAACAACTCTATGTTCTTTAGCACAGCTCTGGATTATGGTCACAATAATCGAAAAAAAAATACTCATCTTGATATAGGAAGGGGTTCATTATGATTGCTTAGGGACTGGAAGCCGGAATTTCTGGAAGCTGTGGCTAGTTTACAGGGAAATTCACTTTGTTGTAGCATGTTTATATTTGATTTCAATATTTCTTTTTTTGTTCAGTGCCATCAGCTGCTAAAAAACATTACTTGACACTAAATTATCAAATCAATAAACCACACTCACTCACTTGTAGATTGTGCGAAAAAATCGCAGTGCACAGATTACAGACAATTCACACAAGTCGATCAGATCAAGAACAGCTCGCACTGTATTTGAATAATAATAAAGTCTATTGTGTTTTTGCATCATTCTTTAAACCTGTCGTTGAACCAACAGTGGGATAGATGGCAAAAATTTTCACTTCTCTAATCCTATTGTTTTTTTTTTTTTTAATTGAGCCCTCGGTGAACAGAAATGGATACATATACTATGATATCCACTGTAGTGTGGAAATGCATCTATAGCCACGGTCAACGCATGTGCAAGAAACATGTTGCTTCGACGTCAAAAGACCAGTTTCACGTGCCAAAGTTAAGAGTTTTAATTACCTGTTACTTGTAATGCGACTTTTTTCTCATGATAAATTTCACCTTCACAAACAAAAATCATTTTTCTCAACTTATTGGCATGTACATGCAAATCTTGGAAAAGTTCATTTCATTTTCGCCATCAGTGTTCTCTTTTCATCTTTATTATTTTCTTTCTTCCTACTGTTACCTATTTTTACACAATTTTCAGGACATTTACCGACATTTTCAGACACTGGCCTTTAGTGGCGTCCCCAAGCCGAGCGATCTAAAACTGTTGTTGTAATAACAATGGGATAGATAGCAAAAGAGACTTTAGGACTTGTGATAAAAGACTTGTGCTAAATAACCGTAAACCGTTGTGTTGGAAGTTTCCTATCATTTACGAATCCATTGTAGTTCAGTGTTTTGCTATTTACTATTTTCAATAGCATACATGGATGATACAATTTGCTAGACAGAAAGCAATTTAGATGCTGGAACTCGTTTACAGAATTGAACTGAGCATAATATTTATTAAGTAATTACCAGGATGTAGCGCTTGGATCTATAACTAATGGATTTATGATCATTTGTAGTGATTTTACCATTGAGAATTTGAATGCACTAATAGGAACAGACCAGACATTGAGTCCCTGAGCCCTTTTTGTAGGTTTGGAAACAGGAGAAATTGCTCCCTGTTTGCTGTTGGCCCAGTACATCATGTCTCGCCAACAGAAGCATAATCAAATCTGTATTTTATCTCTCTCCTGAATTGGCAAATTAGTCACCAACTAAAAAGGTCAGTCGAGTTCTCAGCTGTCTGATTAGAAATTACACGTGAGATTTAAACACAACAAAAGAAAAATGTTGTTAAGGCTGAATATACAGTGGTGCTTGAAAGTTTGTGAACCCTTTAGAATTTTCTATATTTCTGCATAAATATGACCTAAAACATCATCAGATTTTCACACAAGTCCTAAAAGTAGATAAAGAGAACCCAGTTAAACAAATGAGACAAAAATATTATATTTGGTCATTTATTTAGTGAGGAAAATGATCCAATATTACATATCTGTGAGTGGCAAAAGTATGTGAACCTCTAGGATTAGCAGGTAATTTGAAGATGAAATTAGAGTCCGGTGTTGTCAATCAATGGGATGACAATCAGGTGTGAGTGGGCACCCTGTTTTATTTAAAGAACAGTGATCTATCAAAGTCTGATCTTCACAACACACGTTTGTGGAAGTGTGTCATGGCACGAACAAAGGAGATTTCTGAGGACCTCAGAAAAAGCATTGTTGATGCTCACCAGGCTGGAAAAGGTTACAAAAGCATCTCTAAAGAGTTTGGACTCCACCAGTCCACAGTCAGACAGATTGTGTACAAATGGAGGAAAATCAAGACCATTGTTACCCTCCCCAGGAGTGGTCGACCAACAAAGATCACTCCAAGAGCAAGGCGTGTGATAGTCGGCAAGGTCACAAAGGACCCCAGGGTAACTTCTAAGCAACTGAGGGCCTCGCTCACATTGGCTAATGTTAATGTTCATGACTCCACCATCAGGAGAACACTGAACAACAAATAGTGTGCATGGCAGGGTTGCAAGGAGAAAGCCACTGCTCTCCAAAAAGAACATTGCTGCTCATCTTCAGTTTGCTAAAGATCACGTGGACAAGCCAGAAGGTTATTGGAAAGTGTTTTGTGGATGGATGAGACCAAAATAGAACTTTTGGTTTAAATGAGAAATGTTATGTTTGGAGAAAGGAAAACACTGCATTCTAGCACAAGAACCTTATCCCATCTGTGAAACATGGTGGTGGTAGTATCATGGTTTGGGCCTGTTTTGCTGCATCTGGGCCAGGACGGCTTGCCATCTTTGATGGAACAATGAATTCTGAATTATACCAGCGAATTCTAAAGGAAAATGTCAGGACATCTGTCCATGAACTGAATCTCAAGAGAAGGTGGGTCATGCAGCAAGACCACGACCCTAAGCACACAAGTCATTCTACCAAAGAATGGTTAAAGAAGAATAAAGTTAATGTTTTGGAATGGCCAAGTCAAAGTCCTGACCTTAATCCAATCAAAATGCTGTGGAAGGACCTGAAGTGAGCAGTTCATGTGAGGAAACCCACCAACATCCCAGAGTTGAAGCTGTTCTGTACGGAGGAACAGGCTAAAATTCCTCCAAGCCGGTGTGCAGGACTGATCAACAGTTACCGCAAACGTTTAGTTGCAGTTATTGCTGCACAAGGGGGTCACACCAGATACTGAAAGCAAAGGTTCACATACTTTTGCCACTCACAGATATGCAATATTGGATAATTTTCCTCAATAAATAAATAACCAAGTATAATATTTTTGTCTCATTTGTTTAACTGGGTTCTCTTTATCTACTTTTAGGACTTGTGTGAAAATCTGATGATGTTTTAGGTCATATTTATGTTGAAATATAGAAAATTCTAAAGGGCTCACAAACTTTCAAGCACCACTGTACAGCTATGGAAAATTCATAGCTGGTTGGTCCAAATGTTGTCAAGACCTCCCCTACCCTACTTCAACCCCCCCCCCCCCCCCCACACACACACACACACATTCCAAATGCTCTTCAAGCATGACAAAATGAAACACA